>NC_061513.1:9144046-9420962 GCF_022539505.1 Lolium rigidum
CATGTAGATAACATCAATAATGTGGCATGGAACACAAGAAATTATCGATACGTTGGAGACGTATCAATTATCACCGCAATACATATGCTTTAACCAAGTTTCACAAAGGGGTACCTCTATGCCGCCTGTACAAAGGTCTAAGGAGAAAGCTCGCATTTGGATTTCTCGCTTTTGATTATTCTCAACTTAGACATCCATACCGGGACAACATAGACAACAGATAATGGACTCCTCTTTTAATGCTTTAAGCATTTGACAACAATTAATTCTTTTCTCATTAGAGATTTGAGGATGTTTGTCCAAAACTGAAACTTCCACCATGAATCATGGCTTTAGTTAGCGGCCCAATGTTCTTCTCTCACAATATGCATGCTCAAACCATTCAACTCAGTGTAGATCGCCCTTACTTCAGACAAGACGAACATGCATAGCAACTCACATGAAATTCAACAATGAGTTGATGGCGTTCCCCAGATGAACATGGTTATCGCACAACAAGCAACTTAATAAGAGATAAAGTGCATAATTACATATTCAATACCACAATAGTTTTTAAGCTATTTGTCCCATGAGCTATATATTGCAAAGGTGAATGATGGAATTTTAAAGGTAGCACTCAAGCAATTTACTTTGGAATGGCGGGAAAATACCATGTAGTATAGGTAGGTATGGTGGACACAAATGGCATAGTGGTTGGCTCAAGTATTTTGGATGCATGAGAAGTATTCCCTCTCGATACAAGGTTTAGGCTAGCAAGGCTTATTTGAAACAAACACAAGGATGAACCGGTGCAGCAAAACTCACATAAAAGACATATTGAAAACATTATAAGACTCTACACCGTCTTCCTTGTTGTTCAAACTCAATACTAGAAATTATCTAGACCTTAGAGAGACCAATTATGCAAACCAAATTTTAGCATGCTCTATGTATTTCTTCACTAATGGGTGCAAAGTATATGATGCAAGAGCTTAAACATGAGCACAACAATTGCCAAGTATCACATTACCCAAGACATTTATA
The DNA here is from genome assembly GCF_022539505.1 of Lolium rigidum. Lineage (NCBI taxonomy): Eukaryota > Viridiplantae > Streptophyta > Magnoliopsida > Poales > Poaceae > Lolium > Lolium rigidum. Next base: position 9,145,070 of record NC_061513.1, read on the forward strand.
GCAATTACTACATGTATCATTTTCCAATTCCAACCATATAACAATTTAACGAAGGAGAAACTTCGCCATGAATACTATGAGTAGAAACCAAGGACATACTTGTCCATATGCTACAGCGGAGCGTGTATCTCTCCCATAAAGTGAATGCTAGGATCCATTTTATTCAAACAAAACAAAAACAAAAACAAACCGACGCTCCAAGAAAAAGCACATAAGATGTGATGGAATAAAAATATAGTTTCGGGGAGGAACCCGATAATGTTGTCGATGAAGAAGGGGATGCCTTGGGCATCCCCAAGCTTAGACGCTTGAGTCTTCTTGATATATGCAGGGGTGAACCACCGGGTGCATCCCCAAGCTTAGAGCTTTCACTCTCCTTAATCATGTTGCATCATACTCCTCTCTTGATCCTTGAAAACTTCCTCCACACCAAACTCGAAACAACTCATTAGAGGGTTAGTGCACAATATAAATTGACATATTCAGAGGTGACACAATCATTCTTAACACTTCTGGACATTGCATAATGCTACTGGACATTAGTGGATCAAAGAAATTCATCCAACATAGCGAAAGAGGCAATGCGAAATAAAAGGCAGAATCTGTCAAAACAGAACAGTTCGTATTGACGAATTTTAAAATGGCACCAGACTTGCTCAAATGAAAATGCTCAAATTGAATGAAAGTTGCGTACATATCTAAGGATCACTCACGTAAATTGGCATAATTTTCTGAGTTACCTACAGAGAATTAGACCCAGATTCGTGACAGACAAAGAAATGCTGGAACTGCGCAAGTAATCCAAATCTAGTACTTACTTTTCTATCAACGGCTTAACTTGGCACAACAAAACACAAAACTAAGATAAGGAGAGGTTGCTACAGTAGTAAATAACTTCCAAGACACAAAATAAAAACAAAGTACTGTAGGTAAAAACATGGGTTGTCTCCCATAAGCGCTTTTCTTTAACGCCTTTCGGCTAGACGCGAAAGTGTGTATCAAGTAACATCGAGAGATGAAGCATCAACATCATAATTTGTTCTAATAATAGAATCATAAGGTACCTTTATTCTCTTTCTAGGGAAGTGTTCCATACCTTTCTTGAGAGGAAATTGATATTTTATATTGCCTTCCCTCATATCAATAATAGCACCAACGAGTTCGAAGAAAAGGTCTTCCCAATATAATGGGACAAGATGCATTGCATTCAATATCCAAGACAACAAAATCAACGGGAACAAGATTATTGTTAACGGTAATGCGAACATTATCAACTTTACCCAAAGGTTTCTTTGTAGAATGATCAGCAAGATTAACATCCAAATAACAATTTTTCAGCGGTGGCAAGTCAAGCATATTATAAATTTTCTTAGGCATAACAGAAAAACTTGCACCAAGATCACATAAAGCATTACAATTAAAATCTTTAACCTTCATCTTAATGATGGGCTCCCAACCATCCTCTAGCTTTTTAGGAATAGAGGCTTCACGCTCTAGTTTCTCTTCTCTAGCTTTTATGAGAGCATTTGTAATATGATGCGTGAAAGCCAAATTTATAGCACTAGCATTAGGACTTTTAGCAAGTTTTTGCAAGAACTTTATAACTTCAGAGATGTGGCAATCATCAAAATTCAAACCATTATAATCTAAAGCAATGGGATCATCATCCCCAATGTTGGAAAAAATTTCAGCAACTTTATCACGAGGCGATTCAGCAGTTTTAGCAGTTTCGAGCAGTTTTTCGCGCTTTGCATTAGAAGTGGAAACATTGCTAACACCAATTCTTTTATTAGTATGAGTAGGAGGTGCAGCAACATGTGTAGCATTAGCATTACTAGTGGTGGTAATAGTCCAAACTTTAGCTATATTCTTCTCTTTAGCTAGTTTTTCATTTTCTTCTCTATCCCACCTAGCACGCAGTTCAGCCATTAATCTTATATTCTCATTAATTCTAACTTGAATGGCATTTGCTGTAGTAACAATTTTATTATGATAATTCTCATTAGGCAAAATTTTTGATTTCAAAAGATCAACATCAGCAGCAAGACTATCGACTTTAGAAGCAAGTATATCAATTTTACCAAGCTTTTCTTCAACAGAGTTGTTAAAAGCAGTTTGTGTACTAATAAATTCTTTAAGCATGGCTTCAAGTCCAGGGGGTGAATTCCTATTATTGTTGTAAGAATTTCCATAAGAATTACCATAGCCGTTGCCATTATTATAAGGATATGGCCTATAGTTGTTACTAGAATTGTTCCGGTAAGCATTGTTGTTGAAATTATTATTTTTAATGAAGTTTACATCAACATGTTCTTCTTGTGCAACCAATGAAGCTAACGGAACATTATTAGGATCAATATTAGTCCTATCATTCACAAGCATAGACATAATAGCATCAACCTTATCATTCAAGGAAGAGGATTCTTCAACGGAATTTACCTTCTTACCTTGTGGAGCTCTTTCCGTGTGCCATTCAGAGTAGTTGATCATCATATTATCAAGAAGCCTTGTTGCTTCACCAAGAGTGATGGACATAAAGGTACCTCCAGCAGCTGAATCCAATAAATTCCGTGAAGAAAAATTTAGTCCTGCATAGAAGGTTTGGATGATCATCCAAGTAGTCAGTCCATGGGTTGGGCAATTTTTAACCGAGAGATTTCATTCTTTCCCAAGCTTGAGCAACATGTTCAGTATCTAATTGTTTGAAATTCATTATGCTACTCCTCAAAGATATAATTTTAGCAGGGGGATAATATCTACCAATAAAAGCATCCTTGCATTTAGTCCATGAATCAATACTATTCTTAGGCGGAGATAGCAACCAATCTTTAGCTCTTCCTCTTAATGAGAAAGGGAACAATTTTAGTTTAATAATATCACCATCTACATCTTTATATTTTTGCATTTCACATAGTTCAACAAAATTATTAAGATGGGCAGCAGCATCATCAGAACTAACACCAGAAAATTCATCTTTCATAACAAGATTCAGTAAAGCAGGTTTAATTTCAAAGAATTCTGCTGTAGTAGCAGGTGGAGCAATAGGTGTGCATAAGAAATCATTATTATTTGTGGTTGTGAAGTCACACAACTTAGTATTTTCAGCGTTGGCCATTTTAGCAACAGTAAATAAAGCAAACTAGATAAAGTAAATGCAAGTAAACTAATTTTTTTGTGTTTTTGATATAGCAAACAAGATAGCAAATAAAGTAAAACTAGCAACTAATTTTTTGTATTTTGATTTAGTGCAGCAAACAAAGTAGTAAATAAAACTAAGCAAGACAAAAACAAAGTAAAGAGATTGAGAAGTGGAGACTCCCCTTGCAGCGTGTCTTGATCTTCCCGGCAACGGCGCCAGAAATTTGCTTGATGCGCGTGGTTGACGTATTGTCTTTTCGTTCGACACGCGTCCGTTGGGAACCCCAAGAGGAAGGTGTGATGCGCACAGCAGCAAGTTTCCCTCAGTAAGAAACCAAGGTTTAATCGGACCAGTAGGAGTCAAGAAGCACGTTGAAGGTTGATGGCGGCGAGATGTAGTGCGGCGCAACACCGAGGATTCCGCGCCAACGTGGAACCTGCACAACACAACCAAAGTACTTTGCCCCAACGAAACGAGTGAGGTTGTCAATCTCACCGGCTTGTCTGTAACAAAGGATTAACCGTATTGTGTGGAAGATGATTGTTTGCAGAGAAAACAGTAAAAACGAGTATTGCAGTAGATTGTATTTCGAGTAAAGAGAATTGGACCGGGGTCCACGAGTTCACTAGAGGTGTCTCTCCCATAAGACGAACGAGCATGTTGGGTGAACAAATTACAGTTGGGCAATTGACAAATAAAGAGAGCATGACAATGCACATACATATCATGATGAGTATAGTGAGATTTAATTGGGCATTACGACAAAGTACATAGACCGCCATCCAACCGCATCTATGCCTAAAAAGTCCACCTTCGAGGTTATCATCCGAACCCCTCCGGTATTAAGTTGCAAGCAACAGACAATTGCATTAAGTATGGTGCGTAATGTAATCAACAACTACATCCTTAGACATAGCATAAATGTTTTATCCCTAGTGGCAACAGCACAACACAACCTTAGAACTTTCTGTCACTGTCCCAGGTGTCAATGCAGGCATGAACCCACTATCGAGCATAAGTACTCCCTCTTGGAGTTACAAGCATCTACTTGACCAGAGCATCTACTAGTAACGGAGAGCATGCAAGATCATAAACAACACATAAGCATAACTTTGATAATCAACATAACAAGTATTCTCTATTCATCGGATCCCAACAAACGCAACATATAGAATTACATATAGATGATCTTGATCATGTTAGGCAGCTCACAAGATCCGACAATGATAGCACAATGGGGAGAAGACAACCATCTAGCTACTGCTATGGACCCATAGTCCAGGGGTAGACTACTCACACATCACACCGGAGGCGACCATGGCGGCGTAGAGTCCTCCGGGGATGATTCCCCTCTCCGGCAGGGTGCCGGAGGCGATCTCCTGGATCCCCCGAGATGGGATCGGCGGCGACGGCGTCTCTGGAAGGTTTTCCGTATCGTGGCTCTCGGTACTGGGGGTTTCGTCACGGAGGCTTTAAGTAGGCGGAAGGGCAAGTCAAGAGGCGGCACGGGGGGCCCACACCATAGGCCGGCGCGGCCAGGGGTGGGGCCGCGCCGCCCTAGTGTTTGGCCACCCCGTGGCCCCTCTTCGTCTCGTCTTCGGACTTCTGGAAGCTTCGTGGAAAAATAGGCCCCTGGGCTTTGATTTCGTCCAATTCCGAGAATATTTCGTTACTAGGATTTCTGAAACCAAAAACAGCAGAAAACAAGCAATCGGCACTTCGGCATCTTGTTAATAGGTTAGTTCCAGAAAATGCACGAATATGACATAAAGTGTGCATAAAACATGTAGATAACATCAATAATGTGGCATGGAACATAAGAAATTATCGATACGTCGGAGACGTATCAGCATCCCCAAGCTTAGAGCTTTCACTCTCCTTGATCATATTGCATCATACTCCTCTCTTGATCCTTGAAAACTTACTCCACACCAAACTCGAAACAACTCATTAGAGGGTTAGTGCATAATAAAAATTCACATGTTCGGAGGTGACACAATCATTCTTAACACTTCTGGACATTGCATAAAGCTACTGGACATTAGTGGATCAAAGAAATTCATCCAACATAGCAAAAGAGGCAATGTGAAATAAAAGACAGAATCTGTCAAAATAGAACAGTCCGTAAAGATGGATTTTATTAGGCCACCAGACTTGCTCAAACGAAAATGCTCAAATTGAATGAAAGTTGCGTACATATCTGAGGATCATGCTCGTAAATTGGCTTAATTTTCTGAGCTACCTACAGGGAGATAGACCCAGATTCGTGACGAGCAAAGAAATCTGGAACTGCATGAGTAATCCAAATCTAGTACTTACTTTTCTATCAAAGACTTTACTTGGCACAACAAAACATAAAACTAAGATAAGGAGAGGTTGCTACAGTAGTAAACAACTTCCAAGACACAAATATAAAACAAAAATACTGGAGTAAAAACATGGGTTGTCTCTCATAAGCGCTTTTCTTTAACGCCTTTCGCCTAGGCGCGTAAAGTGTATCTCAAGTAACATCAAGAGACGAAGCATCAACATCATAATTTGTTCTAATGATAGAATCATAAGGTAACTTCATTCTCTTTCTAGGAAAGTGTTCCATACCTTTCTTGAGAGGAAATTGATATTTAATATTACCTTCCTTCATATCAATAGTAGCACCAACGGTTCGAAGAAAAGGTCTTCCCAATATAATGGGGCAAGATGCATTGCATTCAATATCCAAGACAACAAAATCAACGGGGACAAGGTTATTGCTAACCATAATATGAACATTATCAACTCTCCCCAAAGGTTTCTTTTTAGCATTATCAGCGAGATTAACATCCAAATAACAATTCTTCAATGGTGGCAAGTCAAGCATATCATAGACTTTTTTAGGCATAACGAAATACTTGCACCAAGATCACATAAAGCATTACAATCAAAATCTTTGACTCTCATTTTAATGATGGGCTCCCAACCATCCTCTAGCTTTCTAGGAATAGAAGTTTCAAGTTTTAGTTTCTCTTCTCTAGCTTTTATGAGAGCATTTGTAATATGTTTTGTGAAAGCCAAGTTTACAGCGCTAGCATTGGGACTCTTAGCAAGTTTTTGCAAGAACTTTATAACTTCAGAGATGTGGCAATCATCAAAATCTAAATCATTACAATCTAAAGCAATGGGATTATCATCCCCAAGGTTGGAAAAAATTTCAGCAGTTTTATCACAAGCGAGTTTCAAAGTAGCTTTAGCAGTTTCAGGTAATTTTGCGCGCTTTGCACTAGGAGTAGAAGCATTGCCAACACCAATTATTTTACCATTGATAGTAGGAGGTGCATCAACATGTGAATCATTAGCATTGCTAGTGGTGGTAATAGTCCAAACTTTAGCTACATTTTCCTTTTTAGCTAGTTTTTCATTTTCTTCTCTATCCCACCTAGAACGCAGCTTCAGCCATTAATCTTATATTCTCATTAATTCTAACTTGGATGGCATTTGCTGTAGTAACAATTTTATTTTCAATATCATCAGGTTTAGCAGCCATTTTATTTATTAAAGAAGATTGTGACGCTGAGACATGTATGAGATTCGGGTTTCGACATTTGCAAGTTTAGTTTGCAACCCGTAAATCTCCTTATTCAAATTTTCAAGTTGATTTCCTATATTCTTCAACAAGGCAGATTGCTCATTCATAGTTTTAGTAAACAATTTATTTTGCTCATATTGTGATTGCATAAAGCTCTTGGTGGATCTTTCAATTTCCAACATCTTTTCCTCATTAGGTGAAACATATCTACCATAAGAGTTACTATTAGCAGGATTCGGCCTAGAATTTTGAGCAACCAATGAAGCTAACGGAACATTATTAGGATCAACATTAGTCCTACCATTAACAAGCATAGACATAATAGCATCAATCTTATCACTCAAGGAAGAGGATTCTTCAACAGAATTTACCTTCTTACCTTGTGGAGCTCTTTCCGTGTGCCATTCGAGTAATTAACCATCATATTATCAAGGAGCTTTGTTGCTTCACCAAGAGTAATGGACATAAAGGTACCTCCAGCAGCTTGAATCCAATAAATTCCGCGAAGAAAAATTTAGTCCTGCATAGAAGGTTTGGATGATCATCCAAGTAGTCGATCCATGGGTTGGGCAATTTTTAACCAAAGATTTCATTCTTTCCCAAGCTTGAGCAACATGTTCATTATCTAATTGTTTAAAATTCATTATGCTACTCCTCAAAGATATAATTTTAGCAGGGGGATAATATCTACCAATAAAAGCATCCTTGCATTTAGTCCATGAATCAATACTATTCTTAGGCGAGAGATAGCAACCAATCTTTAGCTCTTCCTCTTAATGAGAAAGGGAACAATTTTAATTTTATAATGTCACCATCTACATCTTTATATTTTTGCATTTCACATAGTTCAAAAAAATTATTGAGATGGGCAGCAGCATCATCAAACTAACACCAGAAAATTGCTCTCTCATGACGAGATTCAGTAAAGCAGGTTTAATTTCAAAGAATTCCGCTGTAGTAGCAGGTGGAGCAATAGGTGTGCATAGGAAATCATTATTATTTGTGCTAGTGAAGTCACACAACTTAGTATTTTCAGGGTTGGCCATTTTAGCAGTAGTAAATAAAGCAAACTAGATAAAGTAAATGCAAGTAAACTAATTTTTTTGTGTTTTTGATATAGTAAACAAGACAGCAAATAAAGTAAAGCTAGCAACTATTTTTTTTGTGTTTTGATATAATGCAGCAAACAAAGTAGTAAATAAAATAAAGCAAGACAAAAACAAAGTAAAGAGATTGAGAAGTGGAGACTCCCCTTGCAGCGTGTCTTGATCTCCCCGGCAACGGCGCCGGAAAAGAGCTTGATGGCGTGTATTTCACACGTTCGTTGGGCAACCCCAAGAGGAAGGTATGATGCGCACAGCGAGCAAGTTTTCCCTCGGAAAGAAACCAAGGTTTATCGAACCAGGAGGAGCCAAGAAGCACGTTGAAGGTTGATGGCGGCGGGATGTAGTGCGGCGCAACACCAGGGATTCCGGCGCCAACGTGGAACCTGCACAACACAACCAAAGTACTTTGCCCCAACGAAACAGTGAGGTTGTCAATCTCACCGGCTTTCTGTAACAAAGCGTTAACCGTATTCTGTGGAAGATGATTGTTTGCAGAGAAAATAGTAAAACAAGTATTGCAGCAGATTTGTATTTCAGTATTAAAGAATGGACCGGGGTCCACAGTTCACTAGAGGTGTCTCTCCCATAAGATAAAAGCATGTTGGGTGAACAAATTACAGTCGGGCAATTGACAAATAGAGAGGGCATAACAATGCACATACATGACATGATAAGTATAGTGAGATTTAATTGGGCATTACGACAAAGTACATAGACCGCCATCCAACTGCATCTATGCCTAAAAAGTCCACCTTCAGGTTATCATCCGAACCCCCTCCAGTATTAAGTTGCTAACAACGGACAATTGCATTAAGTATGGTGCGTAATGTAATCAACAACTACATCCTCGGACATAGCGCCAATGTTTTATCCCTAGTGGCAACAGCACAACACAACCTTAGAACTTTTCGTCACCTGTCCCGGTGTCAATGCGAGCATGAACCCACTATCGAGCATAAATACTCCCTCTTGGAGTTAAAAGCAAAAACTTGGCCGAGCCTCTTCTAGTAACGGAGAGCATGCAAGATCATAAACAACACATATGTAATAACTTGATAATTAACATGACATGGTATTCTCTATCCATCGGATCCCGACAAACACAACATATAGAATTACGGATAGATGATCTTGATCATGTTAGGCAGCTCACAAGATCCAACAATGAATCACAATGAGGAGAAGACAACCATCTAGCTACCGCTATGGACCCATAGTCCAGGGGTGAACTACTCACTCATCACTCCGGAGGCGACCATGGCGGTGTAAAGTCCTCCGGGAGATGAATCCCCTCTCCGGCGAGGTGCCGGAGGAGATCTCCGAATCCCCCGATATGGGATCGGCGGCGGCGGCGTCTCGGTAAGGTTTTCCGTATCGTGGTTTTCGCCTCGGGGGTTTCGCGATGGAGGCTTTAAGTAGGCGGAAGGGCGAGTCGGGGGCTAACGAGGGGCCCACACCACAGGGCGGCGCGGGCCCCCTTGGCCGCGCCGCCTTGTGGTGTCGCCACCTCGTGGCCCCACTTCGTATGTTCTTCGGTCTTCCGGAAGCTCCGTGGAAAAATAGGCCCCCGGGTCTTCGTTTCGTCCAATTCCGAGAATATTTCGTTACTAGGATTTCGAAACCAAAAACAGCGAAAACGAGAACTGGCACTTCGGCATCTTGTTAATAGGTTAGTTCCAGAAAATGCACGAATATGACATAAAGTGTGCATAAAACATGTAGGTATCATCAATAATATGGCATAGAACATAAGAAATTATCGATACGTCGGAGACGTATCATTCCTCATTAAAGAACATGTTCTTCAAAAGTTATTCTTTTGAAGAATATAACAAGTAATCATTAACCATGCCATATAGTATTAAAATTGACAACTGCTCTTTACTTATTATACAACTACAATTCCTTGATGTGTATGATTGTTACTATGCATGTTCTCACTTGCTTATGATTCTAATACAACAAGAACCTAATAAGAACCTTGTTTGTTAATCACTCTAAAAGTGCAACACACCCTGAACTGATCACTGCTACTCACTAATCCTAAATCATCGGGGTTAGGTCACGTTTAGAACAATTGCATCTCATACTTATGCATTATTGCATCCTTGGTAATCTTTTAAACATCATCCTTACCGGACGATGATGCTATTTCAGAATTTGGAGTTATTATGTATCGAAGACCTTGCCTGCATAATCTTGCAGTCAAGAAAGGCAAGTTCATCACTTTCTCATGTCATTTGAGTATCTTTATCAAATTACTTGCAAAGTACTATGATTATCACTATTGCATAAAAACCAAAACCACTACTTTCATAACTATGAATATGACTATGTGGTTGGCAATGGAACCATGGATTGTGTTGATATGGTGGAGGTTCCATTGCAAGGGTTTATATCCATCTAGGATTAAACAACAAATGTCGTCCAGATGATTCTTGTGCCGTAATACCCGTGTTAACCATAAGATCCGGAGTGGGACGGAGTAGTCAAAAGTGTTTCCACCTCTCGTTCATCAACGGATGCGCTTTACCGTAGACACTTGTATCCGTCGGGGCAAGCGGTAGGCTGGGGAAGCCTTAAGTCCCCACGGCATAGTCCGTAGACACTTGTCGCTCGAAGAACAAGCGGTAGGCTGGGAAGCCTTAAGTCCCCACGGTATTGCGGTCTATGATGGGTTGCGGCTACGGCGAAGGAGTTTGGTTAACGAGTCCCAAACTGTTGTCGTGGTCGGGGTCCACCCGTGAGTGGGAATAATGGGACCGGCGAGGACCCAGGGTCGGGGTATGCAACAAAGGGTGGGTGTTCGAGGTAGCGGAGGAACATGATTGGCTAGACCTTATACCGGGCCTCACACCAAAGGAAGTGTGGACGAGAACTTAAGCTCGGTTGGCACCAAGGTTAAGATCTCTTATGGGTAAAGCAACACACCTCCGCAGAGTGTAAAGAACCGTGACTCGTCACTCGTTCCGGGATATGGAACTGCGAACGCGGCCGGAAAGGAGCTCCATGAAGTTCTAGTAAACCGGTGAAGGCTGACGGACATAGTTCTTCTGAATAAAAGCAACCTTTTGAAGAAATGATTATGAAAAACCTGCATTGGTATTAGACTTTCTGGTCTAATGCCGTAGCTAGTGCATTAAACACTTCTTTCCTATAATGAACTTGTTGAGTACGCTCGTACTCATCCCACTCTTAAATCCCCTGCTTAGATATGGAGGCATCGAAGGAGGATCTACAATACAACTCGAAGGCCGAGGAGTCAACAACTACTTCAAGGGACGGACCCCGTCGGAAGAGTCAAATACACATCCAACAAGGAGAAAACCTAGATTAAGCCATAGAAGGGAACTAGCTTCCTAAACCTAGCTCCTATTTAGCTAGAATCTATTCATAGCCTCAATAGCTAGTTAAATACTCTACAAATAGAGTTCGTGATAAGACTAGACTACGCGTCGTTCTTCTGGAGTTGATTTGCAGTTTTACCTCATTGTAAAGTAGGAGGCTGTGATGATCTTATGTAACAGAGTCAATGTATGTAATTCTATAGACATGCCTTGGACCCGCATATGTTTCTGTTGTACCACTCTGAGCGATATAATACTAGTGGAACGGTGTTTCATTGGTGTTATATCAGACTTGCATACTACACCATGCAGTGGTATGCCGGGTCACCACATTCGGTCTTCAACGCATCATGTGCTTCGTCGCCAACACGTCACACAAAGGTGAATCTTCTCCTTTACGGGTGCATGCAATTACCTATATGGAATGATATGCTACTTCATTAATTATCTGTCTATGATAGGAATACATCGACAAGTACGGAGGTAAGGGACGCTACCACGAATGCCCGAGGACTCAAGGTTGTACAGAGGAATGGAAGAGAAGAAGGAAGAAGCTAATGAGGCAGTCCAGAATCTCCGGCCCTACGCCCCGGAGTCTCCAGACCACTACACCGGAATGTCCGGCCTCCAAGCCTGGAATCTCCGCACCGCCAAGGCCCGCCACGAGTGTGCACCAGGCAGAAGCCAGCCCGGAGCATGGTCGAAAGCTCGCCCGGAATCTCCAGCCCACACTGGAATGTCCGGCCCTCGCCCCCGGAATGTCTGGCCCTCCACCCTGGAGTCTCCGGCCCGTCGCCTCGGAATCTCCGAACTAAGTGATGCGCCAGCCACAAGACAATTCGGGCCTCAGCCCATGTATCCCATTATGTATGCCTAAACTACCCCTAGGTCGTGGCTCCCTATATATAGTCCCCCTTCCCCATCTATGACCCTAGAGTTGAGATGATATTAGAATTGGCTTATGCCTATTATCCCTATGTGGATTAGGGAAATCCCCTCGCCATATCCCAGGCTCCTCCTTATCCAGATCTTTTCCGTTCTAGTAATTCTATCATTTGAGAATCTCTTTCCTTGCAAATCTATTCTAAATTGGTCTTTTACTCTTTGGAATTCTATTTGGGTTTGGCGATATTTTGCAAGAGGTTCTACCTTTCGGTCTTTCTCGCGCAATTCTATCGAGTTGGTGGTTCTGGCCTACGAGGACAACCGATTTGTGTGCGTGTGTTTGTATCGTGTTATTCGTGTTCATCCACCTCCCACAAATCCACTCCGCAATCACACTCCCCGTGGTCAAATTCGTGAGACCGAGCAACTGTCGTGGGTACACCCTTCATCAAAGGAGGACAGGATGAATGAGGAAGGAGGAAAAGTTGGAGGAGACGATGGAAGAGAGGAGGGGGAGAGAATGTGTGGAGTAAGGAGGTGGATAAGGATGGCGGGAGTTGGTGGCCTATTGTTCAAATTCGAAGGAGGGAAAAGTTAGCAGTGGCGCACGGGGCATGGTGTGCCACTGCTAACTTTTCCCGGTTTCGAACTTTTTTCTAAAACCTGAAAAACTCTGTTTTCCTTTTTTTGTTTTGAGGAATCTAAAAAATCACTGAACTGTTTTACGTGGTTGAAATCGGATGTATTTTTTCTTGTAGATACATTTTTATATAATTTTTTTTTCATCGGAGGTCGTATGCAACCTCGGTAGCCATTTTACCAAAACATGACGCTATTTTGCAAAAAAAATGTCGAAATTCATGTTTGTTAATTTTCCTGCAAACTAGAACACATAATACATGACCATCTCAAAGGATTTTGAAATTTAATTTTGGGCCCCACTTAGTAGTGGTGCACCATGTCCTCCCAAATGTACCAGTGGCACACCACACCTAGGTGCGCCACTGCTACTGCAAATAGCAGTGGCACACTTATATGTGGTGCGCCACTGGTATGTCTGGGATGGGAAAGCCATGGCCAAGAATAGTAGTGGCGCACTCCCTCACTAGGTGCGCCACTGGTAAGTGCCATAGCTATGGTGCACCTGTGTGCTGGTGCGCCACTGCTAGCAGTATTGGGGCTAGCTGTTTTTCTAGTAGTGAGGGGGTGGCTATGGAGTGAAATGAGACCGAATAAGGTCACTGGTCCTTATTTATACAAGAAAATTGGTAGGGTTTAGGTTTGTTGGGCTCACATGGCACACACGATACAAGTAGGCAGAACCGTCTGCGTTGTCGAAAGCTCGCAAACGATTTTTCTTATTTTAGATGTGAGATACTGTTTTCACAATTTAATTCCAATTTTTACCCATTATATTACATTATTTCAAGTTTTCAGCCATCAAGATTGTTCAGAAATCTCTACTACTTCACCTAGATAAACCTGAAAGTGCTATTACAACATCTATTAAGATTTTTTTAAACATCAAGCTCGACGAGCCTAGCTTTGAATTAACAAAGCCATCAACCAGCAAAGAGTACATGATGACAACAAACAAAGAAAAAGAAGAAAGAGAAAAACTGGGGATACCAGCTAGAGGTACAAGCCCAGGTGGTGAAGAGCTAAAGCCTAAAACAAAGGAACATGCACAACGGAGCCGAGCCTTAAACTACATGTTCTCCGAGAGCGCCCATGACTTCTGCAAAACACAGGCGGCCCGGCTTGAGGCAACAAGCCCCGAGACGCAACTCCGCGGACCTGAACCACGCATGACTAGCACACTGAACATCTTGGCACACAGAGGACCAGCAACACCCTGGGAACTAGCTAACTACGCTAGTGAAGCCGGCGAAACTCCAGAGTTCGAAGGGGGAAGCTTCAGAACAACGCCTCCAGAAAGGAAAACGGCGCTCGCGAGCGTCATCGTTGTCGGCACAGGCAAGATGTGCAATGCTTTCGTGGAAGCTTCGGCGCCCACCCCAGGAGAGCGCCTAAGCCTTAGCGCATTCCATCTGGACAAACCACCAGCTGTTGGAGAACACCGGGGTACGTCCTGCCACTACACACACGCTGACAGCCACCCTAGGCTTGGGAGTGGTCGCGCAAAGGGGAGTCACACCATCTATATGGAGCCGGACACTACCTGATGCATGGCCTCAAAGAATAGGAGTTTCGAGGAGGAGCTCGGAGGGATCACTAGTAACTAGGGTAGCAGACAATGCCCAGGGGCAGGCAACCGACGATAAAATGTGTGTCTTGGCCACACCTCCAAGAAGGTGAATGGCATCCATAGACGTCATCGTCGCTGGCAATGGCATATGCCTTGCATTGCTTTCGCAAACACACCATCGAGCACGCAAGCGTCCTGCAGGCCAAAAAACCCAATGATGCCACACCAGTCCCGTAGGAACAGAAACCGAGACACACCGTCCCCCGGTAGTCCAGAGTGGCCGGGGGGAAATTGGAAGGCGATGACGGAGAACTCCACCGCACCGTTGGAGCACCCCCTCACAACCACATATCCCCAACACTCTCCAGTCGGAGCATACCAGAAAGGGACATCTTGGTCGCTACCAAGATCGAATGCATAGGACACCTGAGCACCGCCAGGCGCCAGCCTGGCCTGTCGCCGGCGACGGCCTCAAACAGCTCAATCCTCTGCCCTCGGGGGCGAAAGGCAGCACCCTGCTGCCCAGAGACTAGACACCTCGGGCCAGCCCAGCTCGAGACTGCCCAGAAACGGCCTAGACCTAGGCCCGTGGCCCAGATCTGGGCCCGCTGCTGCCACCCATGGCCACGGACGCGCCAGCGTTAGGACACACAAGCAAGAGGCTAGTCGCGCCGCCACCCCTCCGGAGCCGCGCAGACCTCGCGCCATGGTCGAGCGCAGTCACCTCCTGCGTAGAAACGCAGCCCCTGCCAACCACGTCGGCCCGCGTTGCCACCATCAAGCGAAAGGGAAAGGAGGCCCCGCCGCCGCCGGCGCTCCCGGGGCTTTGCCCGGTGATGCCCTCTGGCGGCGGCGAGGGAGGGGAGAAGGAGAGAGGAGGGGCTTGCGGGAGCGTGGGCTAGGGTTCGCCCTGCCGCTCGCGGGAGCGGGCAGGACGAAACGGTCTCTCAAAAAAGTCAAGTGACACCTATTAAGATTACAACGATAAACAAACATAATAAAGCCTCCGACCAAAATTCAAGTACAAAGATT
This sequence comes from Lolium rigidum, assembly GCF_022539505.1. Taxonomy (NCBI): domain Eukaryota; kingdom Viridiplantae; phylum Streptophyta; class Magnoliopsida; order Poales; family Poaceae; genus Lolium; species Lolium rigidum. The sequence continues at coordinate 9,160,350 of NC_061513.1, forward strand.
ATAATCGTAATCACCCCTGTCGCGGTATCCCAGCTGGCCAGATAGAATGTGCAATCATACTAGATTATCACTGAAACAAAATCACTCCTCGTTATAGATAACTTAAACAAACAAAGAAGAATACATGATTATTTTAGCTAGGCAACATATCCAAGACACATGCGTATAAGCGCCAAGCTACCCGTATAAAGTTTTATCGTTAAGTTTTTTCTTGTGAAACTAAAGGAAATAAAATCCTATACGCACCACTGCTATATCATAAATTGTCACCCATGTGTCTAAAAGAAGGTAAACGAAGTGTGTTTCATGACAACCAGCTAATCCATGTTTTTGTGTTTGCATGCCTGCAGTGATATATACATCAGTCCATCGGACAACAAGAAAACATTATTCATAGCACTACATAAGATAGTCACCCGCGCGGTACATGCATGGATAGACAAACTAAAAATATGGAGGCAGAATCCAAGTACAACGATTATAATCGTTATCACCCCTGTCGCGGTAATGATACCCCCTCGACATAATCCCCTCTGAGTGGTCCACTCTCTTGCTTTCGAAACAATACACAATACAACTGCCGAGGTTCAACCAAGGTACGCTCCCCAGGTCGATACATGGAGAAAAGTACTCTTTCTCGGAGTAGTAAATGCAGTTCCTTTCCACCTTGTGGTGCATACCCGAAGCTGACACGCGCACCGCCTTGCAACAGCCTGGCCCCAGGAACAAGGCGTGGTCGCCCAAGCTCATCACCTCTACCCATGTGTATTTGGATAGTTGTGTGTTGACGAGCTCGAACACCTTAAAAGTTCGAGCCTTCCACCTGCCTTCCGGTCTAACCTCATAGGCTGCCGCGAGCTTGTCGCCCAGCTCGAAGATGTACCGTGCACCAAACATCATAGGTATTTTGATTTCCAGTTTGTGGAGAGCGATGTCCACCTTATCATTACTCTCGTTGATGCTGATGACGACCTTGTATAACATGCCATCACTCGTGAGGCCATAGAGCTCACCGTTGGAGAAGGCGATATCTATGAGCCTCATGCCCGTGCCACATCCTAGCGTTGTCCACCCTGCGCTAGAGCAGGAAAGCGTGCGGAGCGCTATATTGCAACCTGTGGTTATGGCTGCGAGGATGCAGTCGTCCGAGGTAGGGTATTCCGAGAACACGAGCTTTGTAATGATTATTTTGCCGGTGAATTGCGGAGAAGCTGGACATGTGCAGGCGATGCGTCCTTTCCCCGGCGCCCGGGCACCGGTAAAGAGGTTTCTGATCTCGACCCAGTTGTCCGCTGCCAGGGCGACCCAGCTGTCTTGGTAGGACCCGACGACCCGCTTGCCGTATGAGAACCATGGGAGCCCGGCACGCAGCACCCCGCCGTCCTCAGGGTTGTATGCTTGCGCTTTCTCGTCAAGAAAGCCGTGGCCCATTGAAGGGTACAGCAGCGGCACCGCCGGCAGCTCTGGCTGACATGACGCGGCGGCGCGCCACGATGTGCAGACAGCGGCGAAGCGGACGCGGTCATAGGGGGAGGAGCACCGGCGGTAGATGTCGCCAAGGAGGTCGCCTGGGAGGTCGCCGGTCATCGAGATCCTAGCTAAGTAATTACTAGAGCCGTGCGTGATGTATATAGAGACCGATCTACGAGAGTAGTAGATCCTAATTATTTATTTGGAGAGCAAATTCCGTCCTGGGCCGTGGGCCTTTCTGCTTGACATGGATGTGAAGGGCCGTGTGGGTCTTTTTGATTGCAGGAATCATCTCCCAATCGCTCCCTGGCCAACCACCATACCTCGCGACCGACCCCTTCCTTCTCCCGCGATCGACCAGCCGTGCACGCCGCGGGGAGGGCCCCAACTCCGTCCCCATCGGTGGTCCCTGACCGCGCCGACCTCCTCGAAGGCGTGACGCCGCCGGCCGGCCTCCTTTCGCGGGCGGCACGTCTGCTATGGATCTCCGCCTTGATCGCTTTAACGTCGCCAGCTGTCACCAGTACGGTTACCAAAGAAAGGACGTACTAGCTTACTAATTTGGGTGTGATAGTAAAACGGACGCCCGGATCTCATCCGGATTGTTTTTTTTAATCTCTACTACGAGTACTTATTAATACTGCGGGAGGTTAGCACGCAGGCCGATCGATTTAATTATCCGCCACGCTAGCTGCAGACCGCGCGCGTACGTCTTGGTCCATCTCATTTCATTCTCGCTCTCGATCAACACCAAATCTTCCATCGCCCAGCTAATCTCGTATACTATATTCTCAAAAAAAAAAGCTAATCTCGTATACTAGCTATCATTTAGTGGACAGAGGTTACGTCTTTGATTAATTCCGTTCGTAAAGTACTAGTACTAGGTAAATTGGTAGTATCACGTGGCACTTGGAACCCTAGCTAGCGCCAGATATGTGCTACGCCACCTCTATTTGCCACCCGCGCTTCCACTTATTTGCTACGGCGGTGACATGGGCATGCTCAACGTCGACTAGGTCTCCCTCACCGGCGATACCAATTCCGTCAACAAGACCGCACATATCGTAACCGTGGTCGACGCCAACATCCAGTCATCGAGGTGCTGCGCGGCCCTTCTTCATCCATCCCACCACCAGCCTGCCGCCAAAGAGCAACGATGATGCGTTGGACTTGTTAGCGCATCCTGGCTCCTCCTCGCCATCGGCTCGCCGTCTAGGGCCGTCGCATCGAGAAGGGCTCGCCGTCCAAGACCGCACTCACAACATGTACTGGATCTTAGGAGATGCGCAACTTTGATGACCCGGTTGCTTTTTTAAGTTCTTGTCACGGTGTTCTATGCATAATTCGTGGCCAACTTTAATTTTGTTTCTTTTGAGATGCTCTCAATAAATGTTACAGTGAGGTAATAATGTGCACGTGGTGGTGTTGTGGTGGGGTTTGCCTTGTTTTTCTTTTGTATACAAACTACTGCCGATCGACGTACTAATCATGTGCGCCAGTGCTAATTGATGGTAGCCAAATACCACCGGCGTGTTACCACCAGCGGACGCTGGTGCGCCGGCGGTAAGCTTTCTTCTAATAGTGCCACTTATCCGATTACCTTAAATCCCAGTTGTATTGTCTCGCTTCGCGCCTCTATGCATTGCGCCTTTGCTACCCCCTAACAAATTAGTAGAATAATACATGTTAGCTCACTTAATTATATTCCTTTGTTTCTTTTTCCTACTTATGATTCTATCACTTTTTCCATTTCATAGTACATGGAGACGAAGAAGTTGGACGGTGATGGAGATCTCGGACGCCGTGACCTCTATGTTGACGATGATGAAGGGCTAGCTCGACGGCTGTTTCACCCTGGTTGGAAGGACTATGGCGTCGATGGCACATGCACACAATATAATTCTATAGCTAGTACAAGCTAGCTAGACGGATCCTTGCTTCCAAGAATATATTTTACAAATATTTGGGATAATTTATTTACGTGTGACTCTAATTACAGGATATAGTACCATATGACGGTAGCTGAATCTTATGTGTGCATGCAGAAGAAAGTGTATATGTACGTGTGGCAAAGCTAGGTCCGGAGGCATTGTAATTTGTAACGCGTTGCATTTTAACGGAGTCCTGCCAGCTGTGTCTAACACGATTTCCTTCGGCTGCAAGCTTATCACATTAATCAAGCGCAACCTATTTAAACAGGTGTACGATTTTAATACGCCCAAAATTTTATCTTAATCTCTGGCTACGTGCGCGTCACGGTTTTAACGCTCCAATTAATATTTCGTCCGACCATCGATTTTTCGCAAGGCCAATATTTCTGGTCAAACCATGGAGCATGATCTTGACGCGAATTAATATATAATACACCTCGCTGGACGGTTACCAAGAAATCTAGGACATGAAACAAACCCAAAGAAAACAATTCATCGCGCCCCCGGAGCCTTTTTCTTTTTTATAGTATCGTATTTATTAGCCTACCAATTTCGGGTGTGAGCACGTCAGAAACGAGGCGGCCATCTCAATTTTCTTTTTCCTCAACTTCATTAACTGCCTCCTCCTGAGGCTGCTCACAGTGAGGAGTAACTTCGACTAGTAAGAGCAAATACAATAAGAACATGTACAGTGATGTCCAATTAGCAGTCTGTAATAGTGTCCACGTAAGAGATTAGGGGACGTGGGAGAGGTTGTCGGTAGAATTAAAGACGGTCTTGTGCTGTGAAAATCGTGGTCTACCGACGGGCTATTTCCCATTGTACTCATGGCATCGCTTGGGTCGTGGGTCTGGCCTGTCTATAGCTGATTTGCATGATTTACAAGCAGTTGTTGTTTACAGACAGCCGAATAGACTCTTTGGTTGTATATGATGTTCCCTGGCCTGTCTATAGGTGACGTGGGAAGCAGGTGCAGACACCCATCGTCGAAATGATTGTACATGCCCTAAGTCCTGATCAGCTAGCTACAAGAATTAAAATAATATATTATTGCTTAGTTGGAGGAGAGAGAGAGGAGGAGAAAAAAGAGGAGTGGACTCTCATGCAAGAGCAAGCTCTAGCACGTGCTCCTATGCACTTTGTGAGAGTGAAATGTGGCCACGTATTGACAAAGTAGGACATGTTTATACCTCACAATTATACATGTTGGCTCTAAGTTGGCTATAGATGACATGACACTTGCTTATAGCCAGCAGTATATTAAATGACCGGCCATCAGGGTGCGTTGGCCGGGTGGGTCAAACACGTGTCAAAGGCCTGTGGGGGCTCAACTTCCAAGGGCATTGGAGATTGATCGTGCTACCACCCCACCCACCTACCTTCCGACGTCTTTAACAGGCTCCCTCGCCTTAAACCCTCGGCGCCACTCGCACGAAAAACCCTCGCCGACCACCGCCCAGCACATAAAACCAACACCGACCACCATCGAGCCATGGGCCACAACGACCATGGGGCTAGAGGGAGTAGCACCGGAGGCAGCGGTAGTGCGCCTCGCCCACGCAACATCACCACCGACAAGGCTATTGTTCTCGCTGAGGCGCGCCTCCTTGTTCCATCGGACTGGCACTTCCCTCTCGAGTTGAAGGTTAGCGCGGCTGGTACGCCATCTCCCTCTCCTCTTAGAACGACGCCAACCTCCTACCATACATCTGGCACGGCGGACCCGCTATACCACGGTGGGATCAGGACAATCACACCTGGGCGGAGGAGAGCACGATGTGGCGCCTGATTTTCGAGGTTGAGTGCGAGGAGGAGCTCGCGGCGGCGCATGGCCCCTACGGCGGGTCGTAGGACCGCGTCGGCCACCACGCCTTCTGGGACGGCAAGACTCCGACACCATCCTTGCCACGCACGACTACAAGGCACCATCGAGTAACAAATCTTTTTTTTTCCAATTGCTGCACATAAACTTGTCTTTTGAAAGGAGTTAACTTGTGTGCGCATGTAGAAGCAAGTGTACGTATGTGTGTGTGTGGCAAAGCTAGCTAGGTAGATGCATTTTAACGGAGTCATTTTAGAGTAGCAGCTAGCGTACGTAGCTTTGTAACGCGTATACTGTCAGGCAAATTCCGTGCTGTTGTCCAAGCTGGTCGAGGTTCAGGACGTAGTCGATCTCGGTCAGGGTTCGAGCGGGAAAATCTCATATCCAGAATTATTTTCACAGTTTTTGAACGCGCTGAGAGGATGGCCGGCCCAGCAGATCGCCGGCCTGTTTCGCGGCTCCAGCGCATCTGCTGCCGTACGATGAAGATGAAGATGGACGGTCGAGGTTGACCCTGCCCAGAACAAAACCAGGAGAAACCTAGCCGCATTTTACCATTTGTCTTTCCCTTGCCCCTTGTGCTGCTCTCGTGACGGAGCCGCCGGCGAACAGGCCCGCCGCGCCGCTGTGGCGGCACGCCGGCACGGCAGGCCTATTCGCCGGCGGCTCCGTCGAACTCGCCCGCCCGGTCGTTCGGGTGGCCCGTGGCGGCTGCTGCACGCCGGAGTGGATGCGACACGCACTAGGACCAACGGGCGGCGACGGTGAGGCTGCACCCCGCCGTATGCGGCCTCCTGATTCCGCCGTCGCAGACACAACTCCGTCCCTGCACTTATCCCCTCGCCGGCGCTGCATCTCCGTCCGCCTTCCTTTGGGACGGGCAAGACGACCTCGAGCTCCACGCATGACAACAAGGTACATGGTTCTTTTTTTTTCCTCCGACTAATTCTACCGCGCGGGCGGCTGTAACCGAGCTAGATCCTCGTCATTATCCAGTCGCCATGTTGCTCTATTCCTACTAGTACTACTACTGTTTTCTCGAACAAAAACTCTTCGCATACTGGACTGAATGAAACGTATGTGTCCATCTTCAACTTTGCAGATGCAGCAGCGGATATCCTTCCAGGGAGGTGATGACGCAAAGGGCATACCTGTTCGGTTTGGGTTGGCTGCAAGGCCCTAGGCTCGGCTCCAACTACCTACATCTCAATGGTAGGCAATTCCACGGCTGTTCAAAATTTTGTCATAATCCAGCCGCCTTGTTGCTCTATTACTGCTGTTTTTCTCAAATTCCTCATGTGCGGACCAAGAGTGGAGTGACTCAAATGTATGTGTCCATCTTCACCATTGCAGATGAAGTAGTGGATATCCTTATGTGGAGGCCATGCTGCAAAGGGCATGGCTGTTCGGTTCCCCATTGGGCTGACTTCATGGCCCTCTAGGCTCGGCTTCAGCTACTTCCGTCTCAGTTGCAGGTAACATGGCCTTTCAGCCGCGACGATTCTGTTGACATCGTGCAGTGTTCGTTGTATATCGAGTAATTGCTCTTTTTTACTCGAGGTTATTTTGTTGCTGGATAAAAAGGGTTTTTGCAATGTATTACTCTATGTCGTTTTTTTAATTTCTTAGCTGCAATGATACCACAGATATATTGCTAGTTCGAATCTTAAGCTAAGTTCTATGTGAAAATTACCAAGCAAATTAAAGTGTGATTTAATTGGACTAGTAATACATCAATACATGTTATCAGCCTATCTCTATATTTGAACTCTTGTTTTATCCAAATATATTTTGATCCATTCATTCGTTAAAGTGCATATACACCAATAATACCGGTGCCCAGCCTGTTTCTGCTTGAAGAATTTAAGACACTGTTATTGTTTTCTGTTGAATAGATTCATTGTTCCTAGATATTGTATGCTCATTTCCTGTATTTGCATTTTATTATAGAGAACTCGTCTTGTGGGCTGCTTCAGTGGCCAAAGCTGAATGGTTGCCTATATTATTCTGTATATGCCTCGAACTTTATCATGATATAAACTCAATACGTTGAACCTTGTTTCGTAGATGCTGATGTATGAGTATATGCCAAATCTATTTTGTCATAATCCAGTCGCCATGTTACTCTATTACTGTTGTTTTCTCAAAGTAAAATTGTTCTCATGTCGGATTAAGAGTGGACTGAATGTATGTGTCCATCTTCACATTTGCATATACAACAACTGATACCCTTTTGTGGAGACGACAATGCAAAGGGAATGATGGTTCGGTTCCCCGCTAGGCTGGCTTCACGGCCCTAGGCTCGCCTGCAGCTATTTCCAGCTCAATTGCAGGTAACATGGCCTTCCAGCCGTGACAATTTTGTTCTCATCTTCCACTGTTCTCAGCTCTGGCCCCTAAAGCGGACGTTTTTCCAAGGTGGAGGGGGAGTGCTTGGACGCCTGAGTGACACCTTTAAAACCATGGTAATACTTCAATACACGTTAGCCAATTTTTATATTTGAACTCTTGTTTTATCCAAATATATTTTGATCCATTCATTTGTTGAGGTGCATATACACCAATAATACCTGTGCACAGCCTATTTCTGCTAGAGGAATTTAAGACACTATTATTCTTTAGTGTTCAATTGATTCATTGTTCGTAGATATTGTAAGCTCATTTTCTGTATTGGCATTTTATTATAGAGATCTTACCTTGTGGGCTGCTTTAGTGGCCAAAGCTGAATGATTGCCTATATTCTTCTGTATATGCCTAATGGTCCTTTTATTTGGTCAAACGTTATCATGATATAAACTCAATACATTGAACATTGTTTCGTAGATGCTGATATATGAGTATATGCCAAATCTATTTTGTCATAATCCAGTTTCCATGTTGCTCTATCGCTGTTGTTTTCTCAAAGTAAAATTGTTCTCATGTCGGAGTAAGAGTGGACTGAATGAAATGTATGTGTCATTCTTCACCTTTGCAGATGCAGGAACGGAAATCCTTTTGTGGAGTCAACGATGCAAAGGGCATGGCGGTTTGGTTCCCCGCTGGGACTGGCTTCACGACCCTAGGCTCGCCTTCAGCTATTTCCATCTAAGTTGCAGGTAGCATGGCCTTCCAGCCGTGACGATTATGTTCTCATCTTTCACTGATCAATGTCTATATAGTAATTGCTCTGTTTTTCTCGAGGTCATTTTTTGCTGGATAAAAATGGTTCTTAGCTGCAATGATACCACATATATATTGCTAGCTGGAATCATCGGCTAGGTTCTATGTGAAAAGTACCAAGAAAATTATAGTGTGATTTATTTGGACTAGTAATACATCAATATACGTTAGCCTAATTCTATATTTGAACTCTTCTTTTATCCAAATATATTTTTAATCCATTCATCTATTGAAGTGCGTATACACCAATAACCTTGATCAGCCTATTTCTGTTAGAGGAATTTAAGAAACTGTTATTGTTTAGTGTTGAATTGGTTCATTGTTTGTGAATATTGTAAGCTCATTTTCTGTTTTGACATTTTAATATTGAGAGCTCATCTTGCCTATATTATTCTGTTTATGTCTTTTATTTGGTCCAACATTATCATGATATAAACTCATACTATGAACCCTGTTTTGCAGATGCCGATGTATGAGTATATGCACCTTTCAGGTTAGCACTGTGTCTGTACACACTAAACTACACCTCAAAATTATTTTTTGGACAAAGTTTCTGAAATGTGCTTGCTCTGCTGGGCTTGCTGTAGGCCGCTAGGCTCCGCTTTGACTACCTCTATCTCTTTGGTTGATACCACAGCGTTGAAGCCATGGAGATTCTGCTCTCCGCCTCCACCTTGTGTTGTCTATTGAGTAACAAGTCAGATTTACTCGAGGCCATTTTGTTGCTGGATAAAATCGGTATTGCGATATGTATTATGCATTTTTTTTAATTTCTTGGTTGCAATGTTATCATAATCTATTTCGACCTGAAATGTCTAGCTTGTTCTTTGTAAAAAAATACCAAGCAAATTATATCGATTTAGTTGGACTAGCAATATAGCCACCTTACTATAATTAAACTTGGCAGCACGGTTGTTGTTTTCCCTCTTATACTATGTGCTCAAATATCTCTAACCTTTATAATTAACCTCTTATACTCATGCTCTGTAGTATGTTGTAGTTGTAGTTATTTTGCAATTTCTGAATCAATGAAATAAAAAGTAGAAATAGCGGGTGCACGAGTATTGATAATTGAACTAGATATTAGGTGCCATTTTCTTTCACTAGGCAGAAATATTTTATTCTAGAGCTTACCTCGTTCTTGTTTTCACTAATGGTACCTTCTTTTTTTAACGTATACACGACCTCATGCTATATACATTTGTCATGTACATTTCAATAGATGGATGCCACCACCTCAAGAAGGGAGACATGTTGCTCCAGGTGTGCTACCGCCTACGCAGTGATAAGCAGCCCGACCGGCTGATGATGACTGAGCCCTCCGCTGGTGAGCCCGACCTGCTGCCAGCTAGGTACCATCCACACACTCCACCAGCACGCCGCAACCACCAGGAGCACCACTGCACCAGAAGGTAGCGCCAACACTCATGTGCTTCTCAAGTATTTGTTTTCTTGCTTTCTTTGTTTTTTATGCTAAGATGATACTGATAATTTTGATTTATGTGATCTTTGTATTGTGCAAAATTTGCGTCAGGATTTTCATGATTTGGTTCATATATAGGTGAGTAGTTCCATCATGTCGTGAAATTCTGAAATGGATGTGTGGTCAGTTGAGAGAGTCCCTATGATTTCTCTCTCTGCTTAATTGGTTGTTGCAAATGAGTAGCTATTGCGTGTACTACTACACATAACGGCCCCAAGGCTGGTTGTATTATTGTGCTTTGAGAGCTCCAACTAGTTAAAATCACCGTACCTGAACTGTCTTCTCTCGAATTTTGACATGAAAATAAAACTGCACTTTATCCGTACAAGCATATAAAAATACAAGGTACCTTAGTATACTGATTAGTTTTGCTAACCTGTGTTGGCATATAAAAATGGTCCTGAACTCTTGATAACAAACATAGTTCTCCATGTTGCTCAGACTTGCTCTGTTGTGACAGCCTCGAACATTCTGTTACAGCTTAACGAATAATACATATCTGCATTTAGAAATGAGTGTTAGTTATTTGCTTTTGTAGTTGATATGTTTGCTGACAGAATACAAAGGTACACTCCATTGTTTCCTCTTTTTCACATGTAGTTAATTTCGTCAGTTTGTGGTTCTGAACAATAGTTTATTAGCTAGAATGATGGTTCAGTTAGATGTACGAGGTCACATTATACGATCTAAAACTGTTTGGGGCTTAAGTTCTGCCTGATTAGTGATGAGTTAGATGAACATTGCTATGGCTTTCTAGCAAGTAATGTTTCAGTAGGTCATATTGCCTAATTATTTTCAGTTCAGGTGCTATGGACACCTGCATCCTTGGTTGTCAATTTCCGCAGGTGAGCTATAGTTCCGATGCAATATCCCAACCAACATTAGCTTGGTCTGTTCGATCTCTAGATCTACTTCTAGCACATATATTGAAAGTTAGCAGTGTTTTAGCTTGCTTTGTTTATGATCATCTGGTTGTGTTGTTTGTTAGACCAAGAGTGGAGCGACTGAAATGTATGTGTCCATCTTCACATTTGCAGATGTAGCAGTGGATATCCTTGTGTGGAGGCGACGATGCAAAGGGCTTGCGGTTCGGTTCCCCGCTAGGCTGGCTGCACGGCCCTAGGCTCGGCTTCAGCTACTTCCATCTCAGTTGCAGGTGAGATGGCCTTCCAGCGGTGAATGTTCTGTTTCTCATCCATCACTGTTCTCTATCTATCTAGTAATTGCTCTGTTTTACCTGATGCCATTGTGTTGCTTACCTGCACAATCTTTTATTCCGTGGATGTTTTTAGTTTCTTACCTGCAATGATACCACAAATATATTTCGAGTTGGAATTCTCACCTAGGACGTTCTATGTGGAAAGTACCAAGCAAATTATATCGTGGTTTAATTGGACTGGTAATACATCAATACACGTTATCAGCCTATTTCTATATTTTAACTCTTGTTTTATCCAAATATATTTTGATCCATTCACCTGTTCAAGTGCATATATTTTGATCCATTCATGTCTTCGTAGTACCCACTATGTGGTGAAATAAATCAAAATATTAAATGAGTAGCTATTATGCGTACTATTACACAAATTGAGCTCGAGGCTGGTTGTATTCTGCCTTGAGAGCTTCAACTAGTTAAAATGACCGTACCTGAACGCCTTCTCTCTAAGTTTGACATGAAAATGAAGTTGTAATTTATCCGAACATGCATATAAAAAAACAAGGTACCTTTGTATACTAATTAGTATTATTAACCTGTGCGTTTGACATGTTTGGATGCTTGGTATGTCTTTTCCGCTTTGCTGTTGTGGTTTTACATCTGCTGGCAATGACTGTTAGAATTTTTTTGTCATCGTTGTGTTTATGGTCAGTATAGTGGTGCGAATGATGATTCAGTTAAATGCATGATGTCATCTTATGATCTAAAGTTTTTGACGCATAAATTATATCTTATCCACCAATCTTACTATGTGTTACTTTACCAAAACTTCGCGACTCTGTTTCTTGACACATACAAATATGTCTGATGTTTGGAATTGTTGAAACTCGGTTTGGAAAATTGGAACATATAGCGATTTTTCACAGCAAAGGGGCATGATATAGTGACAAATCTTTGCATTGAAGGTTGGCAATAACAAATGCAGTTCTCTCTGCTGCTCAAACTTACTCTATTGCGATGGCCTTGAACAATCTGCTACATCTTGAACGAATAAACAAATCTGTATTTACAAATAAGTGACGGTTCCTTGCTTTTGCAGTTGATATGTTTGTTGATAGTGTTACAAAGATACACTCACTTTTTGCAATTACCTATTGTGATCCGTTCATCTTTGATTGTTTCCTCTTTTTCACATGTAGTTTTCTCTACAATGATGGTTCAGTTAGATGTCCAGGTCAGCGTATATGATCTAAAACTGTTTGAAGCTTAAGTTCTGCCTGACTTGACTAGTGTCCAGTTAGATGAACATTGCTATGGCTTTGTAGCAAGCAATGTTTTAGTAGTTCATATGGCCTAATTTTTTCAGGTCACATATCCTCAAAGTTAGCACTGTTGTATATTTGCTTTATTTAGGATCATCTGGTTGTGTGCTTGTGTAAAGAAGGAGTTACATGGAGTTATGTTGTTTGTTAGGCCAGGGAGTAAACCTGTACTTGATTTTTCTAGTCATTGAGTGGGTTCCCTTGATAACCCAGAACTAGTTTACACCTAGCAGTTGTTTTTTAAAATGTTATTTATATTTGATGCAAAATACATTTGTACATGAACATTGCATGCTACCTTGATGTTCTAATTGAGTTGATTCGCCTTTTTTGAATAGCTACATAATTGTAGCTTGTGTAATTGATGATACCTTGATTTTTTAGTCAGATTTGTACAAGACATTATGGGAGCATTTGGTTCCCTCGCTTTGGTGGGCTATAGCTCAGCTAGCCCAGCTATCTCGGCTTGGTATAGCTGACCTTGCCATAGCTGCACCTTTGGTTCGTTGCCGTTGAGAGCAAGAGAGAATGGCTAGTTGTTTGTTTTGTGCTATTACTTTTGAGCGCAAACACAACTCTGATGTCTAAGATAAATAGCATTCTGAAAAGTGTATTAGTAGAAAAACACAAATATTAATTAGATTGGGCATACATTCACATAATCTTTCAATTCAATTGGCTGATTTGAGTAACAAGCTCTCCATTCAGCTTTATAGGAAATATCGACGAGCTAAGAGAATATGATAATTCTAACTGACGGAGCAAATCACTTCACTAGTAGAGTTCCATAGATAGTTGTCTCTGACCGATCACTCCACGAACTCTATGATTAAATGCTAGATTTTAGGCGATCTTGCGGAGGAGTATGGATTTATGAGGTGGGCTGTCAAATCTAGAATGTGCTGTTAGATTTGTAAGGAATGCATACAGAGTTTTATTAGTGTTGGCACAACTACTCCCCACACCATCGACCACTCCGTTATGCTGCTGCGTCCCCAACTTGCCACTACGCACCAGTGAGCTACATCTCCCGCTCGTCATACATATGCATTCCTTCCAAATTCAGTTTCTCTCCATCACGTTGAACTTTTGATTCATTTCTAATGTATTTCACTGCTATTTTTTTACTATGTGCTTGTTTGGTACTTGATTGATTATGTTGTGAAGTGTACCTTTAGAATATGAATCAATATGTGTATGTTTTGGGATTACTTCTCAATATGTGTTTGACTGCTGTTTTTTTACTTCTCTATATATGTATGTTTGGTAATTAATTGATTATGTTGTGAAGTAGACCTCCAGAATCTAGTTTTGCTATTACTTATCTATATGTATCTGACTGCTGTTTTTTTACTTATCTACATGTGTATATTTGGTAATTAATTGATTATGTTCTGAAGTAGACCTTTAGAATCTAGTTTTGGGATTACTTTTCTATATGTGTTCGACTATTGTTATTTTACTTCTCTATATTTATACTTTTTGTAGTTAATTAATTTTTTTGTGAAGTGGACTTTAGAATCTAATGTTGGTATTATTTCTCTGTATGTATTTGACGGTTGTTTTTCACTTCTCTATATGTGTATGTTCGGTAATTAATTAATTATGTTGTGAACTAGACCTTCAAAATCTAGTTTGAGGATTACTTCTCTATTTTTGCACCATTATGATGTTACATCTTCAATAATTTTCTTTTCATCTTCTCTTGTACGCTAATTTAATGATATTTTATCTACTAAACGAGTGAGTGAATTCTTGAACTCTAAAAGAGAAATCATGATTTTGCTTAAATATTGCATTTGCGCCATTAGTGGCTGAATTTGATATTGCAAGACGATTTTGTGAGTTGTTCATCTAGTCATGCTCCAGTTGAGGCTTTACCTAGCCTAGTGTGTCTTGTTTGATTGTTGAGTAATAGTTTCCTGGTTTGTCGCCATGTAGGTGATGGACAAGGTGAGCTTGTTTAACTAATCAGTGGTGGCTGAGAGTGTGCAAAAACTGGCAAAAAATAGTGGCGTAGGTGAAGGAGTGGCCCTGATTGAGCCAGCAGCAGTGGTCTGGCTGTCATTATGGAACAAGTGTACATGAAGTAGAAGCTATACCGGTGTCTTCTGCTCATGTAGGCGAATAGGGAGCGGGGGTTCGACGGTGGCGAGGAACGCGAGCACATGATGATCGTGCTGGCACGAGGACCACCCCCTTGCCTTGGCCTCCTAGCAGTTCTTGGAAACAGGTGACTTGCTCTTTTGATACGTTATCTGTTGCAGTTCCTACCTGGTGTAATTCATCATGTAAAAATAGCCACGCACCTGCCATTTGACTTCATATTTGTAGCTTGTGTGATTGATGATAGCTTGATACATTACTTTGGACCAACCATTGTGGATTACTGTATAGCCCTAATTATTCCCTCGTTTGGGTTTGAATATTTTTTTGGGTGACCATTTGTTTGGGATAGATATAGAACCAGAGAGGTAGATGCTTAGGTTTTTTCTCAACATTGACATGATGAATAATATTAGCTAGCTCGAGCCGGTCAGGATATTGAACTCGTTTTGTTCTCATTGTAGAATTTAGGTAAATTGCTTAGGTAAAATCTAAATTTCGCTCGACAACTTATCATGTATGGTACTCCATTATTTTTTCAGCGTTTTGTACTTATCATGCATATGCAATGATGATTCTTCTTCGAAGCTACCACTAACTTGTCGTTTTAGCATTCAATTTTCACTAATGTTTGATTAGTCAGTTTTGCAGGTACTCGTGGTGCTGCCTACTGAACCCTTTGATTTGTGGCTCGGCATCAGCGATGGATGCGGGGTTGGTGTCATCGGATCGCCGTCCTCATGTTCCGCTAATAGGAAATAACGATAGATACGCTAGATGTCAGCACCATCAACTACGGCGATGAGGTAATTCCAGTCTCCAACCATGCTGAATTGCTATGTATGGTGTTTGCGAATGGTGATCCGATCTGTATTCTAGCCAAATGAAAGTAATATCTTAGGAAAGAGCTAGAATTCCGGAAGAAATCATGCTAGCAAAATTTTGTGTCTTGAGGCAAGTGTGGATGTATGTACATGTTTGTGCAACACAAGGAAGTGCTTGTCGAGAATTTGCACATATTTTCTTTAATTTACACCGGGCTTTGTAGACCACTAGTGGCTTTTGTGTTGTCACATGTGCCCCTTAATATTTTATTTGTGATGTGATTGTCTAGTTAGCGCTTCTATGCTTTCTCTTGAGATCAGTTTAATGAGAGCTTGACAGTTTCGTGTGTTTTTTTTATATCATGTTTTTTTAAAAGCTCGCTTACTTGCATTCCTCCAAGTATGAACCATAATGTTCAAGATACGCACATTTGAATTGTCCTCAATTTCTATCTAAGACGGGTCGATTTTCATGCCATGTTTAAAGATTCTTCCTTGGCTACTTAATAACAAGGTCTTTTTTAATTCTGTCTACCATTTTGTTTTCCACATCCCTGCAAAAAAGAAACATAACGTTTGGTTTTATTTTTGGAAAATCTGTGAATTTGTTAGTTTCTGATTGCTAGAAATGAAGTTGGTGTTGATGCTATGGTGGTACTGATGCAATGCAAAAGATGCCAGTTTGTCAATGAAGCAGAACGATAACAAATTTTGCATTTTATTAATTATCAGTTGGGTATTATTATAGGATAGCCTTTTTATGTTACATGAATGGTTTGTGTGCATCTGTTCTCTGATATGGTACTTTTGAAACCTGTACTAATATTTTGCGATTTAACAAACACACAACTGCTGTCATATAAAGAAGAATTCTGATGTTGCCTTCTCATTGATGCATGTGCTCTTGCTGCTAATCAAAATACGAGTTTCTTGTGCCGAATTGCTCCATGACTTGGAAATTGTTGTGTGAATTCATTATATTAATAAGATTTTTTTTTATCTTCAGGGCTTGGTTTAGTTGACTTCATCAATGTCTGTCTTAAACTGATTTTTATTTGATGTGGGCAAAGCTGGAGCATCTGTTCTTGAGGGTTTTGTTATTGCTATAGTGCGGCTTGTTTTGTACTAGATCTTCGAAAAGGTTTCATGTTTTGTGATTCAATACAATGACACCTTATAAATATGAATTATGATGTCTTATTGATGCTGGTAAACTGATTATTACTTTCTTGCCTTATCTATCTCTTGATAGCCTTACCTATTGCTAGCTAGTGATGAGATAATACTGATAGAATTATTTGATCTAAATAATATGTTTCCATGCTTATATGCTTCCATAACCTGCACTACATGGAGCAATGAGAAGTGGGGATATGCATTGCCGGTCAAGTCGAAGGAGTGTTTTTACTGTAGTACTACAGTAGCACTCGTTACTCCATTGGATCAATGTGCTCTACCGGTATGAAGGAAGTTAAAACTAGGTTGGTCTGCTATGAACACCGTCATGAATCCTTTTGAGCCATGTAATTAACATGGTATGTCATGAAGTACAGCTTAAACATGTTGTCATGTACTCAGTGGCGCAACATGTCAATTATTAACAAGATACTTGTATTGGTATGAAACAACGGCAACTATATGCTAGGTGCTGCAATCATTCTTCTTGGCTTTGATATTTATGTTGTTGTTGTATAGATGTACATGTTTACTGTGACTGTTTACACCAGACATGTGTTGTCTTATTATTAGAATCTCCAAGTCATTCTTTCATATCATTGCAATTATCTATAACTCCTAGAAGTGTTGACTGAAAACGAGGTCGTTTGGCTCATGACTCATTTTGGCTATGTCTTTTCAATCCTTGTATCTAGTTTGGTCCATAATGGGAAACCAAACTGCATGATTTGTAGAATGTAATGCATTGCCATCTGCTAAACTGTGTTTTGACACATACGTATCGGTGTGCCTTGTCTAGCTAGGTTATTCCTAAAATCTATCACTGGTGACCTGATCAGTTTCGCCACCTAGAGCGGCCTCTTTCAAGGCATCGGCGCCTTCACTAGCGCACTCCTGTCCGTGAGGTTGTTGAATCCTCCATCCAGCTCTGGCGCTCGTGCATGTCCGGGATTTAGAGTATTGTACCTACAGTACAACTTCTACTGCTAACAATGGTGGCTTCCATCCAGCTGGAACTGAGGTAATCTTATTTTCTTGTACTGCAGTGTTGTATTATATTCTTTCACTCCATAGAAGCGCCATGAAGAAAGTTCACTCTCCCAGCATTCAAAATGTTTTTCCTTTTAACAAAGGGGCATGCATGGGTCTTTGCACTCCACTTTTTCTTGCATTAATTACCACAAGAAAGTTGAGCATTGTAAGCTTGTAGCAGGTAGTCATTTGTTTACTTAAGCGGGTGCAAGTTGAGAAGGGTCCGTTTGCTGCTTGTTGTGCTACAATGCTAAAGTGAATCACGTTTAAAAAATTTCTTGATGCTGCTTACTATATAATTTGCTTTACTCGTTTAACTCCAGAATTGTAATTCAAGTATTTATGTTGCTTATATATATTCTCTTATGAATTTCCTTGATGTGTGTAGCTGCTGTAGAACAACAGGGTGTTGGTTGCTGGCACCATCCTGCCTCAGAAATCCACCATCAGACAATGCGTGGCCAGGAGGTGGCTATACCGAAGGAGAGGACGAGCTAGCGTTCCAGGATGGAGATTTGCTGGCCGGTGTGTATCTTGGTGGGTCTGTCTGCTGACCAGCTGGCCGCCACCGCGGGAGTTGTTTGTGGCGGCGTTTTGCCGTTACTTAGTTCTTTCACTAGAAATTTCTATGACTTGGTACTGTTTAGTCGGTGACCTGAGCTTCAAGATTTTGTTGTTGCAAGTAGAGGATCTGTGCTGGCTCGATCCGATGCATATGTGTGTTGTATTGAATGTGATGCAAGTCTTGTTAGCTTTGCTGTTGTGATGTTTGACAGTGAACTCAAGGCTATATGCACTTATATTGTTCCATAATTTTAGTGTAATGTGAATTCCCAAAAAAGGTCAAAGGTCATATTGTATTGATTCTTGCAATGTTTGAGTTGAATTGTATTATTAATTGTTTCATTTGTAATCTACATTTTTTGACTTACATTTCCATCGTATCTTTGACGAAACTTGTGAGTTGAATTCCATACTGGAACATAAAAGAATTGTGGTTTTTGTTATCATATATTTTCTCTGTGAACAAAATGTCCAAAATTAGCAAAGCAGCTGCCCAAAATTTTCCTGATCCTTCTGGCTAATGACCCTCCTCTTTGTACATGATTATCCTATCTAAGGTAGGCTTAGTGGCTTTCTTTTATGCGTGTATGTGGAAATCGAATCAGAAACAATGCAACATGAGGATGCTAGCTTTTTTTAGTATCTCGTCAATATAGACAAGATTCAAGTTGAGCCTGGTATCAAAAAATGAATTTGTCTGTCATGGTTGTATAATCTAACTATAAACCAATAATGGGTACTCTGTCCGATCAAATGTGGAAGTTTTTGAACTAGGGAGTTGAAAAGGTTGCGCTTGCATAACTCCAAGAATTGGTACTCTCCATCAAATCACAGAATGCATCTACATATGGGCAATAAAAAAAACAATCCAATAGATTAATGATTCGATCAAAGATGGGTGAAAACTCCTTGTATCACGCTTGAAACTTAATTATCCCCTTATTTGTTGAGCTCTCCCATGAGATCCGTCCTAGTAATCATCACCCATCAGCAATTAACGGAGGAGGAGCTATTTCGTTTGATGGTAGGACATGTCACCAATCTGCGTGCTTTCGCATATGAGCCATCCAAAGTCTAATCTAATCATCCTTCAACCCTGGCTCAAAATTTTAAAGCACACTCTCTCTCTCTTCCCTCCAACCTAGCCTCTATACGGTGCAATAATGATACGTGGGCAGCTCCTGGTTTCACGACTGAATTTTAATTAGCCTGCCAGTCTGTTGAGCTTTCCCGTAAAGGCTGGCGATGCGTGGGACGAAACGAACAAAAACGAAACAGCGGCAACAGAATTAGTGGAGGGAGGTGGAAATAGTAGTGGCGCCCAGTTTTGAAATTCGAACGAATTTTCACAGCTACCCTGCCTGTCTATATATATGAAGAGGGATGGAGCTTCCGCGTGCAGTTTGCGCGTGTGACTATGACTTAGACTTTGACTCTTGCTCGGAGAGGAGAGGAGAGGAGAGCCGCTGCCCTTGTCGCCAATTTCGTCACCGGCGTGGCATGGCCGTCGTCCTCGTCAAGGAGAGGAGAGTCGTTGTCCTTGTTGCCGGCGTGGCCGTGGTTCTCATCGAGATTTTCTCCGGATGCATCCGTCCTGCAGGTAATCTCCGCCTTGTTATATGTTGTTTCTCCATGGTTCCACGCATCAACCTATTGGACTGTGCTTGGCCCGAAGTCGCGCCGTTGGCCGTGTGATCACGGCGCACGAGATCTCCGGCGGCTAGCGACTGTGTGGGGGTCCTCCCGCGGCCATAGTGCTAGGAGAGAAGAGGAGATGAGAGGCGTGGCTATGTTTGGCATGGGCTATGTGCGGACGCTGCAGCTGCCAGCCACTCTGTGGCATGCTTAACATTCGTTGTTTACTGTCCGCACAATTCGCGAATTGCATCTGTATCATCAGCTTTAGTCCCACAGGTTCTTTCTTTTAGTGCGTTTTACTTTTATCCACCGACAGATCTATTTTAACATGTCGATCGGTGATGATCTTCCTTTTTCAGCAGGTAACTGAATCGTCGACCCATGTTGGGTCGTCAAAGTATCACAAGCTTCTAAACTAAACATGTACCCCCTTCGCTATAAATGAGTGTCGTAATTTTATCTAGATATAGATGTATCTAAAATAAAATACGATCTGTATCTAGACGAAATCGCAGTCTTTTTTTTTTTTTTTTTGAATAACAACAGGAGAACTGTTATATTCATCGCAATAGAGGAGAAGGTCAAGACGACCGGTTGACCCAGTTTATGAGGAAAACCGGGCCAAAAAACCATACAAAACGACCCCGTTTTTGAGGAAAAAGGGGCAGAAAACCGCACAAACAACAGAGCCTCGTCGCCCACACGACACAAAGCCACCATTGCACAAAACAAACACATCCGTGCCCGGAGCCGCCACTCCGGCTTCCCCTGCTCGGTTACGAGCCGCAACGCCGCACGGACTAGACGCCTCGTAGCCCATGCTACACTAGACGACCATCCACATACCACGGACGTCGCGCCAAAAGATCCGGGGCCGCTGCCCCGACGTGCCAGCCGGATCGACCATCCGATCGCGCCGACCGGGCCGACGGACTCGCTACCTACGTAGCACAAGCACGCCACCCTTGCCTTGCTAGACCACGACCATACCCCATATGCCCGTAGTTGCAGTATAGTGTGGATGATGATGATTGTTTGCGAAGAACAGTAAAGAACAATTGCGAGTAGATTGTATTTCAGATGTAAAGAATAGGACCGGGGTCCACAGTTCACTAGCGGTGTCTCTCCCATAAGATAGCAGATGTTGGATGAACAAATTATAGTTGGGCAATTGACAAATAAAGAAGGCATAACAATGCACATACATATATCATGATGAGTACTATGAGATTTAATCAGGGCATTACGACAAAGTACATAGACCGCTATCCGAGCATGCATCTATGCCTAAAAAGTCCACCTTCGAGGTTATCATCCGAACCCCCTCCAGGTATTAAGTTGTAAACAACGAGACAATTGCGGTAAGTATGGTGCGTAATGTAATCAACACAAATATCCTTAGACAAAGCATCGATGTTTTATCCCTAGTGGCAACAACACATCCACAACCTTAGAACTTTCATCCATCGTCCCGCATTTAATGGAGGCATGAACCCACTATCGAGCATAAATACTCCCTCTTGGAGTCACAAGTATCAACTTGGCCAGAGCCTCTACTAGCAACGGAGAGCATGCAAGAACATAAATAACATATATGATAGATTGATAATCAACTTGACATAGTATTCAATATTCATCGGATCCCAACAAACACAACATGTAGGATTACAAATAGATGATCTTGATCATGATAGGAAGCTCACAAGATCTAACATGATAGCACAATGAGGAGAAGACAACCATCTAGCTACTGCTATGGACCCATAGTCCAGGGATGAACTACCCACACATCGATCCGGAGGCGATCATGGCGATGAAGAGACCTCCGGGAGATGATTCCCCTCTCCGGCAGGGTGCCGGAGGCGATCTCCTGAATCCCCCGAGATGGGATTGGCGGCGGCGGCGTCTCTGGAAGGTTTTCCGTATCGTGGCTCTCGGTACTGGGGGTTTCGCGATGGAGGCTTTAAGTAGGTGGAAGGGCGGAGTCGGGAGAGTCACGAGGGCCCCACACGCTAGGGCCGCGCGGGCCCCCCTTAGGCCGCGCCGCCCTAGTGTGGCGGCGCCCCGTGGCCCCACTTCGTCTCTCCTCCGGTCTTCTGGAAGCTTCGTGCAAAAATAGGACCCTGGACGTTGATTTCGTCCAATTCCGAGAATATTTCCTTACTAGGATTTCTGAAACCAAAAACAACGAGAAAACAAGCAATCGGCTCTTCGACATCTCGTCAATAGGTTAGTGCCGGAAAATACATAATAATGACATATAATGTGTATAAAACATGTGAGTATCATCATAAAAGTAGCATGGACCATGAGAAATTATAGATACGTTTGAGACGTATCATGCCTATATTGTGCACACATGTGCATCTTGGGATGTCTTACAATGTTGCAGGAGGAAGTTTTTCTTTTCATCGCACGAAAAAGATATTTTCCATTTTGAGGTGCCTAAAACAAGATGTTTTGTGAAGCAACCACCAAATTAAAGTTTCACATTAGTATCAACACATTTTAACAAAAATACTAGATCACCTAAGATGGACAATTTCTCAACCTTATATCTGGAACCTTTCCGTCCACCCCTCATAAAAATGACAAATTCCTGCTTGAATCGGTAGGGTTTTGTATTTTTTTATTTTGTTTAAAAAAATTAAATTAATAATTGCATCCTCGGTAGAGTTTATTATTACTTAACCATTGATGTTTATTTAAATAATTATTAAAAATTCAAAATAATAAATAGTTGTGATATCACGATCTAAGGGTTAATAAGATTGATATGATAGTATTAGCAGTAATGTTTCGTGAAGAAGATGGAAGATCAACACGAAGGAACCAAGATGGTAAGCGTACTAGGGGTGGAGTAGTGTGAGGATGGGTGACCCGGTGGGAAGTTTGACTATGAGGGGTAATTTAGCCTAAGATTAAGTGCAGTGTTAGAATTAAATAATCCATGTGAGAGATAAAGAAAATTTAGAATTTTTTTTTAAGTTAACAGACGGGACGGCGTGGCCTGCGCCGATGGCCTAGACGCCGACGGCCACCATCGGCATATCATAGCTACGCCGAGAGTCGTGTCTACGCCGACGGCACACGTGGCTATGCCGAGCCGAATCTTGCCCGAGGAGCTACGCCGATGGTGGCACTCGGCGTGGCCTATGCCGACGGCCTTTTAAGGCTACACCGAGGGCCCGCAGCCGTCGGCACCTCTGCAGATTCCTGTAGTGGAGGCTGCACCCGCAAACTTGCGTTTGGAAAAGAGCAACAGGTGGTGCGGTAATAGATTCATGAATAGTCGTATGAGCAACTAGGTGAGGTTGTTCGTGTTACATTGGCTGGTCTTCTATGCTATATGAAAGAAGGGCAACAGCCACCTGGTGAACCTGCAATAGTAACCAAATCTTTCTGTTGAACAAATAATCATTGTGTGCTTTCCAAGTACACTAGAGCAAGGTAAAGATTTTATCAATAGATATTCTAGATTAAACAGTCTGTAACATAGATTGTATAATATTTGAAGGATAGAGTGTAGTAGCAAAGGCATCGGTTTTAAATCCTATTGAAGAAGAAAACTAAACTGCTTTGGCAAAGGTGCAGTATATAGAAAAATAAGTGTGAGTCCCTTTCGAGTATACCACACCTTGAACATTCCATCGCAATGTGTTTTGAGAATTTTGACCTTGCTTTGACCTACTTGCATCTATACAGTCCAATGCCCACATAGCCGACCAAGCCTCGGTGCCATTCGTGGTAGAGCCGGCCGTGGAGAGCTTCACCGAGAGAATCACCATACTCCTCCGACCGAGCCAGATAACCTAAGCAAAAAACGATAGAATCTTAGGTTACTTCAGCTATGTAACACACTCAAGTCACATGTACATATGCGTGCCCAGCTACTCGAATAAAGTGGTGTCGATCTTTATTCTTTTCTTCCACGAGTAAAAAGTATAGAAAGATTTTATAATCTGTGCACCGTCCTTTATAGGCCCTTGATTGTTCGTAAGTTTTGTATGCCAGTCTGCTTACGGATGCGAATAATTTTGCATTGCTTCGTACCCATGTCCTTTATCCCCTCTGTCCACATCGACCCATGTTGGGTCGTCAAAGTATCACAAGCTTCTAAACTAAACATGTACTCCCTTCGCTATAAATGAGTGTCGTAATTTTATCTAAATATAGATGTATCTAAAATAAAATACGATATGTATCTAGACGAAATCGTGAAACTTATTCTAGAACAGAGGTAGTAACACTCTAGAGATAGATAGATATAACAAGTGTAACCCTCGCATTTTCCAAAACAAGCACGCTCCCCTTTCCGTCGTTCTTGAGATGATTAGAAGCCAAGATCATCTTTGAATGACCACTGAAGCTTAGGATTTGAGCGAAAAAATACTAAAAGAGTAAATCCGGTTGTCATTTCTTTTTGAGTTAATTTAAACTAGTTCTTAATTTGAGGCAAAGTTCTTCCCTCGATTTAAAATAAAATGTCTGTACCAAATAGTTAAACGAATGAACTTAATTATAAATATTAATCATCAAATTGATTATTGCATCAGAAAGATTTCGACAAATGGTTCTTTATATTACTCAAAAGATAAAATGAGTTTATAAATTGAAATATGCAGAAAATATTTTCACATAATATAGGTACACGCAAAATGGCATTGACGAGGAACTACATGTCTGGAGGCAGCAGCCACACACAACAATTACTAGCATACTCGTCATAGTAGAAACATCCCCGTGACAAGATCTTCTCCAAGAAATGCACGCCTTGGCTCTCCCCGGTGTATACCGTGCAACAACCTAGATCCAACTTTGCCATGCCCTTCACTTCACCCTTGTAGCGTTCTTCCGTGTAGTAGATATGGTTCTTCTCCACCATGCCACGCATGCCTATCGTCGATACATGGGACACCCTGCAGCCCGCAGGCCCTAGGAACAAGGCATGGTCGCCTAGGTCCGTCACCTCAGCCCACATGTATCTATATGAAGACGTCATGTCATTTTCGATGAGCTCAAACACCCTAAAAAATTGAGATTCACAACAATGGTAATATCCTGGCCATGCCAACACCGCGATCGCCGGCTTCCCATGTAGCTCGAAGATGTATTGAGAGCTAGATTGCACCCCCACCGCGTGAAAGGGGGTCATTTGGGCGTCTAGGCGGTGGACGGACGTCACCACCGGGGCGCCGTTGTTGTTCGCGCCGATATCAAACTTGAACACCTCTAGGCCCGTGAAGCCATAGAGCTCACAGTTGCTAAAGGCGATGTCGATAAGCGCGTTATAGCATGTGTCTAAGTCGCATCCCCGTGTCGTCGTCCACCCGCCGTCGGGGCAGCCAACCCTGCAGAGCGCGACCTCGCACCGTGTCGTCATGGCGGCAAGAATGCAGCCGCTTGAGCCACCAGGTAGTTGATCTCCTGCCGCAGACCCCTGGTGCGTTCCTCCGACGGGGTAGAGAGGTCTATCCCATCGAGCGCACCTTGCGGTGAGAACCCCTTCCATCTGATGCCACGGGAACGGGTTCTCTGAAAAGAGCCGATGAGGTCGGCTTCGAGGGTGGCCTTGATCTCGTTGTATTGCTTCTTGAGGTCATCGAGCGGATCCTCGTAGGTGATCGGCGTGCCGTCCGCCATCTCAGACGTAGATGGCGATGTGGTTGATGTAGACGATTGTCCCACCGGGCGTGCCAGAATGTGTTGACTGCCAAAACCCACCGGCGGGCAGCGGCCTTGTCAACACCGTAGAGCCGGGAAGAGCCTAGAGCTGCGGCTGGCTGAGACCCCTCCGAGCGACGGCCCGCAATGCTCTTCTGGTCACACGCGGCGTTGCGAAGTGCAAGGGCGTGCCACCCGACCTATACCTGGCCAGGAAGGTGATGGGGATGCCTCGCTTAGTTTCCTGCAGGGCATACATGTAAACATTAAATACGAGCCTCGATCGGCTCTCGGGTTATCCCGTGAATCGGCTCAAAGAGCCGATCCACCCATGATCCGTGCGGGGTGCACGAATACTTGGTGGTCCTGCTTGATCAAGATGAAGCTAATGAGATCTACGACGATTTAGGGTTTTCACCGCATAATCGGATCATCCTACTCCAGGTTGGGCCTCGCGGCCACGCACGGTGCTCGTAAGCCGATCGTAAACAAGGCCTAAAAACCAACATGATGTTGATCCTCGGAACATCCCGTTTAGGACTTGCGAACGCCACCCTACGTGCCACTGGATCCTCCCCCCCTTTGTAAGGCCTAACTATTGCAGATATTAAACTAATCCTTGTAGAACAAGGAGCAATCGTAACGGATCAGATCTACTAAATAACGATCAAGCGGGGTGCCGCCCCCACACCTGAGACAGGCGTGAGGGCGGCTAGATATGCAAGGGTTGCACTACGTAAGCATGCTTAAACGAAGAACAATGCTAACCCTAACACATCTAATGATAACTACGTTGCTCGCCATCAAAAGCGCTTCAGTACGAGCAACGCATGAACAACGTGGGGCTTGTGCTGCCTAGATCGCAAGATGCGATCTAGGCAGCATGTCGCTTACCTGATAGAAACCCTCGAGACGAAGGAGTTGGTGCACAATAAAAATTAACATGTTCAGAGGTGACACAATCATTCTTAACACTTCTGGACATTGCATAAAGCTACTGGACATTAATGGATCAAAGAAATTCATCCAACATAGCAAAAGAGGCAATGCAAAATAAAAGGCAGAATCTGTCAAAACAGAACAGTCCGTAAAGATGGATTTTATTAGGCAACCAGACTTGCTCAAATGAAAATTCTCAAATTGAATGAAAGTTGCGTACATATCTGAGGATCATGCACGTAAATTGGCTTAATTTTCTGAGCTACCTACAGGGAGGTAGACCCAGATTCGTGACAGCAAAGAAATCTGGAACTGCGCAGTAATCCAAATCTAGTACTTACTTTACTATCAAAGACTTTACTTGGCACAACAAAACTCAAAACTAAGATAAGGAGAGGTTGCTACAGTAGTAAACAACTTCCAAGACACAAATATAAAACAAAAATACTGTAGTAAACACATGGGTTGTCTCCCATAAGCGCTTTTCTTTAACGCCTTTCAGCTAGGCGCAGAAAGTGTAACTCAAGTATTATCAAAGGGTGGTGCACCTACAGTGGGGTTTGGAGTTTTCTCAACCATGCATAGTATATCGGATACATAAGTTTCATCGTCTCCCTTTTCATTAGTCTTGGGCTTGCTACTCTCATCGAACAAATTTTCAGGAACAAGCCAAGCATAGTTATGTTCTAGTGCATCATTCATAGCTAGGAGTTTACATGGTATTGGTGCTTTGATCTTCCCACCATCATTAATATTATTAGTGTACCTTATTCTATCCATGTCCATTTTTTCAAGGAGACCAACAAAATTAGTATGAGAACCAAGCATATTAAATTTAGCAAAAACCTTTCTAGCCTCTCTTGCTAGACCACCAAATTCTCTAAGAAGGGTTTCTAAAACAAAATCTTTCTTTTCCCCTCTTCCATATCACCAAGTGTAAGAAACATGTGTTGGATTATAGGATTGAGATTAACAAATTTAGTTTCCAACATGCGAACTAAAGCAGCAGCAGCAATTTCATAGGTAGGAGCAAGTTCTACCAAGTGTCTATCTTCAAAATCTTCAACGGTACTAACATGGGTGAAAAATTCTTCTATATTGTTCCTCCCGATTATAGAAAATCCTTTTTCAGCAGGTAACTGAATCGTCGACCCATGTTGGGTCGTCAAAGTATCACAAGCTTCTAAACTAAACATGTACCCCCTTCGCTATAAATGAGTGTCGTAATTTTATCTAGATATAGATGTATCTAAAATAAAATACGATCCGTATCTAGACGAAATCGCAGTCTTTTTTTTTTTTTTTTTTGAATAACAACAGGAGAACTGTTATATTCATCGCAATAGAGGAGAAGGTCAAGACGACCGGTTGACCCAGTTTATGAGGAAAACCGGGCCAAAAAACCATACAAAACGACCCCGTTTTTGAGGAAAAAGGGGCAGAAAACCGCACAAACAACGAGCCTCGTCGCCCACACGACACAAAGCCACCATTGCACAAAACAAACACATCCGTGCCCGGAGCCGCCACTCCGGCTTCCCCTGCTCGGTTACGAGCCGCAACGCCGCACGGACTAGACGCCTCGTAGCCCATGCTACACTAGACGACCATCCACATACCACGGACGTCGCGCCAAAAGATCCGGGGCCGCTGCCCCGACGTGCCAGCCAGACTGACCATCTGATCGCGCCGACCGGGCCGACGGACTCGCTACCTACGTAGCACAAGCACGCCACCCTTGCCTTGCTAGACCACGACCATACCCCATATGCCCGTAGTTGCAGTATAGTGTGGATGATGATGATTGTTTGCGAAGAACAGTAAAGAACAATTGCAGTAGATTGTATTTCAGATGTAAAGAATAGGACCGGGGTCCACAGTTCACTAGCGGTGTCTCTCCCATAAGATAGCAGATGTTGGATGAACAAATTATAGTTGGGCAATTGACAAATAAAGAAGGCATAACAATGCACATACATATATCATGATGAGTACTATGAGATTTAATCGAGGCATTACGACAAAGTACATAGACCGCTATCCGAGCATGCATCTATGCCTAAAAAGTCCACCTTCAGGTTATCATCCGAACCCCCTCCAGTATTAAGTTGTAAACAACAGACAATTGCAGTAAGTATGGTGCGTAATGTAATCAACACAAATATCCTTAGACAAAGCATCGATGTTTTATCCCTAGTGGCAACAACACATCCACAACCTTAGAACTTTCTCATCACTCGTCCCAGATTTAATGGAGGCATGAACCCACTATCGAGCATAAATACTCCCTCTTGGAGTCACAAGTATCAACTTGGCCAGAGCCTCTACTAGCAACGGAGAGCATGCAAGAACATAAATAACATATATGATAGATTGATAATCAACTTGACATAGTATTCAATATTCATCGGATCCCAACAAACACAACATGTAGGATTACAAATAGATGATCTTGATCATGATAGGAAGCTCACAAGATCTAACATGATAGCACAATGAGGAGAAGACAACCATCTAGCTACTGCTATGGACCCATAGTCCAGGGATGAACTACCCACACATCGATCCGGAGGCGATCATGGCGATGAAGAGACCTCCGGGAGATGATTCCCCTCTCCGGCAGGGTGCCGGAGGCGATCTCCTGAATCCCCCGAGATGGGATTGGCGGCGGCGGTGTCTCTGGAAGGTTTTCCGTATCGTGGCTCTCGGTACTGGGGGTTTCGCGATGGAGGCTTTAAGTAGGTGGAAGGGCGGAGTCGGGAGAGTCACGAGGGCCCCACACGCTAGGGCCGCGCGGGCCCCCCTTAGGCCGCGCCGCCCTAGTGTGGCGGCGCCCCGTGGCCCCACTTCGTCTCTCCTCCGGTCTTCTGGAAGCTTCGTGCAAAAATAGGACCCTGGACGTTGATTTCGTCCAATTCCGAGAATATTTCCTTACTAGGATTTCTGAAACCAAAAACAACAGAAAACAGCAACTGGCTCTTCGACATCTCGTCAATAGGTTAGTGCCGGAAAATACATAATAATGACATATAATGTGTATAAAACATGTGAGTATCATCATAAAAGTAGCATGGACCATGAGAAATTATAGATACGTTTGAGACGTATCATGCCTATATTGTGCACACATGTGCATCTTGGGATGTCTTACAATGTTGCAGGAGGAAGTTTTTCTTTTCATCGCACGAAAAAGATATTTTCCATTTTGAGGTGCCTAAAACAAGATGTTTTGTGAAGCAACCACCAAATTAAAGTTTCACATTAGTATCAACACATTTTAACAAAAATACTAGATCACCTAAGATGGACAATTTCTCAACCTTATATCTGGAACCTTTCCGTCCACCCCTCATAAAAATGACAAATTCCTGCTGAATCGGTAGGGTTTTGTATTTTTTTATTTTGTTTAAAAAAATTAAATTAATAATTGCATCCTCGGTAGAGTTTATTATTACTTAACCATTGATGTTTATTTAAATAATTATTAAAAATTCAAAATAATAAATAGTTGTGATATCACGATCTAAGGGTTAATAAGATTGATATGATAGTATTAGCAGTAATGTTTCGTGAAGAAGATGGAAGATCAACACGAAGGAACCAAGATGGTAAGCGTACTAGGGGTGGAGTAGTGTGAGGATGGGTGACCCGGTGGGAAGTTTGACTATGAGGGGTAATTTAGCCTAAGATTAAGTGCAGTGTTAGAATTAAATAATCCATGTGAGAGATAAAGAAAATTTAGAATTTTTTTTAAGTTAACAGACGGGACGGCGTGGCCTGCGCCGATGGCCTAGACGCCGACGGCCACCATCGGCATATCATAGCTACGCCGAGAGTCGTGTCTACGCCGACGGCACACGTGGCTATGCCGAGCCGAATCTTGCCCGAGGAGCTACGCCGATGGTGGCACTCGGCGTGGCCTATGCCGACGGCCTTTTAAGGCTACACCGAGGGCCCGCAGCCGTCGGCACCTCTGCAGATTCCTGTAGTGGAGGCTGCACCCGCAAACTTGCGTTTGGAAAAGAGCAACAGGTGGTGCGGTAATAGATTCATGAATAGTCGTATGAGCAACTAGGTGAGGTTGTTCGTGTTACATTGGCTGGTCTTCTATGCTATATGAAAGAAGGGCAACAGCCACCTGGTGAACCTGCAATAGTAACCAAATCTTTCTGTTGAACAAATAATCATTGTGTGCTTTCCAAGTACACTAGAGCAAGGTAAAGATTTTATCAATAGATATTCTAGATTAAACAGTCTGTAACATAGATTGTATAATATTTGAAGGATAGAGTGTAGTAGCAAAGGCATCGGTTTTAAATCCTATTGAAGAAGAAAACTAAACTGCTTTGGCAAAGGTGCAGTATATAGAAAAATAAGTGTGAGTCCCTTTCGAGTATACCACACCTTGAACATTCCATCGCAATGTGTTTTGAGAATTTTGACCTTGCTTTGACCTACTTGCATCTATACAGTCCAATGCCCACATAGCCGACCAAGCCTCGGTGCCATTCGTGGTAGAGCCGGCCGTGGAGAGCTTCACCGAGAGAATCACCATACTCCTCCGACCGAGCCAGATAACCTAAGCAAAAAACGATAGAATCTTAGGTTACTTCAGCTATGTAACACACTCAAGTCACATGTACATATGCGTGCCCAGCTACTCGAATAAAGTGGTGTCGATCTTTATTCTTTTCTTCCACGAGTAAAAAGTATAGAAAGATTTTATAATCTGTGCACCGTCCTTTATAGGCCCTTGATTGTTCGTAAGTTTTGTATGCCAGTCTGCTTACGGATGCGAATAATTTTGCATTGCTTCGTACCCATGTCCTTTATCCCCTCTGTCCACATCGACCCATGTTGGGTCGTCAAAGTATCACAAGCTTCTAAACTAAACATGTACTCCCTTCGCTATAAATGAGTGTCGTAATTTTATCTAAATATAGATGTATCTAAAATAAAATACGATATGTATCTAGACGAAATCGTGAAACTTATTCTAGAACAGAGGTAGTAACACTCTAGAGATAGATAGATATAACAAGTGTAACCCTCGCATTTTCCAAAACAAGCACGCTCCCCTTTCCGTCGTTCTTGAGATGATTAGAAGCCAAGATCATCTTTGAATGACCACTGAAGCTTAGGATTTGAGCGAAAAAATACTAAAAGAGTAAATCCGGTTGTCATTTCTTTTTGAGTTAATTTAAACTAGTTCTTAATTTGAGGCAAAGTTCTTCCCTCGATTTAAAATAAAATGTCTGTACCAAATAGTTAAACGAATGAACTTAATTATAAATATTAATCATCAAATTGATTATTGCATCAGAAAGATTTCGACAAATGGTTCTTTATATTACTCAAAAGATAAAAGGAGGTTATAAATTAAAATATGCAGAAAATATTTTCACATAAGATAGGTACACGCAAAATGGCATTGACGAGGAACTACATGTGTGGAGGCAGCAGCCACACACAACAATTACTAGCATACTCGTCAGAGTAGAAACATCCCCGTGACAAGATCTTCTCCAAGAAATGCACGCCTTGGCTCTCCCCGGTGTAAACCGTGCAACAACCTAGATCCAACCTTGCCATGCCCTTCACTTCACCCTTGTAGCGTTTTTCCGAGTAGTAGATATGGTTCTTCTCCACCATGCCACGCATGCCTATCGTCGATACATGGGACACCCTGCAGCCCGCGGGCCCTAGGAACAAGGCATGGTCGCCTAGGTCCGTCACCTCAGCCCACATGTATCTATATGAAGACGTCATGTCATTTTCGATGAGCTCAAGCACCCTAAAAAATTGAGATTCACAACAATGGTAATATCCTGGCCATGCCAACACCGCGATCGCCGGCTTCCCATGTAGCTCGAAGATGTATTGAGAGCTAGATTGCACCCCCACCGCGTGAAAGGGGGTCATTTGGGCGTCTAGGCGGTGGACGGACGTCACCACCGGGGCGCCGTTGTTGTTCGCGCCGATATCAAACTTGAACACCTCTAGGCCCGTGAAGCCATAGAGCTCACAGTTGCAAAAAGCGATGTCTATGAGCGCGTTATAGCGTGTGTCTAAGTCGCATCCCCGTGTCGTCCACCCGCCGTCAGGGCAGCCAACCCTGCAGAGCGCGACCTCACACCGTGTCGTCATGGCGGCAAGAATGCTGCCGCTCGAAGAAGGGTCCTCCGAGAAGATGATTTTCTTGACTGTCGTCCCACGGTTAGTGGGTCTTGAACCGAACGCCGAGCACCGACACTTGATGGTGCTTTGTTTCGTGGAGAGATCCACCCGAGCGCCAGAGAATAGGTTGACGATGACGATCTCGGATTTGTGCCCTTCGCCGGCGACCCAGCCACCGTCGTGGGACCCGAAGAGCCGCCTGCCACTCAGGAACCACGGGACCGGGAGGCGCAAGGCCCTGCCGTCCTCGAGGCTGTACGCTCGCAGCTGGTGGTCAAGTTCGCCGTCGTCTCTGATTGAGGGAGCAGCAGCGGGAGGCCGGGCAACGGTGGGTGCTGCGACGCGATGGCGCGCCACGCCGTGCATACGGCGGCGAAGCGTGCGCGGTCGTACAGCGAGGAGCAGCAGCGGCGGTAGACCGTGATGAGGAGGTCGTCGGGGAGCTCGGACCACCCGGCATACTGCAGGCCCCCGCCGTCGGCGGCCATTGCTTGTTTCTGGATCGCTGTAGCGAGACGATGGATCGGATCAGATCATGTCATCAACTCATCTGTCTTGATTTTGATTGGTTACGTCAAATCGACCCACGCCCAGGTAAACCTAGACACGCACGACACGGAAGGTATCCATCCACAGGATCCTGATTAAAGCGGGGGCAGAAAAAGTACTCTAGAAAAAACGAATTTACTTTTAGGAAAATGCTCGCTAGTATTGCTAGTTGAATAAGGGTGCGTTGGCACGGCTATTTAAGTTGTCTTCTTCACCATCGTTGCTCTTCTTATTCGCTCCACGCCAACAATGAGTCGTTGGGCACCGATATTTTCTCCAACTCTAGTAAATCGGTATAGTCGTTCCGATAGGCCATGAAGGCTACCTCCACAAGTGCATCAATGAGAGGTTTGAACCCAACACGGCTACTACACATGACCTCTCGATGAGATCACAACGACATTTTGCTAAGGTGACTTCCTTCTATTTAAGGCCTCTTGCTAAACCCGTGGAACATTGACTACGCTTTGAGTGTTGCTTTGCTTTTCTTGTGCAATTGATAGGGTTCATGACGAGTGAAGGGATATTCAGGCGTTATTGCCATCTACCTCCTCGACAAGTTCATGAAGAGTTATCGTCGATGATGACTCTTTTTCAAGTGGGGAAGATGATGCAGCCCGACCTTCGATCTTCAACGCATCATGTGCTTCGTCGCCAACACATCATGCAAAGGTGAATCTTCTTCTTTACGCATGCCTGCAATTGCCTATATGAAATGGTATGCTACTTCATTCTCTGTCTTATGCCTATGATAGGAATACATCGACAAGTACGGAGGGAAGGGACGATACCACGAACGCCCGAGGAGTCAAGGCCGACATCACGGAGGCATGGAAGAGAAGAAGGAAGAATCTGATGAGGCAGTCCGGAATCTCTGGCCCTACGCCCCAGAGTCTCCGGACCACTACGCCGAAATGTCCGGACTCCAAGTCCGGAATCTCCACACCGCCAAGACCCTCCACGAGTGTGCACCGCGCAGAAGCCAGCCCGGAGCATTGTCAGAAGCTCTCTCGGAATGTCCGACCCTCGCCCCCGGAATGTTCGGCCCTCCACCCCGGAGTCTCCAGCCTATTGATACCTTCGATCCGGATTACGGATTGTAGTATGATAAGATTTTTTCCTAGTAGACCTAGGTTTAATCGAACCTTGGGAAGCACTGCTAAAATGGTGTAAATGAAACGTCTACAAGACTTTCTAGTTAAATTGTTTTTATGTTTACCGGACCTTTCTAGTTTACTTTTAAGGGGGTTGTGTTCAATGATGGAAATATGCCAGGGTTAAGGTTTCTCATGCAGCTATGCATACATATATAATTGAAATGCAAATGCGTATTAAATAAAATAGAGATAAGAGATTCGTGAGTAGCACATCCGTAAATACTCTTGCCCCTAAAGCCAGAGGTGGCAAGAGCCTCTTGGTCCAACCGCTGCCCTCTCAGCCGCGAGCAACAACAGTTATTAAGCATATGAATACAGGCCAAAGCATTAAGCTATATGATTGTGTCATTATCCTGAATGAATCACTAAACATGTACCGTTATTTTCCCCTTTCTGTCATTGAGGTTTCGCGGTAACACGCCGTTCTCCACTCATCCCACCTCTTCCCTTGATCGATCCGAATGATATGGGTACCTGCAGATCATCAAAATGAGGTAAAGAGACAAGGATACAAGATTGTAAAACTCATATTCAATCATTACACATATAATAAGATTAGATGCACATAAACGCTGCGAGGATTCACCCCAACCCGCAGCAGATGGGGACTACTCACACATAATATCAAGATCAATAACAAAGATAGAAATCATTGTGGCAAATACTTGAATTGAAATCACAATATTCTTACAATGGTTACCAATTCTCAAGGAGATATCCATTACAATGGTGATGGCTATGGCTATGGAGGAGATTGGAGATGGAATGGATGAACTATGGCGGTGGATCTCCTTCGGTGTGGTGTAGATGGATCTGATGGATGGCGGCTCTGTTCTACGGTGAATGGTTCTCGACTGACTCTCTTTTTGGCGTCGGGTCCTTCACGAAACTTATAGGGTTTGACCTCAGGAAGACAACGGCGCATGGTACGGGCGGGGCTTGCCCGTACCGGTGCCCGTTAAAGTCTTTGGAACCGCATCTTCGGGCGTAGTTAACTTTGCCGTACTCCTGCTGCAATTTTCTTCAATAATTGTAGGCCCATTTTTCATGATGACACGATTTCATGCACACAATTCAAAGATAGAAGAGACTGCACATATTTACATTAGTTAGTTATTAGTGGCAAGTTAAGAGGTAAACTTAGCCAATTTCTTGACTTAGCTAATGGTTTAAAAGCGATAAAAAGTGGTATATTCCACAGCCATCACCTGTCGCCCTGGAATCTCCGGACTAAGTGATGCGCCAGCCACAAGTCAATTCGGGCCTCAGCCCATGTATCCCCGTATGTATGCCTAAACTACCACTAGGTCGTGGCTCCCTATATATAGTTCCCCCTCCCCATCTATGAACCCTAGAGTTGAGATGATATTAGAATTGGCTTATGGCTATTATCCCTATGTGGATTAGGGAAACCCCCTCCTTAGATTTTTCAATCTATTGTATCCAAGGCTCCTTCTCTAGTAATTATATAATTTGCGAATCTCTTGCCTTGCAACTCTATTCTAAATTGGTCTTTTACTCTTTGGAATTCTATTTGGGTTTGGCGATCTTTTGCAAGAGATTCTGCCTTTCGGTCTTTCTCTACCGAGTTAGTGGTTCGGGCCAACGAGGACAACTGATTTATGTGCGTGTGTTTGTATCGCGTTCTTCACGTTCATCCACCTCCCGCAAATCCTCTCCGTAATCACACTCCACGTGGTAAAATTCGTGAGATCGGGCAACCCTCGTGGGTACACCCCGCATCAAAGGAGGAGAGGATGAATGAGGAAGGAGGAAAAGATAGAGGAGAGGATGGAAGAGAAGAGGAGGAGAGAATGTGTGGAGGAGGGAGGTGGATAAGGATGGCGGGAGTTGGTGGCCGGCTGTTCAAATTTTGAAGGAGGGAAAAGTTAGCAGTGGCACACGGGGGCATGGTGCGCCACTGCT
Source organism: Lolium rigidum (assembly GCF_022539505.1). Lineage (NCBI taxonomy): Eukaryota > Viridiplantae > Streptophyta > Magnoliopsida > Poales > Poaceae > Lolium > Lolium rigidum. Next base: position 9,196,445 of record NC_061513.1, read on the forward strand.
AACTTTTCCATGTTTCGAACTTTTTTCTAAAACCTGAAAAAACTCTATTTTATTTTATTTATTTATTTTGTGGACTCTCAAAAATCACTAAACTGTTTTAGGCGGTTGAAATCGGATGTAAAATTTTCTGTAGATACATTTTTATATAAAAAACTTTTTCATCGGAGGTCGTATGCAACCTCGGTAGCCATTTTTCCGAAACATGACGCCATTTTGCAAAAAATATTGAAATTTATGTTTGTTAATTTTCTTACCAACTAGAACACATAATACATGGCCATCTCAAAGGATTTTGAAATTTAATTTTGGGCCCCACTTAGTAGTGGCGCACTAGGTCCCGCCAGATGTACGAGTGGTACACCACACCTAGGTGCGCTACTACTACCTCAAATAGCAGTGGGGCGCCTATACGTGGTGCGCCACTGGTATGTATGGGGGATGGGAAAAACGATGGCCAAGAATAGTAGTGGCACACTCCCTCACTAGGTGCGCCACTGGTAAGTGCCATAGCTATGGCGCACCTGTGCTGATGCGCCACTGCTAGCAGTATTGGGGCTAGCTGTTTTTCTAGTAGTGAGGGGGTGACTATGGAGTGAAAGGAGACCCTATAAGGTCACTGGTCCTTACTTATACAATAAAAGATGGAGGAGAGGATGGAAGAGAGGAGGAGGAGAGAATGTGTGGAGGAGGGAGGTGGATAAGGATGGTGGGAGTTGGTCGCCTGCTGTTCAATCGAAGGAGGGAAAAGTTAGTAGTGGCACACGGGGGCATGTCGCCCCACTGCTAACTTTTCCATGTTTCGAACTTTTTTCTAAAACTTGAAAAACCTCTGTTTTCCTTTTTGATTTTAAGGACTCTAAAAAAATCACTAAACTGTTTTAGGCAGTTGAAATCGGATGTAAATTTTTTTGTAGATACATTTTTATATAAAAAACTTTTTCATTGAAGGTCGTATGCAACCTTGGTAGCCATTTTACCGAAACATGATGCCATTTTGCAAAAAATATTGAAACTCATGTTTGTTAATTTTCCTACCAACTAGAACACATAATACATTGCCATCTCAAAGGATTTTAAAATTTAATTTTGGGCCCCACTTATTAGTGGCGCACCATGTCCTCCCAGATGTACCAGTGGCACACCACACCTCAAATAGCAGTGGCACACCACACCTCAAATAGCAATGGCGCACCCATACGTGGTGCACCACTGGTATGTCTGGGGGATGGGGAAAACCATGGCCAAGAATAGTAGTTGCGCACTCCCTCACTAGGTGCGCCACTGGTAAGTGCCATAGCTATGGCTCACCAGCGTGGTGCGCCACTGCTAGCAGTATTGGGGCTAGTTGTTTTTCTAGTAGTGAGGGGGTGGCTATGGAGTGAAATGAGACACGATAAGATCACCGGTCCTTACTTATACAAGAAATTTGGTAGGGTTTAGGTTTGTTGGGCCACGACGAACTCACATGGCACACACAATACAAGTAGGCAGAACCGTTTGCATTGTAGAGAACTCGCAAACGGTTTTGCTTATTTTAGTTGTGAGATATTCTTTTCACAATTTAATTCCAATTTTTCACCCATTGTATTACATTATTTCAAGTTTTCAGCCATCAGAATTGTTCAGAAATCTCTACTACTTGCACCCGGATAAACATGAAAGTGCTATTCCAACTCCTATTAGGATTACAACGACAACAAAAAACATAATAAAGCCTCCGAGCAAAATCCAAGTACAACGATTATAATAATCACCCATGTCGCGGTATCCCAGCTGGCCAGCTAGAATGTGCAATCATACTAGATTATCACGGAAACAAAATCACAATTCTTCCCGTTATAGATAAATTAAACAAACAAAGAAGAATACATGATTATTTTAGCTACGCAACATATCCAAGACACATTCGTATAAGCGCCAAGGTACCCGTATAAAGTTTTATCGTTAATTTTTTTTCTTGTTAAACTAAAGGAAATAAAATCCTATACGCACCACTGCTATATCATAAATTGTAACCCATGTGTCTAAAAGAAGGTAAACAAAGTGTGTTTCATGACAACCAGCTAGTCCATGTTTTTGTGTTTGCATGTGTGCAGTGATATAGATATCAGTCTATCGAAAAACAAGAAAACATTATTCATATCACTACATAAGATAGTCACACATGCGGTACATGCATGGATATAAGACCAACTAACAATATGGAGGCAGAATCCAAGTACAACGATTATAATCATCACCCCTGTCGCGGTAATGATATCCCCTCGACATAATCTCCTCCGATTGATCCACTCTTTTGCTTTCGAAACAAAACACAACACAACTGCCGAGGTTCAACCTAGGTACGCTCCCCAGGTCGATACAGGGAGAAAACACTAGTAGAAAAATGGCCTTTAGTCGCGGTTCGCAACTGCCATTAGTCGCGGTTGCGCAACCGCGACTAAATGGTCGCGACTAAAGGCCCCCCCCTTTAGTCGCGGTTGCTTACGAACCGCGACTAAAGGTCCGTCCACGTGGGCGGCTAGCGTGCGCCTGGGTGAAGGACCTTTAGTCGCGGTTGGTGTCCCCGACCAGGACTAAAGGCTATTTCGTTAAATTTTTTTTAATTCATTTGGGTTTCTAATTTTTTTTCACTCCGTTTTTTTTTCTATTTTTTTTCAGAATTTCTATTATTTCAGTTATTTGCATAGCTTAGTCTCTATCTCTAACTACACTTATCTCTAGTCAAATTACTTACTCGTGGTCAAACTTCCCGCTCGGTCACCCATCCTCCCACTACTCCACCTCTAGCACGCTTAACTTCCGAGTTCCATTCCGTCCCGCATCCAAGTGCTACGCGCACATGTATGTGATACTAGTATCATATCAATCCTATTAACATGTTGGTCGATGTCATATTTTTTTATTGTTTGAATTTCAAATAATTTTTTTCATAAACAAAAATAATGATGTAATAATAATCGTGAATAAATAAATAAACATTAACTTTTTAATTTTTATTATTTTTAAATATTTTATTTTTTAAATATTTTTTTTGCCAAACCTAAAACCTAAAAATTTGAAAATCTTAAAATTGGGTAAAAGTAATAGTAATCTTTATGCTGGATGCAATTATTAATTTTATTTTTTTGAAAAATTTTAAAAATATAAAATCCATAATTTATAGCAAAAACTAAAATCTTCCTGCTTTTGTATTTTCATTTGGAATTTTGAGAATCTAAAAATTGGCTAACCGGGTAAACCCCGGTGAAATCGGATGTACCTTTTTCCCAGGATTTTTTTGATATATTATACGTTTTTTTCCGACGTCGTATGCAAAAGTTATTGCGGTTTTACCATTTTTTAAACTTTTTTTGCAAAACAAGTGAAAATTCGAATTTCTTAATTTCTCCGAATAGTACCTTGCATAACATACAAGAATCTGAAAACAATTTTTTTTTTGAATTTTCTATCATTTTCTTTTGTATTTTACAAACCAAAAAAAGGCGATCCACGGGGGGGGGGGTGCAGGGTGCGTGGGAGTAAAAAAACTTGGAAAAACCTTTAGTCGCGGTTGGGGACACCAACCGGGACTAAAAGGGTACCCTTTAGTCGCGGTTGGTGTCCCCAACCGCGACTAAAGGTTTTTCCGCCAGCCGCATCCCTCCATAGCCCTTTAGTCCCGGTTGGTGTTACCAACCGCGACTAAAGGGTACCCTTTCGTCGCGGATGGAGCATTAGTCGCGGGTCACCTCCCGAACCGCGATTAAAGCCCCCTTTAGTCGCGGTTCGAATATTTCCGGGACTAATGGAGGTGGACGGAAGCCTCTTTTTCTACTAGTGAAAGTACTCCTTCTCGGAGTAGTAAATGCAGTTCCTTTCCACCTTGTGGTGCATACCTGCCGCTGACACGCACACCGCCTTGCAACACCCTGGCCCCAGGAACAAGGCATGGTCGCCCAAGCTCATCACCTCTGCCCATTCATATTTGGGTAGCTGTGTTGTTTCAGTACTGTTGACGACGAGCTCGAACACCTTAAAAGTTCGAGCCTTCCACCTGCCTTCCGGTCTAACCTCAAAGGCTGCTGCGAGCTTGTCGCCCAGCTCGAAGATGTACCGTGCACCAAACATCATAGGTATTTTGATTGACAGTTTGTGGAGAGCGAAGTCCACCTTATCATTACTCTCGTTGATGCTGATGACGACCTTGCATAACATGCCATCACTCGTGAGGCCATAGAGCTCACCGTTGGAGAAGGCGATATCTACGAGCCTCATGCCCGTGCCACATCCTAGCGTTGTCCACCCTGCGCCAGAGCAGGCAAGCGTGCGGAGCGCTATCCTGCAACCTGTGGTTATGGCAGCGAGGATGCAGTCGTCCGAGGTAGGGTATTTCGAGAACACGAGCTTTGTAATGATTATTTCGCCGGTGAATTGCGGAGAAGCTGGACATGTGCAGACGATGCGCCCTTTCCCCGGCGCCCGGGCACCGGTAAAGAGGTTTCTGATCTCGACCCAGTTGTCCGTTGCCAGGGCGACCCAGCTGCCTTGGTAGGATCCGACGACCCGCTTGCCATATGAGAACCATGGGAGGCCGGCACGCAGCACCCCGCCGTCCTCAGGGTTGTATGCTTGCGCTTTCTCGTCAAGAAAGCCTTCGCCCGTTGAAGGGTACAGCAGCGGCACCGCCGGCAGCGCTGGCTGACATGACGCGGCGGCGCGCCACGATGTGCAGACAGCGGCGAAGCGGACGCGGTCATAGGGGGAGGAGCACCGGCGGTAGATGTCGACAAGGAGGTCGCCTGGGAGGTCGCCGGTCATCGAGATCCTAGCTAAGTAATTACTAGAACCGTGCGTGATGTACATAGAGACCGATCTACGAGAGTAGTACGTAGTAGATCCTAATTATTTATTTGGAGAGCCGATTGTCTATTCCTGGTCGTGTCCGACTCCAACTCCATCTTCCCACGTTGAACCGATAGAGCTAATTCCCTCCTGGGCCGTGGGCCTTTCTGCTTACATGGATGTGTGAAGGGCCGTGTCGTGTGGGTCTTTTTGATTGGAGGAATCAATCGACCACGATGACTGGCGACGCCTTGTTAAAAAAAAAATACGATGACCGGCGACGGTGGCATCCAAGGACGGTGGCCTGGCAACCTCCCAGACAACCTCCTGGGCGCGATCTGCCGCATGACACTTCGATGCATCCCAAGCCCTTTCAGAGACATCCCTTTTTCCAGTGACATAATTAAGTCACATTGAATCCCAACATAGGGGTTTTGACCCTGTGGCGTGTGACTCTGTGTCGTCTCTCTCCTTGGTCTCCCATCTAGATCCCATCGCCGGCCTCTCTCCCACCTGTTGCCGGCAGCCATGGTGGCCGGCGACGAGTGGGAGGGGGGTTTGGCTGCTCATAGTTGTAGGTTTTCTCTTCTTCAGCTCTTTCCCGGCAAATAAACATGCGGTCGAATCCGGATTCACCACTATCCTTCTTTCTCCTTCCATCAATCTCATGTCTATGGCAGTGATGCGGTTGGGTGGAGTAGGGTGGGTGGAGAGTCCTATGCCGGCACCTCTTGGCCGGATCCATGGCGGTGCACAACTTTGGCTGTGGTCGCTCCCACGACCCTATCCCCTTTCTTTTTCTTCAATAATCCCATGGCTATGACTAAGGATTCCCTCCTGCTCGGATTTGATTTGGGGGATAAGGAGCTAAATCAATTGGTATTTTGTTTCTTGAAGAGGTTCACTTCGAAGATGCAGCAGATGCAAATTGGGGCAAACATCTGCTTTCTCAGCTATGCCATGGGCGGTAGCTGCGGGCGATCTATGCTCGTCTTGGCTTCTGAAGTTGGCAAGGGGATGCGCAGGTTGTTGCAGATGTGGATCGAAAGGGCTTGTCCCAGCTCCTTGTTTTTCTGCTCAGTTCGTTGCGGCAAATCTAGAAGCATGTCAGCGTGGAGGTGCTGATTTTGCCCAGAAGTTGTTAGTCAGGTTGGAAGCACTGGTCTCCAAATGCTGGTATGCTAAGTTCAATCTCCATCATGTTCTGCTCTTGGAGACCGATGAGTTATTCTTCTGACCTATTGCTTTTGCTGCTCATTGCCAGAATTATCAGATTTGGAATAGCATGCTTAGTGTGAACTTGTGGAAACTAGTTAATACAACTGCTGAAGTTTTACTGGACAATCATGTTCACATACATGACATTCTGGATTTATACTTCTGGCATATGGTTGTTGCTGCCCACGATTTGCAATGCCTGAATTGGAACAATTTTCTTAGTGTCAGCTTATGGAGCCAAGACAATATAATAGCCACACTTTTGCAAGATCAGCTATGCTCACACATAACAGATGATATACATGGGCAGCAGAGATCCTGGAATTACAAGCAGGATCATGTGTTGGCAAGTTCAAAATGTGTGCAGTTTTTCTTGCTGGATGATCACCTTGTAGAAGATGTTGTCCTTGCACCGTTCGGGTTGTGTCACCAAAGATGGACGACAACATCTTTGTTGTTGATCCCCAGATTCAACGGCGGGGACCCTTTGAGATTGAGCTCGGTGATGGTTCATCAAAATCTTCAGCTCAATACTCCTCAACCTCGAGTGCATACGACAGATAGACCGTCGGGAGAGCCACCCGCAAGGCATCAACTGGTATGAAGTATGTTGGAGGTCCTTGAAGGTTGCAGATGCAACAATATCGAGTCTGTGTTGTCGGCGGATGACCGATCGCTGTTTGGCTTTATAGGCAATCTTTGGTATCAATTATAAGTGTTTAGGTCATCTTTATTTCTTGTTGTGCATCTAGGCACGTTTGATCCATGCTTGATGCTTTGTCGCTGAGATTTGTTGTACCCTAAGCTCTAATGTTAATATATTTCCATGTTGAAAAAAAAATCCAACGTAGTTCACATAGTACAAAAATTAAGTCGATCGATCACCTCACGTGTCGGAGTCGTGCTGGTCCCGTTGCATCCCACCTCCCCGCGGCTTGTATGCATCGCTTAATTAGTTATTACGGCAACCAGTCGGGCTCAATGACCAGTAGATCACTTCAGAAAATCGTACAAAACTAAAGCAAGAAAACGGATGCGTTAAGGCACAACCACTTTCGCCCTAGTTGCTCAATTCATGTTCAGAATATCTTTTAAAAATCAACCAAGGAAATAGATGCTGTAACGCGCAACGGTTTCCGCTGTAGTCGCTTAATCCGTTGCTTGCTTCTCTTCTGTCCTAAAAAAGTGAAGATTTCCTATCTCATTAAAGGGAAGGAACAAATGTGGAAAGTGTTGCTGTGTCAAATTGAGATTGTGTGGGTGTTCAGCCTACCGCTTATGTTCGACGCAGGACTGCAAGTTAACGCTGACCTGCTTCTCAGCTTCTTAGTGGTGATGTACGTCGGCTAGCGTATTGAAGATATGATTCCGATTGATCTTAAGTACTGTAGATGGGAGGTGGCTCACAGGCAGATGTGATTCCGATTGATCCGGATCAGAAAGGCATCCTTGATCCGTGACCTGCATATATGAGCCAGAAATTCTGATGTTGTAACCTCTCCTTCTTAAACTAGGTTGATCTTAAGCTCAGCTGGTGTCCAGTGATTAACTCAAGCTTTGGAAATTGTCCACATGGTAAGATGTGTTTTTGTTTGCCTAGGAGTTGCAATCGTTCGTAAGTAGTAACAAAGAGGTCTAATTTGCTATCTTTCTATGCTTATAGAGGTACTTGGCTGAATCAGATATTAGGAGTGGAGAAGTAATCGTATGAACCATACTAGTACATAACTAACATGTCTACTCAATTAACTGATTTTTATGATGGGAAATGATTACAAATAAGGTAAAGAATGTTGAATATGCCCAAGATATACACACATTAACACAATGAAGAAGAAGAACACGTGGATTTTTCTGGCAACACACCTCTATCTTTTTCTCTTGTTCTCACATGGCAAATAACAAACTGGCTACAACTCTATATGTAGTGCGCACACACACGCAGCTGCTTTATCCACTACTAGTAAGCATGCACGTGCACGCACGTCTCTTAATATATAATATAAATATGTCAATTGAATCCTATTTTTATTTATTAAGATCTTTTTATCTATGCCACTTAAATTGGTCTCACGTCCAATAGTGTACGTGCGTGCAAAAAAGAGATATTATAGTTCTTTACAGAAAAACTTTGAAGAACAAAAATAATAATATTATCCACTATTTAGTCTTTAATGAGGTCAATAATGTTTTATGAAATCAATAATGTTTTGTACCACGATGATGATTTTTATAACTTCATTCCATACCAAGTAGTAATCAAAGTTAATTTTAAAATAATGCATGATACAACGTTCAATAAGTATCATGATACAAATTGAAATATGTATGTTCAGTTGCGTCGGTCATAATATTTTCCCTAAGGTACTCCAAGAAATTTAAACACGTACATGATAATCTGTATGATTTTAGAATTTTATTGTCATCAATGAAAAAAATCAAATAAATGAATACACTTTTACAAAAACCTTCAAAATCCGTGAATGATTATGACATTATTTTCTTGCCTCTAGCTCAACAGATTGTCTCATAAAGGCGGAATATTTATTCAGTGGGAGGCGACTTTCCTGTCGACAGCGAGACGCATGTGGTGACTTTGTCAATTTTAAGATCCAATCCGCCGGCTTAGTCTTTCTAAGATGCTCAGAGGGGTAGGGTGTGCATGTGTGCATTTATAGGGGTAAGTGTATGCACGTGTATGTGAATGGCTGCATTTGTACCGTGTTTCTCAAAACAAATTCCTTCTTATGCAACCAGGGGCAAAGTCGATGCCTGTTAAGATTATAGAAAGGAGTTTGTTGGATTATGCACGTACAGTACATATGTGTTCTTACGTAAAAAATGTACATACTGTCCAGGCTTACATCAAATTTCCAGATTTATTAATTATCGTTGTAATCATAGACCGAGTCGTATTATAGTATTATTCCTTTTGGAGTTCTTGCTGGATCAAACGTGCATGTTTCGAGGCCCAGATAGTATATCTATCATGGCCCTCGCAAACAAAGATGGACATGCGTGCAAATGAGTTGGTGTCGTTATTTCAAATGGTGCTAGGAATAAGAAGAAAAACAGACAAAAGTAACTTTTTATTCATCTTTCAGTGCTAACAGACGCACTGGATATTGAAGAAAACAAAATGCAGCATTTTAAATGCTGCTAACATGAAGTACAAATAACAGCGACGGTATGTAAACCGACGCACTGCACTTCAGATTAAACGAAGCGATGATACTAGCAAATAGAAGAAAAAGAAACCCAGTCGTTAGGGCATTACGCACAACGGGACCATTGTACGTACTACATTACGCACAATCGCCGTTACGGCGTTCGATGGGGGCTTTGCCATCGTACACCCAGTCCTGCACGTAAAAATGCTGGTAGTCTCTGACGACTGTGATTCCCAAGAACTCGCCAATGCCGGGGCTGCTCACGTCGACGGTGATCTTATCAGGATACCAGGCGGACCCCGCAGTCCTGGCTGCGTCAATTGAGAGGGTGAGGCGGCAAGGGTCCATGCACTCCTTGTCGGTGACGGTGATGGTGACATCGTTGCCCTGATCGAACGTTTTACCTTTGCCAGGATACGAATGCGTCCAGCCAGCGCCATTCTTGTCGTAGGCGCCGAATGTCACGGTCCCGTCCGTGCCCGCTCCCCATTTGCGTGGCGTGTGCACATAGAACCTGAAATTGCACAGCTCACCGTTGCCGGTGCCGGCGACGGCGGCAGCAACCATGATGAGGATGCACAGCTTCACGCGGATGCTGGTAGCCATGCTTCCTCGTCCTCCAATCGATCGAGCTGCGTCGAGTAAATATGGTGGGCTAGCTAGTGGCGGGCAATGAATATACCATACCATGTTGAGCTATCAAGGTGCACTTATATAGAGAGACGCGCGCCAGGCGCTGCCGTATCGGTGCGAGAAGCTAGGGTTTGCGTCCCTCCTATGTACGGTTGACATTTCTAAATATAGTGTACCATGTGATCACATGCGCATCCAGATCGTCCGGGATCTCACGTTGGCTACGAGTTTCATACACCGACGCTACAAGCTTCTACTGTATATGGTTGACTCTCTATTAGCTACCACACACGTGGTCACAATAGCATCTCCACACCAGTTAAATAAGATGGTCAAGCTCTGCCGTTGAGCATGTAATTAATCATATTAAAAACAATCTTCTTGGATTTATATCAGGAAACTCCTTGAAAATTGTATTGTGGTTGTTAGTTTTCTACTTAATAGTTTAAGTTACTGGATGTTTTTTTTGAAGTGAATCAAGAAAACTATCCAGATCATCCGCGGGATCTCATGTGGGCTGCAAGTTTCATATGATGACGCTTCATAGTGCGTGGCCAGGCCACCGTGTCCGGTAAGAGATCCTCATACCACGTGGTTACAAAGAATCTTGACGTCGGAGTAGTCTAGGAAGCTTCGGTGCACCGTGCCCGTGGTGGCACTTGTTTTAATAATTGTTTGAAAAGGTACTAATTAAGCATCTAAATTTGACCGTATGATTTAAATAGTGTAAAGATTTGTGGACGCCGATTTTTGGCTCATAGATGTGCACAGTTAATATGGATTATTGAATACATGTGTACGATAACAATCAATATATACTTCTAAGAGGGGCCTGCATATAGGGTGTCAAGTGAGATACCACCTAAATCCCACTTGTAGTGCATTTTGCATTTTGTAGTATAAATTTTAACACTAGTATTTAAATTAAAAAAGACAAAATACACTAGTATATAAGTGAAATCCCACCGGGATCACCTTGACACCCTACCTTCATATTAAATGTCAATTAGTAGAGTACAGTCTCCATACCATTGTTTACTATTCCTCCCCCGTCCCACACCGAACCAATAGATGTGCGCATAATATTTTGTAAAGAATCTCAGCACCAATTAGCCATCTCCACAAAGTTTTTTTTTTTTTGAGAGGGAATAGCTGCGGCTTTATTAACTCCCAGCCATGTCCTGGGTTAAGAAGTTACCAATACAATCAGGAAAAATAATAAACCAAGTCTTGCAAACTTCTAAACCGCAACCCTCCTTTGCTAATACATGAGCAACTCGATTGGCTGTACGCCGTGCCCACTTCACCTTGTAGTCGACCATCTCCCTTAGCTCCTGTTTAATGTCTTACGCAAAAAAAAAAAAACCAGCGGCCCATGCATAGACATGTCCTTCATCTCGTTATTCAACTTGGACACGACCGATGAACTATCAGTTTCCAGGATGATCTTCTGAAGCTTTAGCTTCTTTGCCAGAAACAAGGCTCGCTGGCAAGCACGGAGCTCGCGTCCTCCGGGTCGAGTAGAGGGGAAAAAATGGCACGAACCGGCGATGAACCGTCCATCATGGTCGTGAACGACCACGCCACCACCACCCTTCTCCGAATTCGTCCGCATCGCTCCGTCAACATTGATTTTCATCCAACCATCTGCCGGAGGGAACCAGTGTTCCTTTGGAGACGGAGGCTTGGCGATCTTAGGAGCCTGAACATTGTGCCACTCCTCAAGCAGGTGGATGGAGCGCTTTGCAATGCTTACCGGATCATCGATCTTCTTGGAGTCCCGAGCCTCGTTCCTGGCAAGCCAACTCTGATACAAGGTCATCATGGTGATCTCAAGCACCGGTTCTTGGACTGAACTGAGCCATTCCAACATCCAGTTGAGCAGGTCTCTCTGAGTGCGCACATCTACTGGCGGGCTGGTGACCAAGGCTTCAGTATGGTTTCTAATATGATCCCAAATTTGCTGAGAATGGGGACAGTGCCAAAACCGATGAAGAGCTGTCTCTTCCCGGCCACAAGCAACGCACACGACCCCTCCCTTAATCCTGCGTCGATGAAGCTCAGCTCCCAGCGCTAGTCCATTCTTCATCAGCCTCCACACGTGAACCTTGATTTTGCCATGAATATTTGCATTCCACAATGCTAACCAGCCTTTGTGCGCATCAACTGAACTGGAAGATTCAATTCCTCCTGCTCGTATTTTCTTTTGATTCATTTTAAGGTGGTAAGCAGACCGCACTGAGAAGATCCCATTTTTGGTGAGGTTCCAGGCATAATAATCCTCAGTTCCAGGGCCTCCGATTGCTATTTTCTTGATGTCCTTTGCATCAAAATCGAACATATACTGGTGTAATTTGTTCTCATCCCAGCTTGTCCCATCAGCCGACATCAGCTCAGCCACTTTGTGAATGGATGGTGTTGGTGCATCCGCCTTACGACCCAGTGGCCATTGTGCACCAGACCTGGGAATCCAAGAGCTCTTCCAGACATCAATATTGGTGCCGTCACCCACTCTCCATACCAGTCCCAGTTTCAGGAGATCACGGCCATGTAGGATACTTCGCCAAGAAAAAGACCCCCGGCCTGGGAATCCTGCATGCAGCAGATCAGAATTTTTGAAGTACCTCGCCTTGAGAACCCGCGCACAGAGAGAAGATGGCACCGTTAAAATTCTCCAGGCTTGTTTAGCTAGCAGAGCAACATTAAAAGCTTCGAAGTCCCTAAACCCCATGCCCCCAGCTTGCTTCGGACGACACATTTTCTCCCAAGATATCCAGTGAACCTTGCGAGAACCATCAGAATCACCCCACCAAAATTTGGCGGAAATGGAATTTAGTTTTTTGCATTGTTTCTTGTTGAACTTGAAGCAGCTCATGGGATAAGTTGGTGTTGCCTGTAGTACCGATTTGACAAGGATTTCCTTTCCCTTCTTTGAGAGCCCCTGCCCTTTCCAACCACACACTCTCCACAAAGTTAATGATGCCAGTTAATTGAAGATGATCAAGCTCAGTCGTGGAGCATGTAATTAATAAGATTAAAAATACAATCTCACAGAATTGATATCACAAAACTTGAAATGTTATTGTGCACTAGTATAGAAAGTGCATTCACACACGGCTGAAATGGCACATCAGATGCGATAAACTTTACCCGTGAGGTGTGTCTACTACACACATAGTTTAATAAATCATATACGATGGGGTTGATTATCGCAAACATTTTTTTGTACCTAATTGTTTGATAAAAGGATGCCCTTCGAACACAACTTTTCAACATGGACCCTTTCTATTTTGTATGGTCGTGAACGACCTTTTTTCTTTCCTCGTATGCTGATTGTATGTGTATACATTGCAAATGTTTTATACAGAACCGACTAGTTCTATATGCAAACCATGATAGTAGCAGTTGTATGCCCAGCTAAACACTCATGCAAATACAGTACCACATCTCAGTTATATTACACATCTGATACCTCATATATATATATATATATATATATATATATATATATATATACATACATTTCAGCGACAAATATACGAATGAAGAGAAAGATTCATAAAAGAAGAAAAACTGTATCATCTCTTGGTTACGTCTTTGTCTCCGTGAGGAAATGTAGGTGTAAATTTATTTCTAGTCATCGTCTTCATGAGGATATTAAATTATATCCAGTATCGCTGGGTCGCTGTCCTGTCCAGCGACTTCAGTCGGGTTAGGCCAGCCCGACCAGTCCACCTAGGTTAGGCTAGTCCGATTTATTATGTTGCTGGGCGGGGCCCAAGGTTTCTGCTTGTTTGGTTAGCATATCCGGAGAGGTCACTTTCGGGATTCTCCAGCCTGATGCCATAATATTTTTGAAAAAAAAACATAATATTTATGAAATTATAAAAACCTATAATAATAATATTTTGAAAAATGACGCATAGATAGCAGCAGCATGATACATAATACTCCTTCCGATCCTAAAAAAGTGTCCGGCAGGTAATACAATTTACGTTTTACAATTAGATCCTTCGAAAATCACAAAAATACATTGGTTGATCTGCTCGTTGCTCAGCGGATAGAATCTTGCTCAGGCAACCGTGCTCTGGAAACCAGGAGGGCAGCACCAGCCCAACCCGCCCTCACCTTGCGCTGCCGGAACCGGTGGTCCACCCCGTGGCCACGGCCCCTCCTGCAGCAGTGCCGGCCTACGACCTTGGCCAGGTCCAGATCGAGGCAGAGGCGGTGGCCCAACGAAGATGCAGCGCCGGCCGCGCCGGCCGCGTCGTCGCCTCCATCGCCCTCGCCGGAGGGCCGGCAACCCTTGCGCCTCTTCTCGTCGACGGTGGTGAGTGGTGACGCGCCGCCCCAGATCCGCTCGGGCGCGTGGTCGCCCGCTACTCTCGGCCACGCCCCCGGCGCTGCAGGCTCCGGCGACCCATCCTCCTCCACGGGGGAGCCGTCCTCCTGTTGACGTCAGAAACCCACCGGCGGGCAGCGACTGGTCAACACCGTAGAGCCGGGAACAACTAGGGCTGCGGCTGGCCCCAGTCCCTCAGAGCGACGGCCCGCAAAGCCTCCTGGTCGCGCGCCGATGCAAATTGCAAGGGCGTGCCACCCGACCTATACCCGGTCGGGAAGGTGTGGATGATGCCTCGCTTAGTTTCCTGCAGGGCACACACGTACACGTTAAATACGAGCCTCGATCGGCTCTCGGGTTATCCCGTGAATCGGCTCATGGAGCCGATCCACCCATGATTCGTCCAAGGTGGCCGAATATATGGTGGTCCTGCTTGATCAAGATAAAGCATATGAGATCCACGACGATTTAGGGTTTTCACCGCATAATCGGATCATCCTACTCACGATTGGGCCTCGCGCTCGCGCACGGTGATCGTAAGCCAATCCTAGACAAGGCCTAAAAACCAACACGAAGTTGATCCTCGGAACGTCCCGTCTAGGGCCAGCAAACTACACCCTACACGCCGCTGGATCCTCCAACCCTTTGTAAGGCCTAACTATTGCGGATGTTAAACTAATCCTTGATGAATCAAGGAGCAACCGTAACGGATCAGATCTACTAAATAATGATCAAGCGGGGTGCCGCCCCTGCACCCATGATGAGGTACAAGGACGGCTAGATGCGCAAGGGTTGCACTACGACGGCATATGATACTAAGAACAATGCTAACCCTAACACATCTATGATAACTACGTTGCTCGCCATCAAAAAGGCTTCGATGACGAGCAACGCATGAACAACGTAGGCAGGCTCGTGCTGCCTAGATCGCAAGATGCGATCTAGGCAGCATGGTGCTTACCGGAGAAACCCTTGAGACGAAGGGGTTGGCGATGCGCCGAGATTGGTTTGTGTTGAACGTTGGTTGTTGTTTATTCCATAAACCCTAGATACATATTTATAGTCCAGGGGACTTTCTAATGTGGGCGTGCACCAAACCGTGCACGGGTAAAACTCTAACTTCTAAACTAAGATGCGATCTAATATGTTACGTGATACATGGGCAGTTTAGCCCAACTTGGTATAAAAGGCCGATTCACGTATTTCTTCCATGTAAAATCTTCACGTCCATCTTGATCGCGGCCCACCTCTGACTCGGTCAAATTCTGGTGATAACACATGCCCCCCTGGTTTTGGAAATGACATTTCCAAAATCATTACGCTCTTCCTTCGTCGGGTCATGTCGTGGCAGGGCAGAAATCACCGCAGAATCCTTCATCATGATGCCTTGCCCCTTCCACTTTGACAAATTTTCCTGTTAGGCATCACTTCCTCGGAAACTGCTGTGGCATTGAATTTCCACTATATCCCCTTTTATTTAACCGCTATGAACAGTTCCCCTCTGCATCTCCTTCGCACTAGCACTTCCCAAAAGCCCTCCTCTGCCGCCATGTCTTCTTCCTCCTCTGCTTCATCGGATCTTTCCACCTAGTCCTCTTCGTCTCGCGAGCCAACGCCGGAGCCGAACCCGGCGGAGGTCCACGCGGCCAACATCCGCCGCGCCATTGAGGCCGGGGAGGAGTCTAGCCATGACTTCTCCCTCTGGTCGGAGGACGACAAATCCTCGACGGACGGGGAGAGTGACCTACCCTTCCGCCTACAAATAGCCTTTGTCGCGAAACCCCCTGCACCGAGAGCCACGATACGGAAAACCTTCCAGAGACGCTGCCGCCGCCAATCCCATCTCGGGGGATTCGGGAGATCGGCTCCGGCACCCTGCCGGAGAGGGGAATCATCACCGGAGGGGCTCTACATCATCATGCCCGCCTCCGGATTGATGCGTGAGTAGTTCATCCTTGGACTATGGGTCCATAGCAGTAGCTAGATGGTTGTCTTCTCCGCATGTGCTATCATTGTTTAGATCTTGTGAGCTGCCTAACATGATCAAGATCATCTATTTGTAATGCTACATGTTGTGTTTGGCGGGATCCGATGAATATAGAATATTATGTCAAGTTGATTATCAATCTATCATATATGTGTTGTTTATGTTCTTGCATGCTCTCCGTTGCTAGTAGAGGCTCCGGCCAAGTTGATACTTGTAACTCCAAGAGGGAGTAATTATGCTCGATAGTGGGTTCATGCCTCCATTGAATCTGGGATCGTGACAGTAGGTTCTAAGGTTGTGGATGTGCTGTTGCGATTAGGGATAAAACATCAATGCTTTGTCTAAGGATATTTGTGTTGATTAGATTACGCACCATACTTAATGCAATTATCTGTTGTTTACAACTTAATACTGGAAGGGGTTCGGATGATAACCTGAAGGTGGATTATTTAGGCATAGATGCATGCTGGATAACGGTCTATGTACTTTGTCGTAATGCCCTGGTTAAATCACATAGTAATCATCATTGGTATGTATTGAATCTTTATTTGTCAATTGCCCGCCTGTAATTTGTTCACCCAGCATGTTAGTTATCTTATTGGAGAGACACCACTAGTGAACTGTGGACCCTGGTCCATTCTTTTACATCTGAATACATTCTACTTGTTCTTCATTGTTCTTTGCAAACAAACACCATTTTCCACTCGATACGTTTAATCCTTTGTTTTCAGCAAGCCGGTGAGATTGACAACCTCACTCGTTACGTTGGGGCAAAGTACTTTGATTGTGTTGTGCAGGTTCCACGTTGGCGCCGGTTTCACTGGTGTTGCGCCGCACTTCACTCCTCCACCAACAACCTTCACGTGCTTCTTGGCTCCTACTGGTTCGATAACCTTGGTTTCTTTCTGAGGGAAAACTTGCTGCTGTGCGCATCACACCTTCCTCTTGGGGTTCCCAACGGACGTGTACATCTACGCGCATCAAGCTCTTTTTCTGGCGCCGTTGCCGGGGAGATCAAGACACGCTGCAAGGGGAGTCTCCACTTCCAATCTCTTTACTTTGTTTTTGTCTTGCTTTACTTTATTTTTATTTACTGTCTTGTTTGCTTCATATCTAAAACACAAAAAAATTAGTTACTTTACTTAATGTCTTGTTTACTAGCTCTATATCAAAACACAAAAAAATTAGTTACTTGTCTTTACTTTATTTGCCTAGTTTACTTTATTACTACTAAAATGAGTAATCCTGAAGTTGAAGTGTTAAGAATGATTGTGTCATCTCTGAATATGTGAATTTTTGATTATGCACTAACCATCTAATGAGTTTGCTTGAAGTTTGGTGTGGAGGAAGTTTTCAAGGGTCAAGAGAAGATGATGATATACTATGATCAAGAAGAGTGAAAGGTCTAAGCTTGGGGATGCCCCGGTGGTTCATCCCTGCATATTTTAAGAAGACTCAAGCATCTAAGTTTGGGGATGCCCAAGGCATCCCATTCTTCATCGACAACATTATTAGGTCACTTCTAGTGAAACTATATTTTTATTCCATCACATCTTATGTTCTTTACTTGGAGCGTCGGTTTGCTTTTATTTCGTTTTGTTTTGAATAAAGTTGGATCCCACCATCCTTATATTGGAGATATTACGCTCCGCTTTTTCATATGGAACACTTGTGTTCTTAATTGTGCTTTAATGTTTCATGGCGAAGGCTGAAATTGCTTCGTTAAATTGCTATTTGGTTGGAATCAGAAAATGCTGCATATGGTTTGGTAACTTGGCAATTGTTTGAGCTCTCATAGATCATGTTTAAGATCTTACATCATGTAGTTTAATCTATTAATGAAGAACTACCGTAGAGCTTGTTTAATTTGGTTTGCATGATTGGTCTCTCTAAGTATAGATATTTTCGGGTAAAATGTTTGAACAACAAGGAAGACAGTGTAGAGTCTTATAATGCTTGCAATATGTTCTTGTGTGAGTTTTTCTGTACATGTTCATACTTGTGTTTGCTTCAAACAACCTTTCTAGCCCAAACCTTGTACTGAGAGGAAATGCTTCTCGTGCATCCAAACACCTTGAGCCAAAACCCATGCCATTTGTGTCCACCATATCTACCTACTATGTGGTATTTTTCTGCCATTCCAAAGTAAATTACTTGAGTGCTACCTTTAAAATTTCATCCCTTTATCTTTGCAATATATAGCTCATGGGGCAAATAGCTTAAAAACTATTGTGGTGATGAATATGTAGTTATGTGTCTTAATTCTTATAAGTTGCTTGTTGAGCGGTAACCATGCTTCTGGGGATGCCATCAACTTTACCTTTGTTGGATATCATGTGAGATGCTATGCATGTTCGTCTTGTCTGAAGTAAGTGCGATTTCATGATCAAATGGTTTGAGTATGCATATGTTAGGGAAGAACATTGGGCCGCTAACTAAAGCCATGTATCATGGTGGAAGTTTCAGTTTGGACATACAACCTCAATCTCTTATGAGAATATTAACTGTTGTTGAATGCTTAAGCATTAAAAGAGGAGTCCATTATCTGTTGTCTATGTTGTCCTGGTATGGATATCTAAGTTGAGAATAATCAAAAGCGAGAAATCCAATGCGTGCTTTCTCCTTAGACATTTGTACAGGCGGCATAGAGGTACCCCTTTGTGACACTTGGTTGAAACATATGTTATGCGATGATAATCCGTGTTTTCCGAGCTGATTAGGACAAGGTGCGAGCACTATTAGGAAGTATTATACAAAGCACATATGAATTATTACTAGCGTTGACAAAATTGTTTCTATGTTTTCAAAACAAAAGCTCTAGCACAAAAATAGTAATCCATGCTTTCCTCTGCGAAGGGTCATTCTTTTACTTTATGTTGAGTCAGTTTACCCACTTCTTTCTATCTTAGAAGCAAACACTTATGTTAAATGTGTGCATTGATTCTTACATGTTTACTTATTGCACCTGTTATATTACTCTATGTTGACAAATATCCATGAGATATACATGTTACAAGTTGAAAGCAACTGCTGAAACTTAATCATCCTTTGTGTTGCTTCAATGCATTCTACTTAGAATTTATTGCTTATGAGTTAGCTCTTATGCAAGTCTTGTTGATGCTTGTCTTGAAAGTACTATTCATGAAAAGTTTTTCTATATGATTCATTTGTTTAGTCATTATCTTTGTTAGAAATCTTTTGTTCAGATCACTCCATTCATCTCATATGCTTTACAATAATGTTGATCAAGATTATGTTGGTAGCATGTCACTTCAGAAATTATTTGTGTTATCGTTTACCTACTCGAGGGCGAGTGGGAACTAAGCTTGGGGATGCTTGATACGTCTCAAACGTATCTATAATTTCTTATGTTCCATGCTACTTTTATGACAATACTTGAATGTTTTATACATACTTTACAACATTATTATACATTTTTCGGCACTAACATATTAACAAGATGCCGAAGTGCCAGTTGCTGTTTTCTGCTGTTTTTGGTTTCAGAAATCCTAGTAAGGAAATATTCTCGGAATTAGACGAAATCAACGCCCAGGGTCCTATTTTTCCACGAAGCTTCCAGAAGACCGGAGGCATAACGAAGTGGAGCCACGAGGTGGCCAGACCATAAGGTTGTGGATGTGCTGTTGCCACTAGGGATAAAACATTGATGCTTTGTCTAAGGATATTTGTGTTGATTACATTATGCACCATACTTAATGCAATTATCTGTTGTTTACAACTTAATACTGGAAGGGGTTCGGATGATAGCCTGAAGGTGGATTATTTAGGCATAGATGCATGTTGGATAGCGGTCTATGTACTTTGTCGTAATGCCCTGATTAAATCACATAGTAATCATCATTGATATGTATTGAATCTTTATTTGTCAATTGCCCACCTGTAATTTGTTCACCCAGCATGTTAGTTATCTTATTGGAGAGACACCACTAGTGAACTGTGGACCCCGGTCCATTGTTTTACATCTGAATACGTTCTACTGTTCTTTACTGTTCTTTGCAAACAAGCACCATCTTCCACTCAATACGTTTAATCCTTTGTTTTCAGCAAGCCGGTGAGATTGACAACCTCACTGTTACGTTGGGGCAAAGTACTTTGATTGTGTTGTGCAGGTTCCACGTTGGCGTCGATTTCACTGGTGTTGCGCCGCACTACACTCCTCCACCAACAACCTTCACGTGCTTCTTGGCTCCTACTGGTTCGATAACCTTGGTTTCTTTCTGAGGGAAAACTTGCTGATGTGCGCATCATACCTTCCTCTTGGGGTTTTCCCAACGGACGTGTACATCTACGCGCATCACCTACCATGATTGTTATATGAATTCTCTCATCCATGCAACGCCCGTTCATCATCCCTGTGCCTACAGTATTTTAATCCTGCTGTTTACTATAATCACTACTGATGTCTTTATTTCACCGCTGCTGTTATTTCACTATTCCTACTGCTATAAAACTGTTGCTACTGATAAACTCTTGCGAGCAAGTCTGTTTCCGTGCAGCTGAATTGACAACTCCGCTGTTAAGGCTTACAAGTATTTTTTGTCTCCCCTTGTGTCGAATCAATAAATTGGGTAATACTTCCCTCGAAGACTGTTGCGATCCCCTATACTTGTGGGTTATCAATGGCTGCTGTCAATGGTGCCTTCCTACCCTGCCCAATTCGAGTTGCGGTGTGCTGGTTAATCCATGGGCTCAAGTTCGTGGGGATGCCGGGGCGGCGGCCCTGGAAGGTGGACTGCGCGGTTGGCTCTTCGGGCGGGCAACGCGGCGGTGGTGGGGGTCTATCTCTTCGGTCATGAGGATGGCGTGGAGCGGACGGTGGGGGATCCTGGTGTTGGCGGCGCTTCGGCCTCGACAACCCCCAGATCGTGTTTGGGATGCCCAACTTAGCGACTGCGAGCGGCTGAGTTAGCGGGCATGGTGTGTGGATGCTTCCGGGCGAAAGCTCAGCGCCTTGGCGCCAACGACGGTGGTGCCTGCGGGTATCGCAACCCTCTTGGGGGCGTCGTTTTGGTTATCCACCCCGCGGTACAGCTCCGGGTGAAAACCCTTGACCTCGTGGTCTCGACGGCGGCGGCGCAATGCGTCGTTTTCCCTCTTGGGGGCTTCGTTGTGGAGCCCCGTTTTGACTCGGTCTCGTGCAACTTTGGGGTCTCTGTGTTTTTTTTGGTTTTTCTTTGATCTGCTTTGTAAGAGGTTCTCCTCTCCACCTTGTATCGGTTTGGCCATTGCGGCTTTATTTATAAAGCGGGGCGAAAGTCTATTTCGAGGAGGAGGATTATGCACGTAGTACATATGTGTTCTTACGTAAAAAAAAGTACACACTGCCCAGGGCTTACATCAAATTTCCAGATTTATTAATTATCGTTGTAATCATAGACCGAGTCGTATTATAGTATTATTCCTTTTGGAGTTCTTGCTGGATCAAACGTGCATGTTTCGAGGCCCAGATCGTATATCTATCATGGCCCTCGCAAACAAAGATGGACAGGCGTGCAAATGAGTCGGTGTCGTTATTTCAAATGGTCCTAGGAATAAGAAGAAAAACAGACAAAAGTAACTTTTTATTCATCTTTCAGTGCTAACAGACGCACTGGATATTGAAGAAAACAAAATGCAGCATTTTAAATGCTGCTAACATGAAGTACAAATAACAGCGACGGTATGTAAACCGACGCACTGCACTTCAGATTAAACGAAGCGATGATACGTATACTGGCAAATAGAAGAAAAAGAAACCCAGTCGTTACGGCATTACGCACAACGGGACCATTGTACGTACTACATTACGCACAATCGCCGTTACGGCGTTCGATGGGGGCTTTGCCATCGTACACCCAGTCCTGCACGTAAAAATGCTGGTAGTCTCTGACGACTGTGATTCCCAAGAACTCGCCAATGCCGGGGCTGCTCACGTCGACGGTGATCTTATCAGGATACCAGGCGGACCCCGCAGTCCTGGCTGCGTCAATTGAGAGGGTGAGGCGGCAAGGGTCCATGCACTCCTTGTCGGTGACGGTGATGGTGACATCGTTGCCCTGATCGAACGTTTTACCTTTGCCAGGATACGAATGCGTCCAGCCAGCGCCATTCTTGTCGTAGGCGCCGAATGTCACGGTCCCGTCCGTGCCCGCTCCCCATTTGCGTGGCGTGTGCACATAGAACCTGAAATTGCACAGCTCACCGTTGCCGGTGCCGGCGACGGCGGCAGCAACCATGATGAGGATGCACAGCTTCACGCGGATGCTGGTAGCCATGCTTCCTCGTCCTCCAATCGATCGAGCTGCGTCGAGTAAATATGGTGGGCTAGCTAGTGGCGGGCAATGAATATACCATACCATGTTGAGCTATCAAGGTGCACTTATATAGAGAGACGCGCGCCAGGCGCTGCCGTATCGGTGCGAGAAGCTAGGGTTTGCGTCCCTCCTATGTACGGTTGACATTTCTAAATATAGTGTACCATGTGATCACATGCGCATCCAGATCGTCCGGGATCTCACGTTGGCTACGAGTTTCATACACCGACGCTACAAGCTTCTACTGTATATGGTTGACTCTCTATTAGCTACCACACACGTGGTCACAATAGCATCTCCACACCAGTTAAATAAGATGGTCAAGCTCTGCCGTTGAGCATGTAATTAATCATATTAAAAACAATCTTCTTGGATTTATATCAGGAAACTCCTTGAAAATTGTATTGTGGTTGTTAGTTTTCTACTTAATAGTTTAAGTTACTGGATGTTTTTTTTGAAGTGAATCAAGAAAACTATCCAGATCATCCGCGGGATCTCATGTGGGCTGCAAGTTTCATATGATGACGCTTCATAGTGCGTGGCCAGGCCACCGTGTCCGGTAAGAGATCCTCATACCACGTGGTTACAAAGAATCTTGACGTCGGAGTAGTCTAGGAAGCTTCGGTGCACCGTGCCCGTGGTGGCACTTGTTTTAATAATTGTTTGAAAAGGTACTAATTAAGCATCTAAATTTGACCGTATGATTTAAATAGTGTAAAGATTTGTGGACGCCGATTTTTGGCTCATAGATGTGCACAGTTAATATGGATTATTGAATACATGTGTACGATAACAATCAATATATACTTCTAAGAGGGGCCTGCATATAGGGTGTCAAGTGAGATACCACCTAAATCCCACTTGTAGTGCATTTTGCATTTTGTAGTATAAATTTTAACACTAGTATTTAAATTAAAAAAGACAAAATACACTAGTATATAAGTGAAATCCCACCGGGATCACCTTGACACCCTACCTTCATATTAAATGTCAATTAGTAGAGTACAGTCTCCATACCATTGTTTACTATTCCTCCCCCGTCCCACACCGAACCAATAGATGTGCGCATAATATTTTGTAAAGAATCTCAGCACCAATTAGCCATCTCCACAAAGTTTTTTTTTTTTTTGAGAGGGAATAGCTGCGGCTTTATTAACTCCCAGCCATGTCCTGGGTTAAGAAGTTACCAATACAATCAGGAAAAATAATAAACCAAGTCTTGCAAACTTCTAAACCGCAACCCTCCTTTGCTAATACATGAGCAACTCGATTGGCTGTACGCCGTGCCCACTTCACCTTGTAGTCGACCATCTCCCTTAGCTCCTGTTTAATGTCTTACGCAAAAAAAAAAAAAAAACCAGCGGCCCATGCATAGACATGTCCTTCATCTCGTTATTCAACTTGGACACGACCGATGAACTATCAGTTTCCAGGATGATCTTCTGAAGCTTTAGCTTCTTTGCCAGAAACAAGGCTCGCTGGCAAGCACGGAGCTCTGCGTCCTCTGGGTCGAGTAGAGAGGGGAAAAAATGGCACGAACCGGCGATGAACCGTCCATCATGGTCGTGAACGACCACGCCACCACCACCCTTCTCCGAATTCGTCCGCATCGCTCCGTCAACATTGATTTTCATCCAACCATCTGCCGGAGGGAACCAGTGTTCCTTTGGAGACGGAGGCTTGGCGATCTTAGGAGCCTGAACATTGTGCCACTCCTCAAGCAGGTGGATGGAGCGCTTTGCAATGCTTACCGGATCATCGATCTTCTTGGAGTCCCGAGCCTCGTTCCTGGCAAGCCAACTCTGATACAAGGTCATCATGGTGATCTCAAGCACCGGTTCTTGGACTGAACTGAGCCATTCCAACATCCGAGTTGAGCAGGTCTCTCCGAGTGCGCACATCTATCGGCGGGCTGGTGACCAAGGCTTCGATATGGTTTCTAATATGATCCCAAATTTGCCGAGAATGGGGACAGTGCCAAAACCGATGAAGAGCTGTCTCTTCCCGGCCACAAGCAACGCACACGACCCCTCCCTTAATCCTGCGTCGATGAAGCTCAGCTCCCAGCGCTAGTCCATTCTTCATCAGCTTCCACACGTGAACCTTGATTTTGCCATGAATATTTGCATTCCACAATGCTAACCAGCCTTTGTGCGCATCAGCTGAACTGGAAGATTCAATTCCTCCTGCTCGTATTTTCTTTTGATTCATTTTAAGGTGGTAAGCGGACCGCACCGAGAAGATCCCATTTTTGGTGAGGTTCCAGGCATAATAATCCTCGGTTCCGGGGCCTCCGATTGCTATTTTCTTGATGTCCTTTGCATCAAAATCGAACATATACTGGTGTAATTTGTTCTCATCCCAGCTTGTCCCATCAGCCGACATCAGCTCAACCACTTTGTGAATGGATGGTGTTGGTGCATCCGCCTTACGACCCGGTGGCCATTGTGCACCGGACACTGGGAATCCAAGAGCTCTTCCGGACATCAATATTGGTGCCGTCACCCACTCTCCATACCGAGTCCCGAGTTTCAGGAGATCACGGCCATGTAGGATACTTCGCCAAGAAAAAGACCCCCGGCTCGGGAATCCTGCATGCAGCGGATCAGAATTTTTGAAGTACCTCGCCTTGAGAACCCGCGCACAGAGAGAAGATGGCACCGTTAAAATTCTCCAGGCTTGTTTAGCTAGCAGAGCAACATTAAAAGCTTCGAAGTCCCTAAACCCCATGCCCCCAGCTTGCTTCGGACGGCACATTTTCTCCCAAGATATCCAGTGAACCTTGCGAGAACCATCAGAATCACCCCACCAAAATTTGGCGGAAATGGAATTTAGTTTTTTGCATTGTTTCTTGTTGAACTTGAAGCAGCTCATGGGATAAGTTGGTGTTGCCTGCATAGTACCGATTTGACAAGGATTTCCTTTCCCTTCTTTGAGAGCCCCTGCCCTTTCCAACCACACACTCTCCACAAAGTTAATGATGCCGATTAATTGAAGATGATCAAGCTCGGTCGTGGAGCATGTAATTAATAAGATTAAAAATACAATCTCACAGAATTGATATCACAAAACTTGAAATGGTATTGTGCACTAGTATAGAAAGTGCATTCACACACGGCTGAAATGGCACATCAGATGCGATAAACTTTACCCGTGAGGTGTGTCTACTACACACATAGTTTAATAAATCATATACGATGGGGTTGATTATCGCAAACATTTTTTTGTACCTAATTGTTTGATAAAAGGATGCCCTTCGAACACAACTTTTCAACATGGACCCTTTCTATTTTGTATGGTCGTGAACGACCTTTTTTTCTTTCCTCGTATGCTGATTGTATGTGTATACATTGCAAATGTTTTATACAGAACCGACTAGTTCTATATGCAAACCATGATAGTAGCAGTTGTATGCCCAGCTAAACACTCATGCAAATACAGTACCACATCTCAGTTATATTACACATCTGATACCTCATATATATATATATATATATATATATATATATATATACCAGCACTATTCTGCAACCAGTTGCAGAATAATATTCTGAGCACCGATTTGTACTTCCCTGGATACAAGGTAGTACTTCCCGGATAACAGGGTTCAACTTTTGGTCGAACTTACCTGAACTTCCCATTTTCTTCACAGCTACTGATTCTACTTCGTGTTTCCCAACCATTTGTCGGAACTATGCAAATGATATACCGTTGGATAGATAATGAAAAACCGCAACTTTTTCATGTTCACACTTTTCACAGATTTTGAACGGTTTAAATTTAATTTTGAAAATACGAAAACGCTTCTATATGGCCAGAAACCGAACTTTTAGTTCAGTTTTTCAATCGCTTATCGAAACTGTGCAAATGATATACCGTTGGAAAGATAATGAAATTGCGCAACTTTTTCATGTTTTATGTTTTTTCAAAATCCTCACAGTTTTTGAACAATTTTGAAAATACCGAAATTCGGACGTACTCAAAAACGAGCGGACAGTAATTTGGATGATTTGTTTCAACCGTATATCGGAATGATGCAAATGATATGGCGTTGGAAAGCTATGAACTAGGCGCAACTTTCTTATTCCAATTATTTTCTCTAATTCCTTACAGTTTAATAGAATAACACGAATTACTGTCCGCCTATTTTATGTGACGGGCACCGAATGATTTTCCCCGTGATTTCCATGCGTTATATTTAAACAATGCAAATGATATACGGTTGGAAAGGTCTCAAAATGGCGCATCTTTTTCGTATGTACCATTTTTGCCAACTCCAAACGATTTAAAAATAATTTTAGAAGTTTTGAAATCATGTTTCCGGTATATTTTGTGGGATAACAATTTGAATTTAATAGATTAGATCCATTTATTTGTTGTAAAATGTTGTAGGTAATAAAATTAGACATATACTCTACCATATAAAGCTTTTGGTGACAATGATTGAAGTGGTTGGTGATCAAATCGATGAGATTTGAACAATAGATTTCCGACCCGTAAAAACAGAGCATTGAACTTCCCTCGACACGAACTTGCACTTCTAGGGAAATGCGGTTGTACTTCTTGACGCTGTTTCACGAAAGTGTTCAGTAAAATGACTATAAATTTCTCATACGGTGTTCGTTTGAGGTCCAACAAAATATGTGTACTTCCCGCTATAAAAGCTTACACTTCCTAGGTTACGAACTTGCGCTTCCCGACGCTATATACTCGTACTTTCGGTACTACCCCATATACTTCCCTGATAAATTTTAATTTGTTTTGCTTGGACTTTCAATACAAACTATTTGTGCTTCCAGGCGTTACACACTTGTACTTACCGAAGCCATATACTCGTACTGTTGGTGCTACCCCATGTATTTCCCTGATAAATGTTAACTTTATTTTGCTTGGACTTTTCAATATGGACTATTTGCGCTTCCATATACTCGTACTGCCAGTGCTACCCCATGTATTTCCCTGATAAATGTTAACTTTATTTTTCTTGGACTTTTCAATATGGACTATTTGCGCTTCCAGGCATTACGAACTTGTACTTCCCGGTGCCAAATACTCGTACTGCCGAGCTCTCACGACATGCAGATTGATAAGAATAAAATGAAAATCAATATGACTGCCACCATATTTTTGCACACTATTTTTTTGAAGTTCATTTGTCTTTGTTTGCTTGACGTGGAACAAATGTGCTGCTGGATATAAATCTTTGAACAAAGAACGTACTGCTCTGTGATTTATTTCCAAATAATTGTAAAGAAAATTCCTGACTAGCTTGGCCATAGAAGCCTGGAGCTTACCCGTCACACCTAAACACATAAGAGAAGAAATAAACTGCAATCTCTGCTCATTTTCTCAAGAAAAAAGGTAACGAAAAAAGCAGCATTGTCTTCGTCCAGCGGCCTGCGGTGGTCGTCGGGAGGCCATCCGGCAGTGAACCTCCGCTAGAGGACATCCTCCAGCTGGCTCCGCACTCCAGCTGCTAGAGGACATCCTCCGGCTGGCTCGTCAGCGTGTACCAGTTGGCTTCCATCAGCAGGCTGCTGCGACGACATGTCAAGCTCTGTGGCATCACTGGGAAGTTCAAATCAACAACTCTCAGAAATATAACACTATATCACAGCGAAGTTCAGGTACAAAAATTCAGAAGTGCATATATAATATAAAAGAAACTACCTTATGATCAAACAAAGTACAGAACCATGTTCATCAAAAGTTTTGAGCGATGTTGATCAGAAGTTCTTGACAGTCGACACCTCGCACATGCAGATGTCACAGCAAAAATAATACACTGCCTATGGAAGTGAGAGTGCAAAGTAACAGAGGTAGAGAGGTTTCAGTAATTTGCAGTCCACATTAGGCAGCATCTCCTATTTCAAAAATGGATCATAAATCAGGCAGTAGCATCAGAACACTATGGCAAAATACTTCCATCTACCCACTCCAAGTTCCAGAAAAACATACTAGCATGTTGGTAGCAAATACACACTATCCATTGTGACAAAAATACACACTACTTGGTTCAACCTACAGCTTCTAGCAGCATATATACAAGTGACCTTAAATCTAACTCATCCTATAACAAACTAACCAGTGGTTGCAGGAAACAGAGCTAATCAAACAAGGAAGAAACTAAAAAAGTGCAACCTGGATTTCTTATTTTCTAGTTTAGGTAAGGTCACAGATACTCAACAAAGTCCGCTGTTTAGGTAAGGTCCTGAAGTATGTTGAAGTTTGGTCACAACACAAATAATATAGACGCGGATGAACACGTACAACTTGGAAGTTTTGAATAGAAATAATGGGAGTTCAATCGTTTGTGAACTCCATGTGATAACTTATGAGTGATGTTTGGGTGTGTTCATTTTGTTGTCTGAGTAAGTAGGAAGCAAACCAAGCTGCATCCGAAATTGATCTCACCATCAGTATGATTCATTATAGCATGCTGTAAATAAACGAGTGGGCACCCCTGATAACCCATATGACAGGCCACCGGCACAAGATGACAGTGGAAAACTAGAGTTTTTTACAGATTTTTTACAGCTGTGCCGAATAACAACCCATTTGGATCCAGCTCAATGGTCAATAGCTTCCTAGATGAACAGAAAATCATTTATAAACAGCAGTCTGTATAGGACGATAAACCACATAAGATGCAAAGACTATAATCACAATCCCAAGCTCCATGTGACGAACATGGCATATACTCCTAGACAAGTGACCAACAATAACAAAGCTCGCGCGCGTGAAAGCAGTACCAGCAGCAGCCAATGGAGAGCGGCGGTAGGTCGGCACACGGAGCAAAAACTTCCGCCACAGCAAAAAACTCCGCTGTTTTTCAGAACTTGGAGTGCCTGGACGAAACAACTGTACTTCCAGAAAATAAACACAATATTGCAAGGAAGTTCAAGCACTATATCAGTGGGAAATTCAAATCAACTAATTTAAGAAGTACACACAACAAAAGATGCTACCAGTATCTTTTATCACAGCTAATGCCTTCTATCACAAGGAAAATATAGCGATGCTTATCAGAAGTACAGGTCCATGACTAACAAAAGTTCAGGTCTAAGTGAAAAACAAGACAATGTTATATGTGCCAATTGTAATTCCTAGTCTGAATGTTTGTACTGCTGACGCCTAATGACTGTACTTACTACTAGTAGTGTGAATGATGGGACAAATTTAATTAGCTATTTGCAAGCGCACAGTCAAACTTGGTCAGCACATTACTATGCACAGCGAATTTAATCAAAGGAGTCAGGTTACATGGTTGCCGGAATAAAAGAAAATCTTTCGTATTTCTCCTAACCAACAATTGCTGCCGGAATCAATAATCTTTCGTGCTTCTCTTAACCAACAATTGCACTGCCTCTGTTCATACAATTGCACTACTGTGGATAGAAACAAAAGAGAAGAGGCTGAGGACTGAACCCGGTGGTGGCTGGAGCCACTTAGAAGATCGGGGATGAGGGGGTTGCTTGCCTCCGTCTTCTCTGATGGTGGTGGTGGTAGGGAATAGGGGATCCGCCTGGGAGTTTGAGGAGGCGGAGCGGCGGCCGAGTCACGGGGCACCCGACGGTCGTGGCGCGGCCAGAGGGGCGCCCGGCGGCATTGAGGAGCCACGGCGGCGGTGCGGCCGCGGGTACACCGGGCGGTGGTGGGTGGCGCGACGGGTGGGGACGGCAATCTGGCGCGGTGGGGAGACGGGTACACCGGGCGGTTGTTCCAGGCCGCATCGGGAGGTTCAGAGGTGGCGGGAGGCCAGGGTAGCCGGATGTCGCGCACGACGGCAGATGGTGGTCTGGGCAGCGCGGGTGTCACCGGCGGCGTGGAATCCGGGCCGACCTGGTTGCTGCCCGATGGGGGAGGAAGATCGAGGGATTTAGCAGAACAGGGGGAGGCGGATGGCGCCAGCGGAGGGGTGCAGCGCCGGCGTACGGGTGCTGCGCCGGTTGAGGGCTGGGCCCTTGACGGGGCGGCGGTGCGCTGGGAGGAGCGGCGCCCCGCGGGGTTGACGCACTCGGTGGAGCATGGCCGGTGGAGGTTGTGAGGTGGCGCCGGTATCAGCCGGCCGCGCGCACGAGGTTGGGCGGGGCCGCCGTTTTCGGGCGGCGTGGAGCAGGAGGTGGGGAGGGCGACGCCGTGGTGGGCGACGGGAATCACGCCGGCGCGTGGGAGGCCGGCGGGGGGGCTTTGGTCGGGAAACGGGGTAGGTGGGATCGAGATCGTGGTTTGCTGGTGGGAAATCGAAAAAAAAACCCCAATCGGATCGCCCCCTTATAGAAACGGTGATGCTCAGAATATTATTCTGAGCACTGGTTTCAGAATAGTATCACCCTATATATATATATATATATATATATATATATATATATATATATATAGGACATATTTATGCTACACCCGGGTGTAGTTACTCCCACGTGTGTTTCACACAATGTAGGTAGTATCTATCATACTGAAGAGTATATACATGT
Organism: Lolium rigidum; assembly: GCF_022539505.1. NCBI lineage: Eukaryota > Viridiplantae > Streptophyta > Magnoliopsida > Poales > Poaceae > Lolium > Lolium rigidum. Next base: position 9,227,407 of record NC_061513.1, read on the forward strand.
AGTATGAAGTATATAAGAATATTTTGGTAGTATACATACTACTTTGTAGGTAGTATGTACATTTTTTTACGTACACTATTTCTTTACGTATAAATATGCATGTATTTCGTATATATAGTGCAAAATATGGGTGTATTTAATTTTTTTTCACCAAAGTTGGTATGGAGTATCTTAGATATAGTGTATGAATATACTCAAACTAATAAAGTATGTTATATACTTCCGCATGATAGTATATGAGACGTGGGTGTAGTTACACCCAGGAGTAGGAAGTATTTATCCTATATATATATATATATATATACACATACATTTCAGCGACAAATATACGAATGAAGAGAAAGATTCATAAAAGAAGAAAAACTGTATCATCTCTTGGTTACGTCTTTGTCTCCGTGAGGAAATGTAGGTGTAAATTTATTTCTAGTCATCGTCTTCATGAGGATATTAAATTATATCCAGTATCGCCGGGTCGCTGTCCCGTCCAGCTGACTTCGGTCGAGGTAGGCCAGCCCGACCAGTCCACCTAGGTTAGGCTAGTCCGATTTATTATGTTGCTGGGCGGGGCCCAAGGTTTCTGCTTGTTTGGTTAGCATATCCGGAGAGGTCACTTTCGGGATTCTCCAGCCGATGCCATAATATTTTTGAAAAAAAAACATAATATTTATGAAATTATAAAAACCTATAATAATAATATTTTGAAAAATGACGCATAGATAGCAGCAAGCATGATACATAATACTCCTTCCGATCCTAAAAAAGTGTCCGGCAGGTAATACAATTTACGTTTTACAATTAGATCCTTCGAAAATCACAAAAATACATTGGTTGATCTCGCTCGTTGCTCGGCCGGATAGAATCTTGCTCAGGCAACCGTGCTCTGGAAACCAGGAGGGCAGCACCAGCCCAACCCGCCCTCACCTTGCGCTGCCGGAACCGGTGGTCCACCCCGTGGCCACGGCCCCTCCTGCAGCAGTGCCGGCCTACGACCTTGGCCAGGTCCAGATCGAGGCAGAGGCGGTGGCCCAACGAAGATGCAGCGCCGGCCGCGCCGGCCGCGTCGTCGCCTCCATCGCCCTCGCCGGAGGGCCGGCAACCCTTGCGCCTCTTCTCGTCGACGGTGGTGAGTGGTGACGCGCCGCCCCAGATCCGCCGGGCGCGTGGTCGCCCGCTACTCTCGGCCACGCCCCCGGCGCTGCAGGCTCCGGCGACCCATCCTCCTCCACGGGGGAGCCGTCCTCCTGTTGACGTCAGAAACCCACCGGCGGGCAGCGACTGGTCAACACCGTAGAGCCGGGAACAACTAGGGCTGCGGCTGGCCCCGATCCCTCGGAGCGACGGCCCGCAAAGCCTCCCCGGTCGCGCGCCGATGCAAATTGCAAGGGCGTGCCACCCGACCTATACCCGGTCGGGAAGGTGTGGATGATGCCTCGCTTAGTTTCCTGCAGGGCACACACGTACACGTTAAATACGAGCCTCGATCGGCTCTCGGGTTATCCTCGTGAATCGGCTCATGGAGCCGATCCACCCATGATTCGTCCAAGGTGGCCGAATATATGGTGGTCCTGCTTGATCAAGATAAAGCATATGAGATCCACGACGATTTAGGGTTTTCACCGCATAATCGGATCATCCTACTCACGATTGGGCCTCGCGCTCGCGCACGGTGATCGTAAGCCAATCCTAGACAAGGCCTAAAAACCAACACGAAGTTGATCCTCGGAACGTCCTGTCTAGGGCCAGCAAACTACACCCTACACGCCGCTGGATCCTCCAACCCTTTGTAAGGCCTAACTATTGCGGATGTTAAACTAATCCTTGATGAATCAAGGAGCAACCGTAACGGATCAGATCTACTAAATAATGATCAAGCGGGGTGCCGCCCCGCACCCATGATGAGGTACAAGGACGGCTAGATGCGCAAGGGTTGCACTACGACAAAGCATATGATACTAAGAACAATGCTAACCCTAACACATCTATGATAACTATGTTGCTCGCCATCAAAAAGGCTTCAAGTACGAGCAACGCATGAACAACGTAGGCAGGCTCGTGTTGCCTAGATCGCAAGATGCGATCTAGGCAGCATGGTGCTTACCGGAGAAACCCTTGAGACGAAGGGGTTGGCGATGCGCCGAGATTGGTTTGTGTTGAACGTTGGTTGTTGTTTATTCCATAAACCCTAGATACATATTTATAGTCCAGGGGACTTTCTAATGTGGGCGTGCACCAAACCGTGCACGGGTAAAACTCTAACTTCTAAACTAAGATGCGATCTAATATGTTACAGATACATGGGCAGTTTAGCCCAACTTGGTATAAAAGGCCGATTCACGTATTTCTTCCATGTAAAATCTTCACGTCCATCTTGATCGCGGCCCACCTCTGACTCGGTCAAATTCTGGTGATAACACATGCCCCCTGGTTTTGGAAATGACATTTCCAAAATCATTACGCTCTTCCTTCGTCGGGTCATGTCGTGGCAGGGCAGAAATCACCGCAGAATCCTTCATCATGATGCCTTGCCCCTTCCACTTTGACAAATTTTCCTGTTAGGCATCACTTCCTCGGAAACTGCTGTGGCATTGAATTTCCACTATATCCCCTTTTATTTAACCGCTATGAACAGTTCCCCTCTGCATCTCCTTCGCATTAGCACTCCAAAAGCCCTCCTGCGCCACCATGTCTTCTTCCTCCTCTGCTTCATCGGATCTTTCCACCCAGTCCTCTTCGTCTCGCGAGCCGACGCCGGAGCCGAACCCGGCGGAGGTCCACGCGGCCAACATCCGCCGCGCCATTGAGGCCGGGGAGGAGTCTAGCCATGACTTCTCCCTCTGGTCGGAGGACGACAAATCCTCGACGGACGGGGAGAGTGACCTCTGCTTCCTCGCCGATGGGGAATCGGAGGAGGAGAGCGATGACGATCGCTTCTCCTGGGACGACTTCACCACCTCCGAGGAGGTGAAGGAGGAGGAAGAGGAGGACGACGACGACGACAGCTTCCTCGACGAGCCACCGGCCAAGCGCCATTGCCCCTGGCCGGGGAATCTGAGTGACTTCGATAGCGACGACGACGACGACGACGAGGAAGATGAGGACAACGAAGGTCCTGCCGGCAGCCGCTGGAGCAGCGACGACGAGCCGGCCGGGAGCAGCGCTGACAGCGGCGATGACGGCGACGACGAGGGCAGCAACGACCCGTAGATAGGGCCTTTAGCATAGGATCAGTAGAAGTAGACGGGGCAATGTATCCCCTTAGTACTCCCTTTTGAGATCAATCAGCTCTTCTATGTAAGAAATCTCTCAATGAAGAACTTTCCCCAATCTGATTTTGCCGATTCCTTTTAGCTTATCTTAGCCGATTTCCTCTCATACTGATCTTGCCGATTCGTCCCCTTTGCCAATGCGTAACGAGCCGATAGCAACGCATCGGTCCTTCGACATTTACCCTTCCATCCTTCAACTGATGATTCTCTTTCCGGAAGATACTGTGGGATTTCCAGGAGAGCCCTTAAAATTCCCCCACCGGTTTCAGCGATCCTCCTCAGCGAGCGCTCATCATTTTGCGAAGGAGGTTGCGACGAAAGATTAGCCGATGGTACCCCAATCGGCCCCTCAATAGAGCATCTACCAGGCCTGTTGCCCCCCGAGTCTTAGCCAAGGCAAAACAGAAACGAGGATGCGCAAATTAGCTGAATGTGCCTGGGCTTGATCATGCAGAGCCAGCCGATTTGCACATAAATCGGCTTCCCAGAGCAGAGAGCCTTCAAGGTGAGCTGCCCCCCGAGCTTCTTCAGTCCGCTTCTAGCGCCTCGCTAGTCAGATCGGCTCCTTTCCTTTGGCGGATCTAATGCAATCCATCCTTGACCTGATCTGCACGTCCAGGCTGCTCTTGGCATTTTTCTTGAAGAGAGGATCCGAGCCCTTAAACTACTCCATCGAGGAGTTCTTCCATTAAAATCTCCCTTCGTGCTCCACTGACCCTCTGATCGTAACAGTTATTCCTCTTGAGTCGATGGCCCTGCATCGGCTTTCATATCCTTAAGTCGATGTCTGCTGCATCGGCTGTGCTCAAATTTTTTTTAATTTTTAGGCCGATTTGTGTGTCGGCCCCCACATTTGATAGTGTCACCTCATACCCTCATGTTTTACCCATCTAGGTGCCCCCCGAGCCGATTCTGTCAAGAATTGATGGTATCGGCTCTTTTATGTAGTCCCTGTTGGGCCAAATGTTGATCCCAGGCAGAATAGATGGTGAGGATAATTTTGGCCGATTGCTGGAATCGGCCTCCACGTTGCTTGCTCGGTGAAGGTTTTGTAATGTCCCTTCATAAAATTTTTTGGGGGGCCGATCGCAAGGATCAGCCTCGCCACGTTTGCTTATTGAATGTGCTCTTGCTACTCGTCCAGGCCGGCAGATAAAACCAGCCCAATTTCTGACTTTATCACGTTGGTGCGCTTGCTGTTGTCCGCCTCGGGTGCATCGTGTAATCGTGGAGCTCTACACTTCGCCGGACGCATGAGCACCATGTTTGTGCCAGCCGATGTTTCATCATCGGCTTTCCTTTGCTTGGGGCGCCATTCTTTTCTTTGCGGCAGTCCCTCCTCATCCAGGGTTCGCTGGACTTTCGCAGCCAGATCAGGCCGTGCCTTCCTTAGCGTATACAAGTACATCCTTTCGGCTTCCTCCAGACCGCGCAATCGCTGAACCCTGCGCTTTTGTGAACGGCTGAGTCCATCAGGGCACCACCTTGGACGGTGGTACCTGTCTTCTTCCTCTTCTTGTCCCTCGTCTTCTGAATCCTCGAGATCTGCCCGCGAGGGGACTCGGCGCGTTTGCTCCGTGGTGGGAGAGGCCCTAAGCGCTTGAACACGGACACGTTGGCTGCCTCCTTCTTCTTCGGTTGCATTCGGGCAATTGCCGATTGTGGGCAATCGGCTCATTCCTGAATCCCAGCAGTGTCTGAAGAAGGGGCAGTCCCAGTGTCTGGCGTTGTCATCTTGCTCCCTTGATTTTTCCGTGGCACGGCGCTCGTGCCCCTCCTCATCGCGATCGTGCCGACGATGTCTTCTGGCTTCTCTAGCCAGACGATCTCTCTCATCATCATCGGTGGATAGTCGGCGTTGGTCGTACTGACTCACATACTTGTTGAGGAGGTGATCAGAGAGGGGTCGCTGATATCTCATGTTCTTCACTTCTCCCTCTGTGACGTAGCGCTTGCCATCCTGACGGAGCCGATCGCATGGAGCGGCCCCCTCTGTGTCTTTGCTCTGAGAGCAGCTGCCCTCATCCCCGTCCTTCTCAGAATGGTGTCCAAGCTCTACCATGTTGATGTTGGCTGAGAAATCTGGCTGGCACCCTCCGAGGTGGGTAAACTCCACCATGTTGACGGCGGGGAAGGGGTGTGTGTCGACCTTCATGGCGTATTGGTTAAAAATTAGTCGCCCATTTTCTATTGCCATTTGGATCTGCTGACGCCACACCCTGCAGTCGTTAGTGGTGTGGGTGAACGTGTTATGCCACTTGCAGTATGGCTTTCCATTCAGCTCTTGCACCGTAGGGACCTTGTGGCCTTCGGGTATCTTTATATGCTTCTCCGCGAGTAAGAGATCGAAAATCTGCTCGGTTTTCGTCACGTCGAAGTCGAACCCTCTTGGAGGCCCTGGTGGCTTCACCCATTTGCAGGTCACTGGGCCTGCCGCTCGAGTCCACTCAGCCACTGCGACCTCTTGTTCTCCCGTAGCACCTTCATCTTCGCCTGCGTCAACCACGGTAACCACGCGCTTGAATTTGTCCTGGTAGACATCTGGGTGGCGCTGTTCATACGCTGACAGCTTCTGCACCATATGTGCTAATGAAGGGTAGTCCGCTTGGGAGGCCACGTCCTTGATCGATGATGATAGACCCACCACCGCCAACTCGACTGCTTCTTTTTCGCTTACGTGAACCGAATAGCATCGGTTCCTAATGGTCCTGAAGCGCTGGATGTACTCCGACACTGTTTCCCCGTGCTTCTGTCGTACTTGTGCCAAATCGGCAATGCCAGCCTCGGAAGCCTCTGAATGATATTGCTCATGGAACCGTTCTTCCAACTGCTTCCAAGTCTGGACCGAGTTCGGTGGCAGCAACGTGTACCAACCGAAAGCCGATCCTGTGAGGGACTGTGAGAAGTACCTCACACGCAGCTCGTCTGACGCTGAGATCATGCCCAGCTGTGCCAAATATCTGCTCACATGCTCGATGGAGCTGGAACCATCTGATCCGCTGAACTTCGTGAAGTCCGGGAGCCGATATTTGGGTGGTAGCGGGATCAATTCGTACTCGTTGGGGTACGGCTTGGTATAGCCGACCGTCTTCCTTTTCGGCATCATGCCAAACTGATCTTTCAGAATCGTACAAATCTGATCCGCGGTGATGGCTGAAGGCGCTGAACCTTGAAGATTCGCCGGGGTGGCGTACTTAACCAGCCATGCCTGTTTTTCCGGTTCCGAGCCAACTGCAGGAGCTGGGCTCTGGAGTTTCGTCGGGGTGGCGTATTTAGCTAGCCACGTCTGCTTCTCCGGGTCTGCCTCCGACGTTCCTCCTGTTGCTCCAGAAGTCCCCGCTGCTGCAACCTGGTTCGAGAGTGCCCAGGTGCTGCAGTCTGGCACGTATGCGCACGTGTATCCATGCGGGATCTCCTTGGGCGCCTCATGCAGAAACTGGTAGTCACTGGGGTCACCACCAATCTTGTAGACGACGTAGGCCGATGAGTTCGGCACTTCTGGCGCTGCCAAAGCGAACGGCAGCGACGGACGGGACTGGAGAGCCAACTCCCCTTGGTGAGTCCCTAGAGCTGGTCCTGACGGAGAGTACTGATGGCTCATGATTTCCTGGATCACGCGAAGAGCGACGCGCTCCAACGTGTTCACCAGGCTCTCAGAGTGGCGGTGCAGTGAATGAGCCACCATGAAGTTGATCTCCTGACGCAGCGACCTGGTGCGTTCTTCTGACGGGGTGGATAGGTCCACTCCATCGAGCGCGCCTTCAGGTGAGAACCCTTTCCATCTGATGCCATGAGAGCGGGTCCTGTGGAAAGAGCCGATGAGGTCGGCTTCGAGCAGGACCTTGGCCTCGTCATACTTCTTCTTGAGCTCGCCAGTGAGGTCCTCGTAAGTGACCGGAGTCTCTTCCGCCATCTCGGATGTAGATGGCGATGTGGTGGATGTCGAAGACGTAGATGCTGTCCCACCGGGCGTGCCAGAATGTGTTGACGTCAGAAACCCACCGGCGGGCAGCGACTGGTCAACACCGTAGAGCCGGGAACAATTAGGGCTGCGGCTGGCCCCAGTCCCTCAGAGCGACAGCCCGCAAAGCCTCCTGGTCGCGCGCCGATGCAAATTGCAAGGGCGTGCCACCTGACCTATACCTGGTCAGGAAGGTGTGGATGATGCCTCGCTTAGTTTCCTGCAGGGCACACACGTACACGTTAAATACGAGCCTCGATCGGCTCTCGGGTTATCCCGTGAATCGGCTCATGGAGCCGATCCACCCATGATTCGTCCAAGGTGGCCGAATATATGGTGGTCCTGCTTGATCAAGATAAAGCATATGAGATCCACGACGATTTAGGGTTTTCACCGCATAATAGGATCATCCTACTCACGATTGGGCCTCGCGCTCGCGCACGGTGATCGTAAGCCAATCCTAGACAAGGCCTAAAAACCAACACGAAGTTGATCCTCGGAACGTCCTGTCTAGGGCCAGCAAACTACACCCTACACGCCGCTGGATCCTCCAACCCTTTGTAAGGCCTAACTATTGCGGATGTTAAACTAATCCTTGATGAATCAAGGAGCAACCGTAACGGATCAGATCTACTAAATAATGATCAAGCGGGTGCCGCCCCTGCACCCATGATGAGGTACAAGGACGGCTAGATGCGCAAGGGTTGCACTACGACAGCATATGATACTAAGAACAATGTTAACCCTAACACATCTATGATAACTACGTTGCTCGCCATCAAAAAGGCTTCAGTACGAGCAACGCATGAACAACGTAGGCAGGCTCGTGCTGCCTAGATCGCAAGATGCGATCTAGGCAGCATGGTGCTTACCGGAGAAACCCTTGAGACGAATGGGTTGGCGATGCGCCGAGATTGGTTTGTGTTGAACGTTGGTTGTTGTTTATTCCATAAACCCTAGATACATATTTATAGTCCAGGGGACTTTCTAATGTGGGCGTGCACTAAACCGTGCACGGGTAAAACTCTAACTTCTAAACTAAGATGCGATCTAATATGTTACAGATACATGGGCAGTTTAGCCCAACTTGGTATAAAAGGCCGATTCACGTATTTCTTCCATGTAAAATCTTCACGTCCATCTTGATCGCGGCCCACCTCTGACTCGGTCAAATTCTGATGATAACACCTCCGCCTCTGGTCAGCGACGTCGGGCACTAAATTGGAGGCAGCCACCGGGATCCATGGGGAGGCGGCGGAATCGGGGATAGGATTGGGGGTTTCTATCCCTAACCGCACCCCTCTCCTCTTGTCCTCTGTGTGTGGCTGCGGGTTGAAGACGATAGGTGGGCTGGAGTGCGGGTTGACGAGCAAATAAACGCGATGGCTTTTTTGCAAAATGTACCATCCGACAGTTTTTTCGGATCAGAGGGAGTAGTACTTTCCGTAATGTATATCACAATTGTTTTCTGGATATCACAATTTTGTAATTTATTTTGCTAAATAATGAAGTCACATGATGTATATATGCACACCATATAACATGTATTTTGCAAAAAAACATATAACATGAGAAACTTGATACGATGGAAATTGATAGCATGTACGTACACAAGTTCCAAACATATAAAAGCTTCCACTCCTTCACATCAGGAAACTTGATTGCCGAGAATAGCATATCTAAACTTTTTCATTTTAACTACTAGTTCGTTAAGCTGTGTATGTAGGCATATTCTTGTAGATAGGTAAACAATCTATGTATGTACGCAAGAGAAGATTACAAAACAGGTAAGTGCTATCGAATCGATGGCAGAAATTAATTTCACAGCGAAAGAGGAATTTATAAGTGCTCGGTACATGCATGAAATAGGAATTACAGGTCCGGAGGCAGAAGCCAAGTGCAACCATTGGCGTCGTTCTCGTGACAGTAATGGTACCCCGAAGACCTGATTCTCTGCGAATGATTCAACATGCCCTTTGTTTTCTCCGTAATACAGGGCGTAGCTGCCTAAGTCCAACCTTTGTAAGCACTTGGTCTTGTGGCATGGACGGGCACGGGTCGTCTGCAGTAGTGTTGTTACTGTATAGGTACAGTAATGAATATGATCCACCATTCAATTAAATCCAACGGCTGTCCAAAACGCTCCCTTTGATATCTTCTTCTTCCTTAGTTCTTCCATGTCTCAGCAAACAACGCCATCACTGGTATGACTCGGAAGTCGGAATCACACATCGGGCGCTCTGAAAAGGGACAATGGTGGTGCTTAGCGACGATAGAAGGAATAAGGAGAACCCTCCGCGTTACTTTCCCATCAGATGCGAGGCTAGGGATACCTTCTCATCGTAGTTTCCTACCTCGTACGGGGCCACAATTGTTGTTCGACGGGGAGCAGCTCGACAAGAAATCGAGTCCCTAGCAGTGGTACTCCGGGCCGCCGCAGTATACGGTAGCAGCGCACGGTGCTGTACGTCAATAGCTGCACCAGGTCGATGACAGATTGACCCGTCCTTCTACTCGTAGCAGACCTTGCATGTCCACACAGCATGTCCACGCTAATGACATGCCTTACCGCTATCACCTGCTGTTGATTCCCTGGCCGGCGTCCCAAGGCAACTTAGTGAGTCCATTGGTGGGTTCAGTGATCGAGCAGTTGCCCGCTGATATACGGAGCTAGTACGGCGCGGCGGTCTGGTTCGCGCAGAGGAAGAAGAGAACCAGATAGCTGAAAATAGGGGAGCTAGCAAGATCGTTGGATGCAATTGGATGGTAGATTAACGTGGTTACTGTACCGGTACAGTAACAAAGCAACTGCAGACGAGCCCCGCCCGCTCTGGTCCAATCCAAAGGGGGCGTGGCTCATCTGTACTACAGTTGATACTGTACGGTACAGTAATGAGCTCCATCTACCGTCCATTGCATCCGACGACGTACAGCTAGCTCCTAATTCCAGTAATCTCAATGTCTTCTTCTTCCTCCGCGCGTATGACCCCAGCGCCGCACTACCTCTGATATCAACGCGCGCCCGCAGCAGGCAGCTGCTCGACCGGTCAGTCCATGGAGTTAGAGCATGTCCAATAGATCCCCGATTTTTCTGCCCCGTAAGACGCGAGTAGAGAACCCTGTATTAAAAAAATATTCACGCAAGAAGCATTCCGTCTAGCAGACTCCGTATTTCACCCCGTATATTTGAAAATTGCAAAGCCCGGGAAATTTCTTCGATAGTTCATCATCAATTCATATGTAGATCATACATACGGATCAAACAGAATTGCGCGATCCTAATGGATCGCGACTTCTACGAAGCGATTTAGTCGTCAACGAGGATGACTGTCGCATTCTCCTCCGCCTCCCGCGCCTCCATCTCCTTCACGGTGGCGATGGCATGCGCCGCATCGTCAGCCCTGCCCTCTCCTTGTCGGCTTCATCCTTCAGGGACGCGGCCACCGCCTGCAAGAAGAGGGGGTCTTCCCATTCCTCCGCCTCCTCGCCGGCTCGCGGCGCTCCTCCGCTGCTGGTACTACTCTATATTACTCTTCACTATGACTAGTAAAGGCCTGATTACGAACTGTCGTCGTCGAACAACAATAGATGCATGTAGGAGGTCGTGTGCGGAAACCGATGGCCACCTGGTGCATGAACGGCTGAAGACGAGTAGTCTCGCACGCTCCCGTTCCAGGACTTTGGGCTGTTCGGCAGGGCCGACCGGCATACTGCGCAGCCAATGGAAAGCGAGTTTCCCATCCGCCTCCCTTCTTCACCAAACGTCGCCGGATACCAGTACCTCGTCGGAGAACCCCGCGGCGCGGTTCATGGTAACGGCGCACTTTGCTACGCGCGGACTTGCAGAAACCGGGGAAGAAGAAGAGATTGAAGTTAGCATCTGAGATTGCCTTTGGATGAAAATCAACGGCAGATAAGTGCATTACTGTACGCGTACAGTAATAGTTCTACTGCAGACGAGCCACGCCCGACCAGAGCTTTGGTGAACCGCTACCAAGTCTAGATTTCGTCGAGGAGCAGACGACAAGAAAGGTATACTAGGTTTCTGCTCAAGTATTAGCATGTTAACTTTTTTATATCATCAGCATGCCCTCTTGTGAAAATTGAGTCCTACCTCATGGATATTAGTCCATTCATGAAAGTATTTTTGGTTCTATTTTATTTGAAAGAATGTCGACCTTTATTACCTTGTTCTTGTTTATCTTATTAGGTAACAAGGGAAACGCTGCTAAACATGGATCCTTCGGATGAGAGCTCTGTTGAGCCTCTGCCAAGTCAGGATTTCATTGACAAGTGGAGAGGCTACTTTTCCGAAATCAATGCGTTTAAGCTGGCTGAGGAGTTTATTTCATCAGGAAGTGATCTAGAGTAGATGTTTCATGCCTTCTTCTTCTTACGTCATATAAATTTTATATGCATGCACATATTACACGTACATATGGCATGGTAGAGATTCGTTGAGTTTCCTCACATATTGCGGAGTGAATAGGTGCTGAGTGAAGGGAAATTTTGTCATATAACTACATTTCTGTTAGTGTATATATTATTTTCTTGTATATGGACCAAAATTAGATCATAATTTAATTGCCACAGATGTGTAAGAGTTTAAATGATTTGTTTTTCATGATAATATGGTATAACTGGGTAGTCCATGAGTTTTGCCATCACTTTTGGCAGTTGCGATAACAGTTCCTTGAACAGAAAAACAGTAAAAGATTATGAAATTACTCGTACGTAAGATCATAATGATGCACACATATGAATAGAGGAACTAAAAGTGTGGAGGCAAAATCCACGAGCAACTATTCCTACCATTGATCCCTTCATACTTTTCGCGGTAATGATATCCATGCGACATGATCCTCTCCGATTGGAGCGCTACTCCTTTGCTCTTGTAACAATACACATCGCAACTACCAAGGTCCAACCTAGCTAAGGACTCTGACTCCACATTGTCATTGAGATGCTTGGAGTAGTAGATACGGTTCCGGAAGAGCGCGACAAGAAAGAAGAGAACATCGGCAGTCACCGGAAGTTGCCGAGGAAGATATGTGTGGGCTCCGGTGTTTTACGAGACGAGTTCGAAAAACTCGAGTCCCGTCAGGGTTTAAGTTACCCGAAAATTTCAAGAAATTCGACGGTCTACAGGATCCCGAAGATTGGCTCGTTGATTACCTCGAGATGGTAAAGTTGATAGGTGGAACCAGAGCAACAACCATGCAGAGCATCCAAGTACACTTGAGCGGAGCCGCGCGATCTTGGATAAAGAAACTTCCCCCAGGTTCCATCGATAGCTGGGATAGTTTTGAGGATATCTTCGTGAAGAATTTCCGGTCCACTTGCAAAAAACCCGCGTCATTGGAAGAGTTGAGGGCGTGCAGACAGAAACATGATGAGTTCATGAGAAAGTATATACAGAGGTGGAACATTATCAAAAACTCGGCAGAGGACATATCTGACGAGAGGGCAATAGACGCGTTCGTGGCAGGAATTCGACGGGGAGATTTCGTCGAAGACTTAGGGAGAACCAACCCAAAGACAATATCAGCATTGATGGAAATTGCAAACAGATGGGCAGATGGAGAAGATGCTATACACAATAAGCGACATAGATCGCCTGAAGAGGACTGCAGTCGAAATTTCCAAAATAGACGACGATTCTCTCGACAGTTCTATAGTAATGATGCTCCTGGCCACATATCAGCTGGTTTCCGAGGAAACACTGGAGGAAACAGTCGAGATGATTATCAAAGAAGTAACGAGCAACAAGACGACAATAGAGGTGATTTCCGTAGTAACAGGCAAAATAATGGGCCAAGGTTTCAGAGACCATATGTGTCTCCCGAGGATATGATGAATGGGCCATGTCAGATGCATTTTTATCTCGACAATAATGGGAAGAGGCATTCAGGACACCTCCAGAAAGATTGTCGCAATTTTCAAGCAATGTTGCGGGCCGCAGGGATAGCCAATGCTCAAGCAATGAATAGAAACCCCCAGGGGCCAAGGAGCGAGATCCACCTCCCACCTCCTCCCGCAATTACGGACGAAAATCGGCACCAGCTCAGAATAGCGGCAGCACCACACCCACCTCCATATGTTGACCCTAACTCCAATGGTGCGGTCTCGATGATTCAGAAAGCTAGGCCATCTAATAGGGCGCAAAAAGTAATCTCGCGGCAGGTGTTCATGGCAGAGAAGATGCCTCCACCAACAGTCGAGTACGTAAATTGGTCGGGACAGGACATTGACTTCACAATTGCGGATCATCCGCAGCAAGTTGCTCGACCAGGGCAATCTGCACTTATCTTACCTGCAGTCATCGCCGGGTTTCACGTGTCGAGAGTCTTTTTAGATGGTGGCAGCAGTTTAAACCTTATGTATGCAGATACACTAAGGAAGATGAATATATCCTTAGCAAATTTAAAACCAACTGACACACGTTTCCATGGAATCACGCCAGAGAAGCCGAGTTATCCGCTGGGAAGATCAATCTCGACGTTCAGTTTGGGACCCGAGAAAACTATAGGATAGAGAAGCTGGAGTTTGAAGTTGTGGATTTCCCGTCGCAATATCACGCCTTGTTGGGACGACCAGCATATGCCAGGTTTATGGCGGTACCACATTACACGTACCTGTTGTGGAGGTTGCCTGGACCTAAGGGACCAATTACAGTCAAGGGAAGTTTCGCGTTAGCTGATAAATGCGACAAGGATTTTCATCGACTGTCGGAAACTTTCGGGATGCAAGTAGAGTATATGGCGTCAAGGCTCACAACTGATTATGATGTGTTGCCAGATAGAGGAATGCCGCTCAGGGAACCAACCTTCAACGCTGCTAAGGATTCAAAAGAGGTGCAGATCCACCCGACGAACCCAAAGAAAACGACGTCCATTGCAACAAATATGGACCTTGCATAGGAAAGTGCGCTCGTCGAGTTCCTCCATGAGCACTGGAAAATCTTCGCATGGTGTCCAGCTGACATGCCAGGAGTACCCAGGGAACTTGCCGAGCACCACCTAAACATGGATCCAATTGCGAGACCAATCAAACAACCTTTACGGCGTTTTTCGGAACCAAACCGCAAAGCTATGCTGTCAGAAATCGATCGACTCAGAGAAGCTGGTTTTATTAAAGAGATATCTACAGAAGCCACGTGGGTAGCTAACCCAGTGATGGTGCCAAAGAAAAACATGAAAGTCCTTCGCATGTGTGTCGACTTTACGTTTCTCAATAAACACTGTCCAAAGGATCAAGTTCCCCTCCCAAGGATCGATCAAATCATCGACTCCACGGCAGGATGTGAACGTCTTTCCTTCCTGGATGCGTATTCTGGTTATAACCAGATCAGATTAAAAGAAGATGATGAGGCCAAGACAGCGTTCATAACACCTTATGGCGTGTTCTGCTATAGAACAATGCCTTTTGGCCTAAAAAACGCGGGAGCAACATATCAGCGGATGATGCAGAAGTGTCTTGCAACACAGATTGGAAAAAATATACAAGTTTACATTGACGATGTCGTCATAACATCAAAAAAGGGGACAACACTGATCGAGGATCTGAAAAAAACCTTCGACAACCTTGACAAGTTCTGCCTTAAGTTAAACCCGACAAAGTGCTCCTTTGGTGTTCCTGCGGGAGAACTTCTCGGGTTCCTAGTATCAGCAAGAGGGATCGAGGCCAATCCAGAGAAAATCCAAGCCATCGTAACGATGAGGAAGCCGACAAAGTTGAAAGAAATACAACAGTTGACGGGGCGAGTCGCAGCTTTAAGCAGATTCGTCGCCAGGCTAGGAGAAAAGGCACCGTCGATCTACGCATTGATCAAACAAAGAGAGAAGTTTCAGTGGAACGAGGAAGCGGATAGAGCTTTCGAAAATCTCAAGCGCACAATTTCGACACCACCAATCTTGGTGGCGCCCAAGGAGAAGGAACCCCTCCTGCTATACATTGCAGCCACACCTCAGGTGGTCAGCACGGCTCTCGTAGTCGAAAGGGAAGAAGAAGGAAAATTGCATGGAGTACAGAGGCAGTATATTTCATCAGTGAAGTATTGTCGCCTTCAAAACAGCGGTACCCGCAGTACCAAAAGTTAGCATATGGAGTGTTTACAACAGCAAGAAAGTTGCGACACTATTTTTCGGCGCATCCGATAATAGTAGTCAATGAGGCGCCTTTATTAAATATATTAAACAATCCAGAAGCTACGAGTCGTGTCTCCCTTTGGGGAATAGAACTTTCACCTCGGGACATCACGTATGAAAAAAGAAAAGCAATAAAATCGCAGATTCTACCAGACTTCATCGCAGAGTGGATGGAGCTACAAAATACGGGACCCCCAGATTTGTCGAGAACCTGTACTATGAACTTCGACGGATCCAAAAGGTTAGAGGGAGCTGGAGCAGGCGTGATACTGATATCCCCTGAAGGCGATAAATTAAAGTATGTTTTACGGATGACGTTCCCAAACGCGTCTAACAATGAGGCAGAATATGAAGCTCTCATACACGGGATGAAGATGGCGAAGGCTTGTGGTGCAACCCGACTGAAAATCTTCGGCGACTCACAATTGGTTGCTCAGCAGGTAATGAATCAATGTGATGCAGTCAATGAAATTATGATAGCATACAAGGAGATGTATAATGAGCTAGAAAAGTTGTTTGATGGGTGCGAAGTAAATCACATCAGCAGGTTAAGCAACGATGAAGCCGACGTTCTTGCAAACATCGGGTCGCAATGTCTCGCGATTCCACCAGGCATGTTTTGGGAAGAAATAGCCGAGAGATCTACAAAACCGACGAAACCAAAGAAGAAAGAGAAGGATGAAAAACCGTCGGGGGCTATGAAAGAAGTACTGGAAGAAGAAGAGGAACATGAGCTAGTCATGATGGTGCAAATTCCATGGATGCAGGCGTACATATCGTACATCCTAAGGAAAACAATACCTGACGATCCAATAGAAGCAAGGCGAGTAATCAGACGTTCCAAAGCTTTTACTATGGTCAAAGGGGAGTTGTACAAGCGAAGTATTTCAGGTGTGTTACAAAGATGCGTCACACCCGAAGAACGGAGGATAATCCTGAAAGATGTACACGAAGGAATATGCGGTCATCACGCAAGCAGTCGAGCTATCGCGGCCAAGGTTTTCAGAGCAGGATTTTATTGGTTGACAGCAATCGAGGACGCGAAGGAAATAGTGCGAACTTGCGACGCGTGCCAGAGATTTTCCGCAAAGCCTCATTCTCCGGCAGCAGAGCTAATGCCTATACCGCTATCTTGACCCTTTGCTCAATGGGGACTTGATATGGTAGGAAAATTGCACAAGGCCTCGCCAGGTGGATACGAGTATATGCTCGTCGCTGTCGACAAGTTTACCAAGTGGATAGAAGCGAAGCCGATAAATTCACCAGATGGAGCGTCAGCAATCAAGTTTGTGAAAATCATTGTTTTTTGGTTTGGAGTACCTCATAGCATCGTCACGGACAATGGCAGTAATTTCACATCCAAGGAGTTCAAGGCATACTGTGCAGAGGTGGGCATCAAATTACACTTTGCATCAGTTCCGCACCCGCAGACCAACGGCCAAGTCGAGAAAGCCAATGGTATCATCTGCAATGGTATCAAGAAGCGCTTGTTAGGACCATTGGAAAAAGCTCGACATACTTGGCCAGAAGAGTTGCCAAGCGTGTTATGGAGTATCCGAACAACACCAAATACAGCGACACAGGAGACGCCGTTCTTTCTGGTCCATGGAGCTGAAGCAGTACTGCCGATGGAAATAGAGCATGATTCTCCAAGAGTCACAGAATACGATGAAGAAAACTTCCAGAAGAGCTTTAGAGGATGATGTCGACGCACTCGATGAGGCTCGAGATTAAGTGTTATCACGGGTCGCTAAGTACCAGCAAGATCTGAAAAATTACCACAGTCCACGATTGCGACCACGATCTTTTCAGGTTGGAGACTTGGTTTTACGACTCAATCAAAAAATCCATGAAAAACTCGAGTCGCCGTGGCTTGGCCCTTACATCGTCACAGAAGTAATTGAAGGAGGAGCATACAGAATCAAGGACAAGAAGACAGGAATCGCTGAGCCAAATCCTTGGAACATGGCGCAGCTCAGGCGTTTTTACGCTTTGAAGCCAAAATATAGTCTCCTTTGTAAACATACAATGTACTGAAACGCCCGCGAGTTTTCAGACGCACTCTTTTCCTTTTTCGCGGCACCGAGTGGGGCCGGGAAAGGTATTTAATGAGGCGGGCTCGCGGTGCTGCAATATAATAAAGATAGTGGAGTTATATATCTTTTCGACAGGCTCGGGGGCTTGTACCCAGACGATACAATATATAGCGGCAAATATAATGCCATGGTGTGAAGCACCTCGCAAAACAGAACACACACAACATAGTGATCGACAAAAAAGACTCGGGGGCTAAGACCCGCAAAACAGAACGTTCAATATACTTTGTTTTGCTTTGGTTCAACTTTCGCTCGCACAATAGAAAAAATCGCCACACTAAATACCCGGCGACCTGACAAGAAAAAAATATCCAGCAGCTATACAACATAGATTGTGTTTACAATGTACAGGGGAAAAAGTTACAAAGATGAGCCTGACAAAAAAGAGAAAAAACCTTCATCCACTGCCTAGTATATCATCTATGGTTAACCGCTCATTATTTGATGCACGAGTACTATGTTCAGCATAGCTACCCTTCACGAAGAATTCGGCGTCCATCCGAAGAAGCTCGTCCATCATGTCCTCTGCAACAGGGGTCACAATGTCATCAATCTTGCCGAAGTTCCTCTTCATTTTCGCCATCTTGGCCAGGCACTTGGGAACAATTTGACCCATGTCTAACTTCGGGTAGCAAATCTGTATCATAATCATAGCAAACCTTGAGCCAGCAGCTAATTGGGCCCGCGCAAAGCCATGGATTCGAGGAGCATCCCGAAATTTCTCCATCAGAGCAGGAAGGGTTTCTGGCATTTTATTGCGCAGGAACATGGTGCCGTAAACCACAGACAATGTCCTTGTGCAGAAGTCAAGAAAATCGCGGACCTAAACCGCGCGGTCTTGAAACCTGACGATTTGGCGAGTACGTTCAGGTGTCGCCCAAAAATTCGAACCATATTCCAGTGCAAGCCCGAGAAGCGCATTAGATCGAGCTTCAACACGTTGATCCTCGGCAGCAGCATCCAAAAAAGAACCTATTTTCAAGGGAGAAACCAACAAGGAAAGAAAACAAACAAAGACAAGAGTCAAACATGACCAAGTAAAGAAGCACACCTGTCATATCCGAGCTGGCGTCATTCATTAATTGAAGCATAGAGTTCTCTCGAGAAGTGGCTTGGTTGGCCTCAGCAACCGCAGCTTCTTTAGCAGCTGTAGCTTCTTGAGCTTGTCAAAGTGCAACTTGTTCCCTTTCAGTCGTTTTTCGAGACTGCTCCATCACCAAGAGTACTTGTCTTTTCATGGATTGAAGCTGCTGGCGAAGATTCTCCAAATCTTGCGACGAACCTTTACTCGATGAATCTTCAATAAGTTCGACAGCAACAGGTGTTTTCTTCAAACGAGACGAAGCAGGAAAAACTTCGGAAGGATGAGGAGTTGCAGTATAGTTGTCAAAAATCAACTGAAAATAGAAGTTTCGACATCAATCATCAAGCAAATATAGATTTCCATTGATTCTCAAAGTAAGTACATGGCTATTACAAAAGAAGGGTCCCTAGTGAACTACTGAAGCAGTTGCCGCTACAACTACTAGGGCGACAGCGCCAAAAGAGAGTTAAAACTAAAAGAGAAGACAAGGTGGTCTACTTGACCTCCGGCTTCGACAAACTAGGAGTAGGAGCTGGCTTGTATCCGAGGTAGGCAAGGATTTTCTTCGAATTGGGCTTGGCAAATTTAATCCGCGACTGCCACCTCTTCGTCTCCATCTCCTCCGTATTACCAACCCTTGCCCAGTCGACGTCTTGTTGGCTGTCAGCAACCAAGGCAATTGTACCTTCGACACCAACTTTCAACCCTTCTTGGCGAAGTTGAAGTCCAAGGTCTTCTTGAGAATTGAAGCACTTGGCGAGAGCGACAAAAGGCGCAGGTACTTCCTTCTTCTTGAAGAAGTACAGGAAAAGCCGCGACAGGCCTGTCCCAGCTTCAACAAGACCTTCGTGGGCCTCATCTCCGTGAATCTCAAGAAGAGACAGCGCGTCAAGAAGAGGATCACCTTCAGGACTTTCCAGTTCATAATCTTGTTGAGTTTTCCCTAAATAAGTAAAAGAAGCTTGTCAAGAAAAAGCAAGCAAGGACAAACAGAAGAATCCGAAGAAAAAAGTGGAGATTTCGGCACTCACTGACAAAACGTTGACTTTGCGACTCCAGGCGAGTAAGAATTTCTTTCTCGCGCGCAGATTGATGAGTTATGTTGTCGCTCAAAGAAGTCTCCGCCTGGTGAAGTCTTTTCCGAAGATCTTCGATAGTGGCAGCATCTGCTTCGGCCTTCTTGCGAGCTTTTTCGCTTTGCTCTAACTTCGTAGCAAGAGCGTCAGCGCGTTTGTTGGCTTCCGCAAGGGTTTGTGAAACAATAAAAGACAAGTTCAATATTGTGGCAAAAACAGTGATGGAGTATATTCGCCAAGAAAAGGCAGATTAAAAAAAGGGGATTTCTATTTTCGTGCCCTCAGGTCCTTAGTTGTACTCAGTTTTCCCCAGCCCCTTAGTTTTTCCTCAGTTTTCCCCTCCTCTAGTTTGGAAGACGCACAAGTGCTGGAACGGCCGGTAGCCGTCAGGTCAGAGGCCTTGACCGTTAGTCTGACCGGGTGGGGCCGCAGAGGGGCAGCTCCTCCCTGACCGTCTCGTGCTGACGGGTAGGGTCACGAGACACGTCGGAGCAGCCATCCATCTATCGCTGACGTGTGGGCCGTTTTATTTCATGATTTTATACGCGGTGCTAAAAATGATAAATGGGGCCGCTCTATAGGGCTGCCGCAGCCAATGACCAGTGGGGTCGTATAATTTTCAGGAAAAGACATATATTGCCGCTCTGTGGGGCTGCCGCAGCCAATGGCCAGTGGGGTCGTCTATTTATTTAGAGAAAAGCATATATTGCAGCTCGGTGGGGCCTCCGCAGCCAATGACCAGTGGGGTCGTCTATTTTTCAGGAAAATACATATATTGCCGCTCTGTGGGGCTGCCGCAGCCAATGACCAGTGGGGTCGTCTATTTATTTAGAGAAAAGCATATATTGCAGCTCGGTGGGGCCTCCGCAGCCAATGACCAGTGGGGTCGTCTATTTTTCAGGAAAAGACATATATTGCCGCTCTGTGGGGCTGCCGCAGCCAATGACCAGTGGGGTCGTCTATTTATTTAGAGAAAATCATATATTGCCGCTCGGTGGGGCCTCCGCAGCCAATGACCCACTACTAGGAAAAGGCCTAGCCGTAAGATGGGTGTTAGTGGCGCACCAGGAGGGCAGTGCGCCACTACTACTTAGCAGTGGCGCACCGGAAAGTGGTGGGCCACTATTAAAAATGTAGTAGTGGCGCACCTCTTATGTGGTGCGCCACCACTAAGTTTGACCATGGGTTTGACCCAGCCTTATACATAGCAATGGCGCACCATGTAGAGGTGCGCCACAGCTATTTTATGTAGCAGTGGCGCACCTCTACATGGTGCGCCATTGCTATGTAAAGGGGATGATGAACATGTTTGGGCATCACTTAGTAGTGGCGCACCATGCTTGGTGCGCCACTGCTAAGTGGTGCCTAAACATTTCCACCCCCCCGGTGGATCGCAATCGCCTTTTCGGGTTTGGAAAAAATAAAAGAAATAGATAGAAATTTCAAAAAATAAAATCCTTGGAGATGCCCATGTAATATGTCATCTAGGTTTAGTGAAATTTAAAAAAATGAATTTTGATATATTATGCAAAATGGCGTCATCTTTCGGTAAAACGGGTTTTCTGGTTGCATACGACCTCCGATGAAAAACTTTTTTATATCAAAATCTATCTACGCGAAATTTCCTATTCGAATTCAACGGCCTACGGCCGTTTGGACAAAAAATGGATTCCTCAATTGGAAAACAGAAACAGGACTTTTTTCAGGTTTTAGATTTTGGGCAAAAAAATAGAAAAAAATAGCGGTGGCGCACCCATGCCTTGGTGCGCCACTGCTAAGCTTCCCGCCCACGAATTTCAAAATGGGAGGAGCCGGCCACTTAACCCCCTCCTCCCTCCTCCTCCACATATTCTCCTGCTTTCATTCTCCTCTCCTCCTCCTGCTCTCCTCCTCTCCTCTCCTCCTTTCACTCCGGCGACCTCCTCCTCTCCTCTCCTCCTTTCACTCCGGCGACCTCCTCCTCTCCTCTCCTCCTTTCACTCCGGTGACCTCCTCCTCTCCTCTCCTCCTTTCACTCCGGCGACCTCCTCCACTATGTCGAGCTCCGATGACCTTACTTTCCGGCGAGCTCCTCCACTATGGTGACCTCCCGTGACCTTACTCTCCGACGACCCTCCGGCGACCCTCTAGCCTCCATTACCTCTGGCCTTCGTCCTCTTGTTCATCCTCTCCTACATCTCCTCACCTCTCTTCACCTCTCCTACGTCCCTCATCCATCATCACCGGCGGCTAGGCTAAGAAAAATGAGAATGAACATTGCACAAATAATTCTAGCAACAAGAACGAGAAAAAATAACGAGCCAAAAAATCGAAACAAAATGTGCCGGATCCAGATCCAGATCCAGATCCCGATCCAGATCCAGATCTAGAAATTTCAAATTTTAGTAGTGGCGCACCTTTTTTCTATCCGGTGGCGAACCTCGGACGTTTAGGAGTGGCGCACCATGAAGCTAGTAGTGGCGCACTACCCAGTGCGCCATTGCTAAGCCAAATAGCAATGGCGCACCACTAGTGCGCCACTACTAAAAGTTAGCAGTGGCGTGATAGCAGTGGCGCACCACTAGTGCGCCACTGATGGGTAAAAGTGGTGCGCCACTAATTGCCCTTTTCCTAGTAGTGACCAGTGGGGTCGTCTATTTTTCAGGAAAAGACATATATTGTCGCTCTATGGGGCTGCCGCAGCCAATGACCAGTGGGGTCGTCTATTTATTTAGAGAATATCATAGAGAGAAGCAACAAGTTCGCTAATTAATTATTCTTATAAGCTAGACCCATCATTAGTCACCGGAGAACCGCTGGCAGCTCATTCCCCACTGTCGGACGGAGCAGCCATCGCCGGAGCTCGTTCCCCACCGTCGAACGGAGCAGCCATCGCCGGTGCCTCGTTGCACCGCCGGCTCTGTCCCCCGGCGGCGTCGGACGGACTCCGACGCCGCAAGTCAACCACGGCTCCAGCACTTGTTTCATCCGCACGCATTGTACCCACCGCAGGAAAGTCCGTCGCAAGCAGATCCGCCGCCCACGACGACCGGGATTTGTTCCGCGCACCAATTGGTAGTATAGCTTGGTAAGACCTCCGCTTCTGCCTCCCCCGCCCCCTAATCGATTCGGTTCCTTAATTTATTGGAGTTTGCAGGTGCGAAATAGTCCTCAATGTCTGGTCATAGCGGGTACACCGGCGAGGGTGGGGATTCGATCATGTCGTGGCCACGTTCTACTTCTCCTACCTCGTCGGAAGTGCAGGTATCTAGCTTCAGCTCTCTGTACTAACATTGATTTTGAAGTGCCGCCATGGCCTGTTGGAGTGTATGCAGGGTATCCCACGGATCTGCCATCCCCTACAATGGCATGTCCTATCAACCAAACTCACTGGATACCTCCACTGCCTGTTTTTACTGTCAGTGTAGGTTACCTCAGCCTCCATTCCTTTTCTGACGCATTGCATCCTCAATTGTTTTGCCCTGTCATGCAAAGACTTAATCAAAGATGGGAGCATGAGATGGCCAGCATATTTTGTGGATGCAATTCTTTGACGTAGATCGATCTTTATCATGATCATCTGCCTAATCTTATCAAATATTTGCCACAGCATAATCCCTTTCAATGACTTGACCTTTGAGTTGAAACTCTCCGCAAGGTTACTTGTTACATAGTCTACCTTGCAAATTTCATTGAATTGGCTTCTTGACCACACCCTACCATTATGTTCATCCAAGTACTCCTTCACCCCAGGTTTTTGTTTATACAACACATCCAAATGAAACATATGCTTCCTAGAGCTGCATGTGTATGAAGCTGGCCATAGAATGTCAGTAAAAACTTTACCCTTGAATTTCTTTGTAAAATTCTGTACCAAGTGTCGCATACATTCCCTATGCTCCACTCCGGGGAATATCGCTTCTACCGCACTCTCCAAACCTTTGCAAGCGTACGTGTGGATAACAAGTCACTGGTGGATGACCTATAAGGTCGCGCAAATTCTGCAGAAACCAAGTCCAACTTTCCTCTGACTCAACCTCCAAAACTCCATAAGCAACAGGGAACATCCAATTATGTCCACCAACTGCAGTAGCAGCAACTAGCTGTCCTTTAAACCTGCCATGAAGAGCTGATGCCTCCACGGCCAAATAAGGCCTGCAACCGTCAAAAAAGCCTTTCCAGCAAGCTTTGAAACAAACAAAAGCCCTTCTAAAACATTCCTTGTGCATTACCTTCCCGCTTTTCAATTTGTAGGGAACTGTATGCTTGTCTATCGCCACAACACTGCCTGGACTAGCCATCTCCACTTCAGCTTTGAAAGTGTAAATCAACTGAAAGCTTTCATTCCATGGACCATTGATCTTGTCAAGAGCCATTTCCTTTGCATAGAACATCCTCATGTAAGGTACTTCCATTTTATACTTCTCAGCCACCTTTTTCAGGAGTGCTGTTGGACCAAGTGAAGGAGTTTCTCTCAGCCAATCTAGGATTATATCTGCCAACCACCTAGTCTTCGCTAGCTTTGTTTTTAGCTCTGGCTCTCCCCTTAGAGGTGGACAAGAATGTACGTGCTCATTCTTCTTTATCTGAAACATAATGATAAGGGATGTCAGTAATAGATAACAAACTTTACACCGTGATCTAAATACACAACTGGTTGGCGTCCTACCTGAACCAAGCTGCTTCTGTGCATTGTCGATGCATGCAGCCTAAACCTACACCTTAGGTATGGGCATTTAATTGTGAACCTACCTGGCTCACTTTTAATAACCTCATAATTATTCTTAGTGAGAATGTGATATGTAGTAATTGCATTACGGCAGTCCATCATCGTTTGAAACACGGTGCCTTCTGCAAGCTGAGGATCCTCCCTGTTCCACTCAATTGTTGGCAAGTATTCACCTTCGTAATCGGCTAAAATGAGGCTGTCATCGTTCTCATTCTTCTCTTCATCATCAGTCTCATCAAATCTGGCACCAAAAGCAATATCTTCCATGTATTGATCCTCCATTGCACGCTTACGCATCGATCTACCAATTCAGGAAACATCAACTCATCCTCATCATCTTCAGGAGACTGATCCCCAATCTCTGCATCGTCCTCCACATCGACCACAGGAACGATCTGGCTACCACTCGCACCGGGGACAGATGGTGCTGCTGTGGACCTACAAGGAGCGTCGCGACGCACACTATTAGCAGAGGCAGCAGCAGTAGAGAGACATGATGCCCGACCACCTGATGATGCCCCAACACCAGTTGATGCCTGGCCCCTGTCCACATGGATACGAATTTTACCGAAACGGCAAGAAGCATTCAAAGAAAAAAAGAATTCCCAGATCATCGTCGGAAATTAGTGGAACAAATCTTCCCTCCGTCTTTGTTGAAATATTCGGAATGAACTGCATCGCGAGGGCTCCAGGAGTACTTATCGCAGATGTTAGCTTTAAAATCCCTCAACAAGATGGTGGTTGCAACCACCGCAGGGAAGTAAAACCCATTCATTTGGCGTTTAGAATCACGCGTAAAGCTAGAATCCAGCCTAACCACTAGCCGAAAAGCCAGCGCTGGATCAATCCTATTCGAAAAGCAACGCAGTTAGTTGAGCAACAACGATTGGCGCTCAAAAACTGCCTCTCGTTAATTCACATAGGCAGACGATGCTTACCCAGATGGAATCCATGCGTTAGATCCCTCTGATTCCCAATCTTCTCCGCGGCTGACGGGATGAGGCGGCACACCAGACGGAAATACAAACTCTACCGCGACAGGGGTAGATCTAGATCTGGTGGAGGCGGATCCCTCTCCGCCTCCCGGGGGTGGTGGTGGGGGAGGGGGTGGCTCGGCGGCGGACGACGCCATAACTTAGGTGGGCAGGACGGCGTGGCGGCGGATGGGTGGTGTGTGAGCTCCTCCAATCTCGGGCAGAGGGGTGGTGTGTGAGCTCCTCCAGTCAACAGTCAACACAGTTCGAAAGCAACGGTAAATTCGCGGCTCCCTATCCGTCACCGGTAACGGTCAAGGCCTCTGACCAGACGGCAACCCTCCCGTCCGAGCGCCTGCGAGGGGTTTCAAACTAGAGGGAGGGGAAAACTGAGGAAAAGTTAAGCGGCTAGGGAAAACTGAGTACAACTAACGAACCAGGGGCACGAAAATAGAAATCCCTAAAAAAAGAGGCACCTTCAAGTTTGGCGGCATAATCACGGTACCCGACAAATTGGGTACCGAGGCGGATAAGCTCCTTCATGAAAGGCTGAAGAGAAGACCATAGAAAAGAAAATCAATATAGGAAGCAAAAGTTCGACACCACCAAGAAATAAGCACAGGAGAGTTCAAAGCATGAAATCAGTGCAGGAAAAAGAGAAAACTTACTTCTTCCATTAAAGGAGTCGTGGAACAACCAATCAACAAGGCAGGCTCCTTGGCTGGATCCACCCTAGCTCTCTTTGGTGAAGAGGCTCGGGGGCTCGCAACTGGAGTTGGATGCTCAGTGTCTTGCTGAGGAGGCGAAGTGATGAGGACATCCCTACCTCACTACTACCTCCGTCATTACCAACTGAAGATGAACCTGCTGTGAAGCTCAAGTCCAACGAAGTCAGGATTGGACCAATAACACGAGCTCCTGCAAAGCTACTTAAACAACAGGTGAACTTGTTTCTAAACGATACTTTGATTGATGAGAACTTTATACTGCCTAAGTCCTATTACTTATGTATCATCAGGTATCAAGAGGAGACGAGCATCGCACGAGGAGAGGAGCGAGCTCGGACATGAAGACGGACGTCAAGATGGCCGTGAAGGCTGGACATGGAGCTGGACATGAAGATATCTCATGAACGCGCGAGGGAGGAGCGGGAGGCATGCGCGAGAGGAGAAGAAGAAGTCCAGGCCGGTCCAGAACCCGGTCAGACCGGCCCCCAGACCGGCCAGCCCGGTTCCTGGCCCGGTCGACCGGTCGCAAACCGGACGTCAACCGGAGGAAGCCCCTCGTACCGGACGGAAACCGGAAACTTCGCAGTTTTCCGGTCCACAGCCCGGTTGACCGGACCGCTGACCGGACAGCCCGGTCCACATCCCGGTTGACCGGACCACAAACCGGACCGGCCGGTCCACAGCCCGGTCGACCGGACCCCAGACCGGACATGTCCGAGTACGTCTCGACCGGATCTATTACGGGTCGGTTTTATTTGTATCTTATTGACCAGAACTCGTCCCGGACGCCTATATAACTGCCTTGGACGACCCCCTAGCTGCTTTAGACCACGTTTAAGATAAACCCTAGTTCTTAGTTGTTTGCTCTGCAAAACTATTGAATTCCCTACACCATATTGATTGGATATTGTGTAGATCCTGTTCAAGTCTTGTGTGATCTGCTGTTCCATTGGGAATTAGACGGTTGCAACTTACCGCTTCGTGGTCGGCGGCTACGTGCGCAAGTGTGTGGAGTTGCGAATATCTTGCAGGGTTGAGAGCTGTTGCATCTGGTGACGGGGACCAATCGAGAGATCTCGTTGCGTCATACAAGTTATCATCCACTACATCGTCGTGTTTCTCCGCTGCCATCACCCCGTGATCATCATCACCACAGTTGCTTGCTGAGAAGATCGGGCCACCCCTTATCATCTTGGTATCAGATTTCCAGTTTTCCTCGGTAAGCCATCCACAATCCACCCCATAGTTGAGTTGTGAGTGTTTCCTATCCAGAAAAAGCTAAAAAAAATTAGGGTTAGGGTTTGCCATAGCCATAGCTTGCACTAATTTCGAGTTTTAGTTGCTTTTTGTAGTTGTTTTTGCGTAACTTTATCTTTCTTCTAGTAGAATTGTTAGGGTTTGTGTTTTTCTCTATAATCTAGTTTATCTTCTAGTGTCAGTTTTGTTACTCCGAGTCCACATAGCGTACAGTGTGCTTGTTCCCAACCATAGACACAGCCTTTCGATATACGTGACTAGGAACTTCCCCAGAAGAGACTAGTTTTACCGCTCGACAGGCTGCTCATTAGGGTTTTGGTGCTTTGCACATCTTGTTGGCCATGTTATCAAGGAGTTGAGTCATAAAATCAAAAAAAAAAGAGAAAATTGAAAAGAAGCAAAAAGAGCTACATAGCTGCGTGTGTTACAAAAAGAAAATACAAAAAGAAAAGTGTGTGCTAGTTGAAATCAAGTGAAAGGCCTAAGTTTTCTTTACTGCATCCGTAGTTGAGCAATCTTGTGCCTGTCTCATTGAGCTTTGCTAGCGTCTCTCTTGTGCATTGCAACCTTTCCTCCATATAGTTGCATTACCCCATTATATCGCCTTGCGTGAGTATCTTTGGTTGTCTACGGTCAGCGCTAGAGCTTGTTATTGGTGCAAATAGGTAGCCTACCTACAGCCCCACATATACCCTGCTTTGTCGTGTGATTGTTCTTATAACCTTGATATTCGCTTCGCTACATCCGTGCACTAGCTGTTACTACAAGTGGTAGGCAACACTAATTTACTTTGGAACGGTAAGATTTCCTTTTCTTATCAGCTTTGAGTGAGTTGTGAGAGTACTGATACGTCTCCGACGTATCGATAATTTCTTATGTTCCATGCTACTTTATTGATGATACCTACATGTTTTATGCACATTATATGTCATATTTATGCATTTTCTGGAACTAACCTATTAACAAGATGCCGAAGTGCCGGTTCCTGTTTTCTGCTGTTTTTGGTTTCGAAATCCTAGTAACGAAATATTCTCGGAATTGGACGAAATCACCTCCCAGGTTCCTATTTTTCCACGAAGCTTCCGGAACACCGGGAAGGACCGGAGGGGGGCACACGGGCCCCCGGACCATAGGCCGGCGCGGCCCCAGGCCCTGGCCGCGCCGCCTTATGGTGTCGCCACCCCTTCGACCCTCCTGCGCCGCCTCTTCGCCTATTTAAAGCCCCTGCATCGAAAACCCTTACGGAGGAAGCCACGATACGAGAAAAGTTCCAGAGCCGCCGCCATCGCGAAGCCAAGATCTGGGGGACAGGAGTCTCGTTCCGGCACCCTGCCGGAGCGGGGAAGTGCCCCGGAAGGCTTCTCCATCGACACCGCTGCCATCTCCACCGCCATCTTCATCACCGCTGCTGCTCCCATGAGGAGGGAGTAGTTCTCCATCGAGGCTCGGGGCTGTACCGGTAGCTATGTGGTTCATCTCTCTCCTATGTAGTTCAATACAATAATCTCATGAGCTGCCTTACATGATTGAGATTCATATGATGATGCTTGTAATCTAGATGTCATTATGCTAGTCAAGTGGGTTTTACTTATGTGATCTCCGGAGACTCCTTGTCCCACGTGTGTAAAGGTGACAGTGTGTGCACCGTGTGGGTCTCTTAGGCTATATTTCACGAAGTACTTATTCACTGTTGAAGAGCGTAGTGAAGTGCTTATTAATATCTCTTGATGATTGCAATGTGTTTGTATCACAATTTATCTATGTGCTACTCTAGTGATGTGTTATTAAAGTAGTTTTATTCCTCCTGCATGTGTGCAAAGGTGACAGTGCGTGCACCGTGTTAGTACTTGGTTTATGCTATGATCATGATCTCTTGTAGATTGCGAAGTTAACTATTGCTATGATAATATTGATGTGATCTATTCCTCCTACATATGCATGAAGGTGACGAGTGTGCATGCTATGCTAGTACTTGGTTTAGTCGTTTTGATCTATCTTACACTTAAGGTTACTTAAACATGAGCATTATTGTGGAGCTTGTTAACTCCGGCATTGAGGGTTCGTGTAATCCTACGCAATGTGTTCATCATCCAACAAAAGTGTAGAGTATGCATTTATCTATTCTCGTTATGTGATCAATGTTGAGAGTGTCCACTAGTGAAAGTGTAATCCCTAGGCCTTGTTCCCAAATGCTGCTGAGTTACTACTGCTTGTTTACTGTTTTACTGTGTTACTACTGCTGCAATACTACCACCATCAACTACACGCCAGCAAGCTATTTTCTGGCACCATTGCTACTGCTCATATATATTCATACCACCTGTATTTCACTATCTCTTCGCCGAACTAGTGCACCTATTAGGTGTGTTGGGGACACAAGAGACTTCTTGCTTTGTGGTTGCGGGGTTGCATGAGAGGGATATCTTTGACCTCTTCCTCCCCGAGTTCGATAAACCTTGGGTGATCCACTTAAGGGAAAACTTGCTGCTGTTCTACAAACCTCCGCACTTGGAGGCCCAACACCGTCTACGGGAAAGGAGGGGAACGTAGACATCAAGCACTTTTACGGCGCCGTTGCTCGGGGAGGAAAGGTAAAAGGTACTCACACTCCGGATCTCGGCTACTAAGCTATTTTCCGGCGCCATTGTAAGTACTCGAAGCTATTTCCTTTAGACTCTGCAATTGCGACATTTGGTTTCTTGTTTACACTAGTTAGGCATAATGGAAAACAACAAAAATATGAGAGATCTTTATGAACTTTATCTTGAATTAGGACATGATGTGTTTGAAGAAAGAATTAAGAAACCCATGGAACTTTATATGCATGCTAATGGGAATGTTATTACTATGAATGCTTTGAACACCATTGTTGCTAATGCTATGGAAAATTCTAAGCTTGGGGAGGTCGGTTTTGATGAGCATGATATTTTTAGTCCCCCAAGCATTGAGGATAAAATTTACTTTGATGATACTTTGCCTCCCATTTATGATGATTATAATGATAGTAGTCTTTTGTTACCACCTGTTATGGAGGATAAATTTGATTATGATTACAATATACCTCCTATATTTGATAGCTACTTTGTTGAATTTGCTCCCACTACAATTAATAAGAATGACTATGCTTATGTTGGGAGTAGTAATTATTTTATGCATGAGACTCATGATAAGAATTCTTTATGTGATAGTTATATTGTTGAGTTTGCTCATGATGCTACTTGAAAGTTATTATGAGAGAGGAAAATATGGTTGTAGAAGTTTTCATGTTACTAAAACACCTCTCTATGTGCTGAAATTTTTGAAGCTACACTTGTTTTATCTTCCTATGCTTGTTACTTTGCTCTTCATGAACTTGTTTATTTACAAGATTCCTATGCATAGGAAGCATGTTAGACTTAAATGTGTTTTGAATTTGCCTCTTGATGCTCTCTTTTGCTTCAACTTCTATTTCTTGCGAGTGCATCATTAAAACTGCTGAGCCCATCTTAATGGCTATAAAGAAAGAACTTCTTGGGAGATAACCCATGTGTTTATTTTACTACAGCAATTTTTGTTTTGTTGAGTCTTGGAAGTTGTTTACTACTGTAGCAACCTCTCCTTATCATGTTTTTGTGCCAAGTAAAGTTTCTATGTCAAAGTTGATGTTATATTTGGGATTGCTGCGCAGAAACAGCATTGCTGTCTGTCACGAATCTGGGCACAGGCCTCTGTAGAAAATTCGAAAAAATCTGCCAATTTACGAGCGTGATCCTCAGATATGTACGCAACTTTCATTAGTTTTGAGTTTTTCCATTTGAGCAAGTCTGGTGCCAGCTTTAAATTCGTCTTTACGGACTGTTCTGTTTTTGACAGATTCTGCCTTTTATTTCGCATTGCCGCTTTTGTTAAGTTGAATGAGTTTCTTTGTTCCATTAACTTTCAGAAGTTTTGTGCAATGTCCAGAAGTGTTAAGAATGATTGTGTCACCTCTGAACATGTGAATTTTTGATTATGCACTAACCCTCTAATGAGTTTGCTTGAAGTTTGGTGTGAAGGAAGTTTTCAAGGGTCAATAGAAGAGGGTGATATAATGTGATCGAAAAGAGCGAAAGGTCTAAGCTTGGGGATGCCCCGGTGGTTCATCCCTGCATATTTTAAGAAGACTCAAGCATCTAAGCTTGGGGATGCCCAAGGCATCCCCTTCTTCATCGACAACTTATCAGGTTTCTTCTAGTGAAACTATATTTTTATTCGAGTCACATCTTATGTACTTTACTTGGAGCGTCTGTGTGCTTTTATTTTAGCTTTTGTTTTGTTATCTTAGTTCTCTGAATAAGTTCATCCTTGTGTGGGAGAGAGACACGCTCCGCTGGTTCGTATGGACACATGTGTCCTTAGGCTTTACTCATAATGTTCATGGCGAAGTTTCTTCTTCGTTAAATTGTTATATGGTTGGAATTGGAAAATGCTACATGTAGTAATTCTAAACTGTCTTGGATAATGTGATACTTGGCAATTGTTGTGCTCATGTTTAAGCTCTTGCATCATATGCTTTGCACCCATTAATGAAGAAATACATAGAGCTTGCTAAAATTTGGTTTGCATATTTGGTCTCTCTAAAGTCTAGATAATTTCTAGTATTGAGTTTTGAACAACAAGGAAGACGGTGTAGAGTCTTATAATGTTTACAATATGTCTTTTATGTGAGTTTTGCTGCACCGGTTCATCCTTGAGTTTGCTTCAAATAACCTTGCTAGCCTAAACCTTGTATAGAGAGGGAATACTTCTCATGCATCCAAATACTTGAGCCAATATTCATGCCATTTGTGTCCACCATACCTACCTACTACATGGTATTTCTCCGCCATTCCAAAGTAAATTGCTTGAGTGCTACCTTTAAACAATTCAAAAGTTATTACCTCTTATTTGTGTCAATGTTTTATAGCTCATGATGAAGTATGTGGTGTTTATCTTTCAATCTTGTTGGGCAACTTTCACCAATGGACTAGTGGCTTCATCCGCTTATCCAATAACTTTGCAAAAAGAGGCGGCAATGGGATTCCCGAGTCCCAAATTAATTAACAAAAATAGACACTCCTCCATGGTATGTGATTGTTGGACGGCACCCGAAGGATTCGGTTAGCCATGGCTTGAGAAAGCAAAGGTGGGGAGGAGTGTCATCATAATAAAACTAAAATAAAAAGGCACTCCTTCATGGTATGAGATTGTTGGCAGGCACCCGAGGATTCGGTTAGCCATGGTTTGTGAAAGAAAGGTTGGAAGGAGTGCCACCCAAAAATAAAATAAAATGGGAGCCGCTCTTTGAAGGTTTGCCTGGCAAGGGGTTAGAGTACCCGCTACCATTCGTTGACAACAACAAACACCTCTCAAAACTTTACTTTTATGCTCTCTATATGTTTTCAAAATCAAAGCTCTAGCACAAATATAGCAATCAATGCTTTCCTCTTTGAAGGACCATTCTTTTACTTTATTGTTGAGTCAGTTTACCTATTTCTCTCCACCTTAAGAAGCAAACACTTGTGTGAACTGTGCATTGATTCCTACATACTTGCATATTGCACTTGTTATATTACTTTATGTTGACAATATCCATGAGATATGCATGTTATAAGTTGAAAGCAACCGCTGAAACTTAATCTTCCTATGTGTTGCTTCAACACCTTTACTTTGATTTATTGCTTTATGAGTTAACTCTTATGCAAGACTTATTGATGCTTGTCTTGAAGTACTATTCATGAAAAGTCTTTGCTTTATGATTCACTTGTTTACTCATGTCATTACCTTTGTTTTGATCGCTGCATTCATTACATATGTTTACAAATAGTATGATCAAGATTATGATGGCATGTCACTTCAGAAATTATCTTTGTTATCGTTTTACTCGCTCGGGACGAGCGAGAACTAAGCTTGGGGATGCTGATACGTCTCCGACGTATCGATAATTTCTTATGTTCCATGCTACTTTATTGATGATACCTACATGTTTTATGCACATTATATGTCATATTTATGCATTTTCCGGAACTAACCTATTGACAAGATGCCGAAGTGCCAGTTCCTGTTTTCTGCTGTTTTTGGTTTCGAAATCCTAGTAACGAAATATTCTCGGAATTGGACGAAATGACCTCCCGGGTTCCTATTTTTCCACGAAGCTTCCGGAACACCCGGGAAGGACCAGGAGGGGGGCACTGGGCCCCGGACCATAGGCCGGCGCGGCCCGGGCCCTGGCCGCGCCGCCTTATGGTGTCGCCACCCCTTCGACCCTCTCGCGCCGCCTCTTCGCCTATTTAAAGCCCCACGCATCGAAAACCCTTACGGAGGAAGCCACGATACGAGAAAAGTTCCGGAGCCGCCGCCATCGCGAAGCCAAGATCCGGGGGACAGGAGTCTCTGTTCCGGCACCCTGCCGGAGCGGGGAAGTGCCCCGGAAGGCTTCTCCATCGACACCGCTGCCATCTCCACCGCCATCTTCATCACCGCTGCTTGCTCCCATGAGGAGGGAGTAGTTCTCCATCGAGGCTCGGGGCTGTACCGGTAGCTATGTGGTTCATCTCTCTCCTATGTAGTTCAATACAATAATCTCATGAGCTGCCTTACATGATTGAGATTCATATGATGATGCTTGTAATCTAGATGTCATTATGCTAGTCAAGTGGGTTTTACTTATGTGATCTCCGGAGACTCCTTGTCCCACGTGTGTAAAGGTGACGAGTGTGTGCACCGTGTGGGTCTCTTAGGCTATATTTCACGAAGTACTTATTCACTGTTGAAGAGCGTAGTGAAGTGCTTATTAATATCTCTTGATGATTGCAATGTGTTTGTATCACAATTTATCTATGTGCTACTCTAGTGATGTGTTATTAAAGTAGTTTTATTCCTCCTGCATGTGTGCAAAGGTGACAGTGCGTGCACCGTGTTAGTACTTGGTTTATGCTATGATCATGATCTCTTGTAGATTGCGAAGTTAACTATTGCTATGATAATATTGATGTGATCTATTCCTCCTACATATGCATGAAGGTGACGAGTGTGCATGCTATGCTAGTACTTGGTTTAGTCGTTTTGATCTATCTTACACTTAAGGTTACTTAAACATGAGCATTATTGTGGAGCTTGTTAACTCCGGCATTGAGGGTTCGTGTAATCCTACGCAATGTGTTCATCATCCAACAAAAGTGTAGAGTATGCATTTATCTATTCTGTTATGTGATCAATGTTGAGAGTGTCCACTAGTGAAAGTGTAATCCCTAGGCCTTGTTCCCAAATACTGCTGAGTTACTATCGCTTGTTTCTTGTTTTTCTTGTGTTACTACTGCTTGCAATACTACCACCATCAACTACACGCCGGCAAGCTATTTTACGGCACCATTGCTACTGCTCATATATATTCATACCACCCGTATTTCACTATCTCTTCGCCGAACTAGTGCACCTATTAGGTGTGTTGGGGACACAAGAGACTTCTTGCTTTGTGGTTGCGGGGTTGCATGAGAGGGATATCTTTGACCTCTTCCTCCCTGAGTTCGATAAACCTTGGGTGATCCACTTAAGGGAAAACTTGCTGCTGTTCTACAAACCTCTGCACTTGGAGGCCCAACACTGTCTACAGGAAAGGAGGGGGAACGTAGACATCAAGTACCACCATATATTTTTGATTTAGTGCACTAACCTACTAATCATGTCTGCTAGTGATAATAAGATTGTTAACCAGGAAAACAAGAATTCGGCAGATATCATCACATGGAGGGAGTATGAAGCTCTTCGTAATGAGATGCGACGTGAATTCCGCACTACGGATGATGAGCTTAAGGGTACGGTTGACGAGATCAAACAAACGTTGGATGCTACTAATGTCACCGTCACTGGGTTGTCTGATCAAATGACGGATATACAGCGCAATATTGCGGATATGCGTCTCGCTATTGAGAACTTGACTGTACTACAACAACAACAACAAGAAGATGATGAAGATCCCGAGCTTGAAGATGACGCACACAATGCTCGTGGTGCGCCTCGTGGTCATCGTCCTCGTGGCTGGGTTCCACTTGGCCGCAATGGTCGTGGACAAGATGAAGAAGATGGATTGGGTAAGCCTAAGTTTTCCATACCCAAGTTTGAAGGAGGAGCTGATGTTGAAGAATACCTCACTTGGGAGCTCAAGATTGAGAAATTATGGAGCCTACATCCACACTACTCCGAAGATAGGAAGATCAAGCTTGCGTCTTCTGAATTTGATGGTTATGCATTGCGTTGGTGGGATTCTTTGGTTCGTAACCGCGACGAAGATGGTGCACAGCCTATCCGTACATGGCATGCAATGAAGGAGGTTATGACTTCTCGATTTGTGCCTACCAATTACATGCGGAACATATTTGATAAGCTAACACTATTGAGGCAAGGTGTGAAGACTGTTGATGAGTACTACATGGAGATGGAGATGCTTATGCAGCGTGGTCGTGTCCGTGAGTCTCTAGAGATGACAATGCAGCGTTTTCTCAATGGATTGAAGTATGATGTTAAAGGCATTGTTCGTCATTACACCTACACCAATATGAATCAATTGTTACATCATGCAAGAGAAGCTGAATCACAGTTGGCTGAAGAAGCAAAGGTTAAGGGACGTGCTACGGGAGCTGGGCGTTTTACACCCCGCGCGCCCTCTACGGCGCCGGCGCCTTCGACGCGCTCTGCTCCTTACTCTACTCCGCCTAGCAAACCGGTCTCCAATGTATCTAATGCAAAGAAGTCCGAATCTGCTGCAAGTACGAGTGGTTCTGGTGTGTCTAAAACGCGCAACCGTGATATGCTTTGCCATACATGTGGTGGCAAGGGTCACTTCAAGAGAGATTGTCCTAACCGCAAAGTCATGTTTATCAATGAGGACAATGAATATGAGACTGGAGATGATGTTGATCCAAATGCTCCAGACAATGATGACTATGACACTGATGGTGAAGATGCATATCCTTCTGATGCTCGCACCATTGTTGTGTCACAGCGTGCTCTTAATGTGTTGCCTAGTGAATCTACTCAGCGCTGCAATTTGTTCCAAACCAAAGCTTTAGTTGGACCTGACAAGGCTTGCAAGGTCATTATTGATGGCGGGAGTTGCCGCAATTTAGCAAGCAAGGAGTTATGTACCAAGCTGAAGTTGAAGTATCTACCGCACCCGCATCCATATTATATTCGGTGGTTGAGCGACAATGGTGAGATGAAGGTAAACCACATGGTGCGTGTTGAGTTTGCGATTGGACCGTATAAGGATTGCATTGATTTTGATGTGGTTCCTATGACGGTTTGTCACCTCTTATTGGGTCGGCCTTGGCTCTATGACCGTTACGTGCAACACAATGGCCGTGCCAATACATATCACTTGGAGTACAAGGGCAAGAAAATTAACTTACAGCCTATGTCACCACAACAAATTGTCAATGAGTCTCGTCAGAAGATTGAAGTGAATTTGGAGGATGCCCCTCTAGATAGGCGAGAGAATTGTAATGTCGTGAGCTGATATAACGAAAAGTGAGAGAGTGAATTCCTTAGTCTCATTAGCCACCAAAGAAGACATGAGAGAATTTAGTGAGGATCCTACGGCCATGCCTCTTGTGCTTTTGTACGGGGGTACGGTTTTGGTTTCTAACGACATGACCCCTCTTCCTCTTGGTGTTTCTAATGTTTTGCAGGAATTTGGCGACGTGTTTCCGGAGGAGGTACCCGCAGGACTACCACCATTGCGAGGTATTGAGCATCAAATTGACTTGATTCCCGGAGCATCGCTGCCCAATAGGGCGCCATATCGCACTAATCCCGAAGAGACGAAGGAGATACGAAGCAAGTACAAGCGCTACTCGACAAAGGTTATATTCGCATAAGCCTAAGTCCTTGTGCCTGTTCCTGTTATTCTAGTTCCTAAGAAAGATGGTACTTGGCGTATGTGCGTAGATG
The DNA here is from genome assembly GCF_022539505.1 of Lolium rigidum. NCBI lineage: Eukaryota > Viridiplantae > Streptophyta > Magnoliopsida > Poales > Poaceae > Lolium > Lolium rigidum. The sequence goes on from NC_061513.1 coordinate 9,264,649, forward strand.
GTAGAGCTATAAACAACATTACTATTCGATATCGTCATCCTATTCCCCGTTTAGAGGATATGTTAGATGAATTGAGTGGTGCTGCTGTGTTCTCTAAAATTAATTTGCGTAGTGGTTATCATCAAATTAGGATGAAAGAAGGGGATGAGTGGAAAACAGCCTTTAAAACAAAATTTGGTTTATATGAGTGGTTAGTAATGCCTTTTGGGTTAACTAATGCACCTAGCACTTTCATGAGACCGATGAACCATGTTTTGCGTGAATTTATTGGCAAATTTGTGGTTGTGTATTTTGATGACATATTAATCTACAGCCGCAATGAATCTGATCATACTGTACATATTCGACATGTTTTGCAAGTGTTGCGTGATAATCAACTATATGGTAATCTTGAGAAGTGCACATTTTGCAAAGATAAGGTCATATTTTGGGTTATGTTGTCTCTAAGCATGGAGTAGAAGTAGATGTGTCTAAAATTGAAGCTATTCAAAATTGGCCTACTCCCATGAATGTGAGTCAAGTTAGAAGTTTTCATGGTCTAGCTGGGTTTTATCGCCGTTTTGTGCCCAATTTTTCTACTATTGCTGCACCTTTGAATGATTTGACTAAAAAGGGTGTTGTTTTTGAGTGGGGCGCAGCCCAAGATCATGCTTTTGATGAACTTAAGAGATTGTTAACTTCTGCACCGTTGCTTGCACTTCCTGATTTCAATAAGCAATTTGAGATTGAATGTGATGCTAGTGGTATTGGAATTGGTGGTGTGTTGATGCAAGAGGGTCGCCCAATTGCATATTTTTCGAGAAATTATCCGGTGCTAAGTTGAACTATCCTATCTATGATAAAGAATTGTATGCTTTAATTAGAGTTCTTGAGGTTTGGCAACATTACTTGTGGCCAAAAGAATTTATCATACATTCTGATCATGAAGCTTTGAAATACCTGAAAGCCCAATCTACTTTGCATAAGCGTCTAGCTAAGTGGGTTGAGTTCATTGAGTCTTTTCCATACATTATTAAGCATAAGAAGGGAAAAGATAATATTGTTGCTGATGCTCTATCTAGGAAGAATATGCTATTAACTCAACTTGATGTTAAAATTCCTGGTTTAGAGATACTATGTGATTTGTATGCCACTGATCATGATTTTGCTGAACCATATCGCTTATGTGCTCTTGGTAAAGCATGGGAAAAATATCATATACATGATGGTTTCTTGTTTAGGGCTAACAAACTATGTGTTCCAGAATCGTACGTGCGTTTGCTCTTATTGCAGGAATCACATGCTGGAGGTTTGATGGGTCACTTTGGGCGTGAGAAGACGCTACTCATGCTAGCTGACCGCTTTTATTGGCCAAAGATGAGGCGGGACGTGGATAGATATGTGCGAAGATGCATCACTTGCAACAAATCCAAGTCCAAGCTGAAGCCTCACGGTTTGTATACTCCTTTACCGGCACCTACTACACCATGGGAGGATATTAGTATGGATTTTGTGTTGGGTTTGCCGCGTACTAAAAGAGGCCATGATTCTATATTTGTGGTAGTGGATAGATTTTCTAAGATGTCCCACTTTATTGCCTGCCACAAGAGCGACGATGCGTCGCATATTGCTAACCTGTTTTTCATGGAGATTGTACGTCTACATGGAGTTCCAAAGACTATTGTTTCTGATCGTGACGTGAAGTTTATGAGCTACTTCTGGAAGACGCTTTGGAGAAAGCTGGGGACGAAGCTACTGTTCAGCACTACTTGTCATCCCCAAACTGATGGTCAAACCGAAGTGGTGAATAGAACATTGTCACAACTATTGAGATCCATGATCAAGAAGAACCTGAAGGAGTGGGAAGAGTTTTTGCCGCATGTGGAGTTTGCTTACAACAGGGCGGTACATTCTACCACGGAGCTATGTCCTTTTGAGGTGGTGTACGGTTTCAAACCCATTACTCCACTTGACTTGTTGCCTTTGCCCATACATGAGAGAGTTAATATGGAGGCATTAAAGAGGGCAGATTATGTGAAGAAGATTCATGAGAAGACTAAAGAGTTGATTGAGAAGAAAGGCAAGAGCAATGCTGCAAGGATGAATAAAAAGCGCAAAGAGATGTTGTTCAAGCCTGGTGATTTGGTCTGGGTACATTTTCGCAAGGATAGATTCCCGAAGCTGAGAAAGTCTAAGTTGAAGCCTCGTGGTGATGGTCCTTACAAAGTGCTTGCCAAGATCAATGATAATGCATACTCGATAGATCTTCCAGAGGATGAGTTTGGTGTCAGTAATTCTTTCAATGTTGCTGATTTGACACCATATGACGGAGAAGACCTTGGAGCGTCGGGGTCGACGCCTTTTGAAGGGGGGGAGATGATGAGGACATCCCTACCTCACTACTACCTCCGTCATTACCAACAGAAGATGAACCTGCTGTGAGGCTCAAGTCCAACGAAGTCGGGATTGGACCAATAACACGAGCTCTCGCAAAGCTACTTAAACAACAGGTGAACTTGTTTCTAAACGATACTTTGATTGATGAGAACTTTATACTGCCTAAGTCCTATTATTTATGTATCATCAGGTATCAAGAGGAGACGAGCATCGCACGAGGAGAGGAGCGGCTGGACATGAAGACGGACGTCAAGATGGCCGTGAAGCTGGACATCGAGCTGGACATGAAGATATCTCATGGTCGCGCGAGGGAGGAGCGGGAGGCATGCGCGAGAGGAGAAGAAGAAGTCCGGGCCGGTCCGAACCCGGTCAGACCGGCCCCGGACCGGCCAGCCCGGTTCCTGGCCGGTCGACCGGTCGCAAACCGGACGTCAACCGGAGGAAGCCCCTCGTACCGGACGGAAACCGGAAACTCGCGGTTTTCCGGTCCACAGCCGGTTGACCGGACCGCTGACCGGACAGCCCGGTCCACATCCCGGTTGACCGGACCACAAACCGGACCGGCCGGTCCACAGCCCGGTCGACCGGACCCCAGACCGGACATGTCCGAGTCTGTCTCGACCAGATCTATTCTGGGTCGGTTTTATTTGTATCTTTTCGACCAGAACTCGTCCCGGACGCCTATATAACTGCCTTGGACGACCCCCTAGCTGCTTTAGACCACGTTTAAGATAAACCCTAGTTCTTAGTTGTTTGCTCTGCAAAACTATTGAATTCCCTACACCATATTGATTGGATATTGTGTAGATCCTGTTCAAGTCTTGTGTGATCTGCTGTTCCATTGGGAATTAGACGGTTGCAACTTACCGCTTCGTGGTCGGCGGCTACGTGCGCAAGTGTGTGGAGTTGCGAATATCTTGCAGGGTTGAGAGCTGTTGCATCTGGTGACAGGGACCAATCGAGAGATCTCGTTGCGTCATACAAGTTATCATCCACTACATCGTCGTGTTTCTCCGCTGCCATCACCCCGTGATCATCATCACCACCATTGCTTACTGAGAAGATCGGGCCACCCCTTATCACGAAGTTTCGTCCCCATCAGGTTGAGCTTCAGAAACAACTAAAGTACGCGACGTACTCGTTCGAGCAGTCGCGTCAACTGGGGGATCTTCATCTTCGTCGCCACTATAATAAATAAAGCGACAAGATAAGAAACAATATAGACAAAAACATCGAGAACAAACAGCAAGAACAGCAGAAACTTACGAGCTGACAAGAGCATCTTCATAAGGGTTGAAAGTTTTCCTCCCAACATCAGGAACAACTTCTTCGGCACGAGATGCGCCGGCTTTGGAGGTGCCCGAATCGACAGCCTCGTTTCTCTTCCTTTTATTCTTTGGCGAAGTAGCTGGAGGAGGAGAGTGTGTCGATGCGGTTGCCTCGGTGTCAGCGTCCTTTTCAGAGGATGCCACGGACTTTCGAGAACCCGCGGTTTCACTCTTAGGGCGAGACGCACCCTGGTTGTCGTCGGTGACAATAGCCCTTTCTTCGACTTCCCCACCTTCAGGAAGGGGAGGAAGAGGCGACATAGTCGCATGGTTCTATTCAAGATAGAAAATATATCGGCATGGATCTCTATCAGTAAAAGCAGTCGAAGGAAAAGCACTATGAAAAAGACAAAAGAAAAAAGAATGCATAAAGCAAGACAAATGCTAACAACATATTACCTGCGGGAGTGCGTTGGTGGCGCTATATGACGTCACACCGCAAGATGTCGGGACAGTGTCTTTTTTGCTCAGCGACGAGATTTTTCGAACAAGTTTTTCCAAGTCCTTGACCGATAAATCTGTCGACAGGCGGTCCGCATCTTCATCGCCAGCATACATCCAAAGGGGATTTTTGCGAGCCTGCAGAGGCTGCACCCTAATCCTAAGGAAGTACGCTGTGATCTGGATACCCGACAATTCCTGCCCTCGGGTATTTTGGAGCTAGCGGATGTGTGTCATCAGCGCCTCTGTCGCCGCTTTTTCTTCGTCGCTAGCCTCTGCATCCCAGGAACAGCGGCGACAAATTTTTTCGGTACCATCGAAAGGAGGGATGTTGTCTTCAACAGAGCCATGATTCTCCTCGTGGAGGTATAACCATTTTTTGCGCCACCCTTGAACTGAGTCAGGGAATTTGACATCGAAATATTCGACGTCAGGGCGGACGCAGATAACAACCCCACCTATGTTATAGGAAGCAGTCGAAGAGCCATTACAGCGACAAAGGAAAATGTGTTTCCAGAGAGACCAGTTAGGCTGGACTCCAAGGAAAGCTTCGCAAAGTGTGATGAAGATGGAGATGTGGATGATGGAGTTGGGCGTGAGATGGTGAAGTTGCAATCCGTACATAAAAAGCAACCCCCGTAAGAAATTGTGAATGGGGGCAGAAAGACCACGGATTAGGTGGTCGACGAAACTGACCCGATACTCCATTGGAGGTGTTGGGTAGCTCTCTTCTTTGGGGAAGCGCAGTGAGTCTTGCTTCCTGCTGATCCAAAGCTTCTTCAGCAGGTTGATGTCTTGTTGGGAGATTTTGGATCTCTCCCACTCCAGGTTCCCCAGATCTTCGGTCGCCATCTTCGACTCCGGAGTGTTGTGCCTGGTAAGTTCGCGTGGTGGCATCAACAATGGCGTAGGAGCAAAGGGCGAGCGTGGTTGAGCACAAGAACTGTGGGGCGCAGTAGAGGATTTTGGCAGAGGAAAGCAGCGGAGCGGCGCGAGCGAAAGTGCGGAAGGAGGAAGACGATGACCTTAAATAGAGGTGCGGCGGATCGACGCGCCGTTGGATGGAGAAAATATGGGATATATGGCGTACACGTGGACAAGGGGTAAAAATGCAATTTCACTAAGAAGGGAACGAACAGGCGCTACAGTGCGTGCGCCAGTAAAAGCGGAGGACGTGTGTCCCCCACTTGCACGACGTGTCAAACAACTGAGGGTTCTGGGGCCACAACACAGAGAGGGAGCGTTGTTCGCACCTTCCCAACACAAGAGAACGAGGCCAGCGTCAGCAATGATGTCATTCTACCAAAGGGAAAACATCGGCAGAGGTGATGTGAGAAAATGGCGACAGGAAAGATAGGCCGATAATTTCGAGAGGTTTTGACCAAACACAAGTTTTTGATCAAATGCTCGGGGGCTACTTTGGAAAAAAAAAGAAGAAAATTCGAGTATGACAAAATAGAAATGGCGAGAGCCTATGACCAAATGCAAGCATTTGTTCATAGCCTCGGGGGCTACTCCCATCGGGAGCGCTGGTCGCGCACCCGATAGATGTGAAAAGCTCGAGAAGGAGTAACAATATAGCGACAGAAGATATTAATTTGTTGAGCCTACAACCAAGCACAAGTCCTTGCTTGTAGCCTCGGGGGCTACTCCCATCGGGAACGCTGTTCGCGTGCCCGATGAATTTATACAAAAATATAGAGAAAGGAAAAAAAAGTGAGTATATTTCGAGTTATACAAATAACTCTACATATACTCCCATCGGGAAGGCAAAATAAGTCATTAAATATGACTCAATAAAATGTGCTATTCCAACAGCCGAAAAGCACTCGACAATATATTCTCAGAGCGCTAAAAGTCACGAATAATCTCTGAATGCCGCAAAACTTTGCAAAGGTAAGACCCCAGATCCGTTCTGAGCGGCGTGACACCGTCTCTGACGGCGGTTTGCTACTTTTTTCCGTATCAACAGATACGAAGAAAAATCCTAACGGACGCGTTAGGTACCCGATAAAATATGACTGGGACTCGACAGAATGATAAGACCTTAAGCGGCACCTGTCAAAGTTTACACGAGTATCCCGAGATCATGTCCGGGGACGTGATCTTGAAGTAGGTTTTTGCGGATTGCCACTAGAGCAGTTAACTAGTACCTGATCCGTCAGATGAACTAGCCCCAACTACCATTATCCCTGTACAATATAGTATTTGCGTATCCAAAAGATATGCGATAAACTCGACAAGATTATTGAATAATTAAAGTTGGAGATTTTTCCTGATTCTTCGATTCAAGCAAAATCTCGGGGGCTACTGACATAGGCATCCCCAATGGGCCAGCCGAAGATAGTACCCGGGGTTTACTGAAGGCCCACAAGTTGAAGAATACAAAGATCGGAAGCCCAATTGGTGATAAGGAAAGTTAGAGTTGTATTAGGAAATATAGAGACTTGTAATTTCACGGGACGGGTGAGAAACCCTCCCGGACTCTGTAACTTGTGTATTACGAATCCCTCGGCTCCACCTCCTATATAAGGGGGAGTCGAGGGACAAAGAAAGGATCGAATCTATTGTCAACACAACCCTAGTTTTACAATCAGCGAGTACTTTTCGGCTGAAACCTTCGAGATCTACTTGCCCTCTACTTCTAACGAAACCCTAGTCTACAATCTGTAGGCATTGACAAGTTAATCCCTTGTCAGCTGCCCTGCTCCAGAGGTAATTTTGATCAATTTCGTATCGGCATCTTCATCTGTTCTCGACGATATCATCAACTAATCAATAATTCATTTACTCATTTTTTCTTTGCTAGGCAGGGCTTGGAAACGGTTCATCAATACTGTTCCAGGTAAATGGAAACTGGATCTTACATTTAAATATTACCATGTAGTAGTACTATATATATAGCTATGTCCGTGAATCTCTTTGATATTTTATTTCAATACGATGCTTGATTATTAGTTTAATAAAACTATTTTTTCGTAAAGTCTTTGAAACAGGAAGCCGGGAATAACTTATGTGGATACTACGTCTGCGAGTTCATTCGTCAAATGGCATGTCACATGGATGCGGAGGATGCTATACACGCCACTCATGTACGTGAACAATATTTCACAATTAATCTTATTTTATTACCATCAATTGTATTGACTTCCATTCATATATATTGATCTCCTTTTTTAAATATAGATGATACGCCAGCGGGTCACTCTCATAACGGAGGATCGCATACGAGAACTTCAAGAGAAACTCGCAGGGTTTTTTTCTTACCGAGGCCATTGCCCGAATTGGAGGACACCACGGGAGTTCGTATATCAGTATAAGGGATATGAATAGATATGATACCTTTGGTCCCGGCTTTATATACTGTAAACATGCATTACTTGTATTGTATTTCCTCTACATATACATGATGATGTTTGTGGTTTCTTGAATGATGTATGCATTGCAGATTTGAATAAATAATATAAAACCCTGAAACTCTGCCGCGGCAGAGAAACACTGCTCCACCCTAAACCTCTGTCGCGGCAGAGAAACGGCCATTTTCTCTGCCGCGGCAGAGACCCTCCAGTCCCGGTTCGTACCTCGAACCGGGACCAAAGGTCCTCCCCCACGAGCCCCCTGGCTGCACCACCTAGCGGGGCCTTTGGTCCCGGTGCACATTTGAACCGGGAGTAAAGGGTTGACCTTTTAGTCCCGCATGTTTGGTCCCGGTTCAAAAACCGGGACTGATGTCCCAAATGGACCGGGACTGAAGCCCCGTTTTCCACTAGTGACCCTGTCGCACACTGCTCCTAGCCGACTTGTCGCGCGTGCTCCGCACCTTAAACTGCTCGAGCTAGCTAGTGTGAGGAGGAGGGAGGAACGTCGGAGGAGCAACTCCAAGGGTAGCAGCTGGCACGAAAGGGCAGTGGAGAAGACTTCCCTCCCGTATGTGTGCATCGGATGACGATTGAGGAAGAAGAACTTCCAGGAAAGATTGAGAGGGCTCTGTTGGTGTATTGTTTCCTTTTTTAGTGGAGGGGCTTTTTTGCAAAAAGAGCATCTCTGAAACCACTAAACAATTTGCCACGTCATCAAATACCACACGGTACTAGCGAGTAGTGACCGTAGATGAACCATCTCGTGGTTACCACAAAACGGTATTTCCAGAGTATGATGACCAAAGTGATCCCCACCTACAAGTTCATGGACCAACCATGTATTATAATTTTTTTAGCTTTGTGCATTTGTACTGTTATTATTGTATTACGTTGTCGCAGTCTTGCAGAGACCGAGTATAATTGGTATTTTTGCGATGTTAATATATTCTCTTTACAAAAAATGCTATGAATATATTGCGCTGCATGTGGAGGTGTGATGCAATGGGACGTGCACGACATGACACGTGGCCTGATCAACTTAATGTTGGTACATAACGTAACTATGCAATTCACATGTGAGACTTCTGTTATAATGGATGATGGTTTTAGAAAAGGAAGGTCAAAAAGTGAAAATTATGAAGATAACTAAATGGACAACCTCTCAAATATAGAAATATGGCATATATGAGACTACGATATATGGCTACACGAAATACTATTTTCATAAGGTACAAAATATAACCAAAATTTGTTAAATGCAGAACCCAAACAAACAAGGCCAAAGTTTTTGTTAAATGCGAAACCCAAACAAACATTTCTTTTTGAAAATTTCTAATGTGGGGGGAGTGACGCGGGCATTACCCTTCAGGTACCCGACATTGCTATACCCGGTGCAGATTATGAAGATGGACCAGCGCAAGCACTCGAGAAGCTGGACCCGCATGTAATATCAACTTACACTACAAGAAAGAAGACTCCAATACAAATTCTACTAGAACTGTTGTAAACCCTAGCTTGGTTGATTATAAAGCCAGGCAGGGGCACCCCTTAGAGGAGATTCAGAAACAGAAAACATACACGCGATACGCCTAGACGTCGCAACCCGCAGATTAGAACTAACTAGGTACAACAAACTCCGCCAATGGAGCCCCCATGTACACATATGTTCATATAGTGGATTGCTAGCAGGACGTAGTGATCCTCCACATCGGGGACGTGAACCTGGATACATCAAAGCCTCATGGAACATGCGAGTGCTGCAATCGCATGGAAATCATGCAAAATAAATACGGCTCAGTAAGATGCAATGAGTCCGTCGTGTACATGGTTCCCTCGTTGACTCGGGGGTGCTACCGACGTAATTCAAAAATAAATACGGCTCAGTAAGATGCAATTAGTCCGTCGTGCACATGGTTCCCTCGTTGACTCGGGGGCAGCTGCTGACGTAATTCAAAAATAAATACAGCTCAATAAGATGCAACGAGTCCGCCGAGCTTGCAACATGACTTGATCACTTAGAAGTTACCGCCGGTGCCATACAAACAAAACCACGGCTTTGTAAGTTGCAATGAGCCCGTCGGGCCTGCAGTGCACCCTATGTTCGGGTGTTACCGACGATTTACAAAAATACACGACTCCTTGAGTCCGTCGGGCCTGCAGTGCACCTTATGCTCGGGTGTTTCCACCGACGATTTACAAAAATACACGGCTCCTTGAGTCCGTCGGGTCTGCAGCGCACCCTACATTCGGGTGTTGCCGCACACCAATCATCAACTCCTCCATAATATCATCAAAATCATCGACTCCTCTGGGACATCATCAAATTCGTCGACTCCTCCGTGGCATCATCAAAATCATCAACTCCTCTGTGACATCATCAAAATCATCAACTCCTCTGTGACATCATCAAAATCATCAACTCCTCTGCGACATCATCAAAGGCATCCAACTATTGTCGGAACTCGAAGAAATCTACGAGATTTGATTCAGCATTTTACACCCTATACATGACTACTTCATTGTCATCTATATGCTCGGGGGCTACTACCATCAGGAGCGCTGGCCACGCACCCGTTAAAAAGATGGAAGCTTCATCGATAAAGAAGAACGGACCCGGAGGTTCTAACAATCCAGCTCTTCAGCTTCTCTCGAAGCTTGCACCTTTTTGAAGACCCGATAGATTTAAAAGTATCGGATGATGGAATAATTCAAAAACGTCGACATCAACATAGAGATCTTCGAGTAGTACAACTTGAGTCTACGGACGGTTGCAACCACCCGATAAAAAAACAACTACGACTCTACATCAAGCACAAGATTCATCATTCTTCGGATGATCAAGACATTCGAATGAAGATGAATTTAGTCCCTGCCCGAAACTTCACTTCAGCCAGACACTAGGGGCTACTGATGTGGGCATTATCCTTCGGGTACCCGACATTGCTATACCCGGCGCAGATTATGAAGATGGACCAGCGCAAGGACTTGACAAGCTGGACCCGCATGTAATATCAACTTAGACTACAAGAAAGAATACTCCAATTCGTTGTTCTACTAGGACTCTTGCAAACCCTAGCCTGGTTGCATATATAAAGCCAGGCAGGGGCACCCCTTAGAGCAGATTCAGAATCAGAAGACATACACGCGATACGTCTAGATATCGCAACCCGCAGATTAGAACTATACTAGATACAACAACAACTCCGCCAACGGCGTCACCCTGTACACATATATTCATATTGTGGATTGCTAGCAGGACATAGCGATCCTCCACCGCGGGGACGTGAATCTGGGTACGTCCTGTGTCGAGGAGGCTCATCGGCAATGCCCACCATGAGGGGCTTAGGGTTAAAGGAAGGCTATGATGGAGATTCTAGCAGCGAGAGAAGGCACGACGTACCTAGGTTCACGTCCACGATGTGCAAGATCACTACGTCCTGCTAGCAATCCACTATATGAACATATGTGTACATGGGGGCGCCATTGGCGGAGTTTTTTTTGTATCTAGTTTAGTTCTAATCTGCGGGTTGCGATGTCTAGGCGTATCGCGTGTATGTTTTCTGTTTCTGAATCTCCTCGAAGGGGTGCCCCTGCCTGGCTTTATAATCAACCAGACTAGGGTTTACAAGAGTTCTAGTAGAATTCGTATTGGAGTCTTCTTTCTTGTAGTCCAAGTTGATATTACATGCGGGTCAAGCTTGTCGAGTCCTTGCGTTGGTCCATCTTCATAATCTGCACCGGGTATAGCAATGTCGGGTACCCGAAGGGTAATGCCCACATCATTAGCCCCGAGTGTCTGACAGAAGTGAAGCTTTGTGCAGGGACTAAAGTCATCTTCATCCGAATGTCTTGATCATCTGAAGAATGTTGAATCTTGTGCTTGATGTAGAGTCGAAGTTGTTTTTTATCGGGTGCGTGAACAGCGCTCCCGATAGGAGTAGCCCCCGAGTCTATGTGCGGGTGCTTGCAACCGTGCGAAGACTCAAGTTGTGCTACTCGACGATCTTGATGTTGATGTCGGCGTCTTAGAATTATTCCATCATCCGATAAAAGGTGCAAGCTTCGAGAAAAGCCGAATAGGTGGATTGTTAGAACCTTCGGGTCCGGTCTTCTTTATCAACGCTCCCGATGGGAGCAGCCCCCGAGCATGTAGATGACTATGAAGTAGTCATGTATAGGGTGTGAAATACTGAGTCGAATATCGTATATTTCTTCGAGTTCCGAGAACATTTGGATGCTTTTGATGATATCGATGATTTTAATGATGTTACAGAGGAATTGATGATTTTGATGATGCCACAGAGGAGTCGATAATTTTGATGATGTCCCGGAGGTGTCGATGATTTTGATGATGTTATGGGGGGTCGATGATTGGTCTGCGGCAACACCCGAACGTAGGGTGCGCCGCAAGCCCGACGGATTCAAGGAGCCATGTATTTTTGTAAATTGTCAGCGGCAACACCCGAACATAGGGTGCACTACAGGCCCGGCGGACTCATAGCATCTTACTGAGCCGTGTATTTTTGTAAATCATCGGCGGCAAGACCCGAACATAGGGTGCACTACAGGCCTGACAGACTCATTGCATCTTACTGAGCCTTGTACTTGTGTTAATCGGCGGCGGCAACACCCGAACATAGGGTGCACTGCAGGCCCGACGGACTCATTGCATCTTACTGAGCCGTATTTATATTTGAATTATATCGTCAGCAGCACCCGAGTCAACGAGAGAACCATGTGCATGGCAGACTCCGTAGCTCTTAGTACTCTATGTTTGATGTACCGGCATGGGCTTTTGATGCGCGTAGATGTACACGTCCGTTTGGAACCCCAAGAGGAAGGTATGGTGCGCACAGTGGCAAATTTCCCTCAGTAAGAAACCAAGGTTTAATCGGACCAGTAGGAGTCAAGAAGCACGTTGAAGGTTGATGGTGGCGAAATGTGATGCGGCGCAACACCAGGGATTCCGGCGCCAACGTGGAACCTGCACAACACAACCAAAGTACCTTGCCCCAACGAAACAGATGAGGTTGTCAATCTCACCGGCTTGCCGTAACAAAGGATTAACCGTATTGTGTGGAAGATGATTGTTTGCGAAGAAAACAAGTAAAACAAGTATTGCGATAGATTGTATGCGATGTAAAGAATAGGACCGGGGTCCACAGTTCACTAGAGGTGTCTCTCCCATAAGATTAAAGCATGTTGGGTGAACAAATTACAGTCGGGAAATTGACAAATAGAAAAGGGCATAAAAATGCATATACATGATATGATAAATATAGTGAGATTTAATCAGGGCATTACGACAAAGTACATAGACCGCCATCCAGCATGCATCTATGCCTAAAAAGTCCACCTTCAGGTTATCATCCGAACCCCTTCCAATATTAAGTAGCAAGCAACATACAATTGCATTAAGTATGGTGCGTAATGTAATCAACAACTACATCCTTAGACATAGCATCAATGTTTTATCCCTAGTGGCAACATCACATCCACAACCTTAGAACTTTCTGTCACTGTCCCGGATATCAATGGAGGCATGAACCCACTATCGAGCATAAATACTCCCTCTTGGAGTTAAGAGCAAAAACTTGGCCAGAGCCTCTACTAATAACGGAGAGCATGCAAGATCATAAACAACACATAAATAATAGATTGATAATCACCATAACATAGTATTCTCTATCCATCGGATCCCGACAAACACAACATATAGTATTACGGATAGATGATCTTGATCATGTTAGGCAGCTCACAAGATCCAACAATGAAGCACATAAGGAGAAGACGACCATCTAGCTACTGCTATGGACCCATAGTCCAGGGGTGAACTACTCACTCATCACTCCGGAGGCGATCATGGCGATGAAGAGTCCTCTGGGAGATGATTCCCCTCTCCGGCAGGGTGCCGGAGGCGATCTCCTGAATCCCCCTAGATGGGATTCACGGCGGCGGCGTCTCTGGAAGGTTTTCCGTATCGTGGCTCTCGGTACTGGGGTTTCGCGATGGAGGCTTTAAGTAGGCGGAAGGGCGGAGTCGGGAGAGTCACGGGGGCCCCACACGTTAGGGCCGCGCGGGCCCCCTCTAGGCCGCGCCGCCCTAGTGTGGCGGCGCCCCGTGGTCCCACTTCGTCTCCCCTCCGGTCTTCTGGAAGCTTCGTGCAAAAATAGGACCCTGGGCGTTGATTTCGTCCAATTCCGAGAATATTTCTTTACTAGGATTTCTGAAACCAAAAACAGCAGAAAACAAAGAATCGGCTCTTCGGCATCTTGTTAATAGGTTAGTTCCGGAAAATGCGTAAATACGACATATAATGTGTATAAAACATGTAGATATCATCAATAATGTAGCATGGAACATAAGAAATTATCGATACGTTGGAGACGTATCGGCATCCCCAAGCTTAGTTCTCGCTCGTCCCGAGCGAGCAAACGATAACAAGGATAATTTCTGGAGTGACATGCCATCATAATCTTGATCATACTATTGTAAACATATGTAATGAATGCAGCGATCAAAACAATGGTAATGACATGAGTAAACAAATGAATCATAAAGCAAAGACTTTTCATGAATAGTATTTTCAAGACAAGCATCAATAAGTCTTGCATAAGAGTTAACTCATAAAGCAATAAATCAAAGTAAAGGTATTGAAGCAACACAAAGGAAGATTAAGTTTCAGCGGTTGCTTTCAACTTATAACATGTATATCTCATGGATAGTGTCAACATAGAGTAATATAACAAGTGCAATATGCAAGTATGTAGGAATCAATGCACAGTTCACACAAGTGTTTGCTTCTTGAGGTGGAGAGAGATAGGTAGACTGACTCAACAATAAAATTAAAAGAAAGGTCCTTCAAAGAGGAAAGCATCGATTGCTGTATTTGTGCTAGAGCTTTTATTTTGAAAACATGAAACAATTTTGTTAACGGTAGTAATAAAGCATATGAGTTATGTAAATTATATCTTACAAGTTGCAAGCCTCATGCATAGTATACTAATAGTGCCCGCACCTTGTCCTACTTAGCTTGGACTACCGGATCTTCGCAATACACATGTTTCAACCAAGTGTCACAAAGGGGTACCTCCATGCCGCTCTGTACAAAGGTCTAAGGAGAAAGCTCGCATTTTGGATTTCTCGCTTTTGATTATTCTCAACTTAGACATCCATACCGGGACAACATGGAAAACAGATAATGGACTCCTCTTTAATGCATAAGCATGTGACAACAATTATTATTCTCATATGAGATTGAGGATATATGTCCAAAACTGAAACTTTCACCATGATTCATGGCTTTAGTTAGCGGCCCAATGTTCTTCTCTAACAATATGCATGCTCCAACCATTAAGGTGGTAGATCTCTCTTACTTCAGACAAGACGGACATGCATAGCAACTCACATGATATTCAACAAAGAGTAGTTGATGGCGTCCCCAGAAGCATGGTTATCGCACAACAAGCAACTTAATAAGAGATAAAGTGCATAAGTACATATTCAATACTACGATAGTTTTTAAGGCTATTTTGTCTCATGAGCTATATATTGCAAAGGTGAATGATGGAATTTTAAAGGTATCACTCAAGCAATTTACTTTGGAATGGCAGAGAAATACCATGTAGTAGGTAGGTATGGTGGACACAAATGGCATAGTGGTTGGCTCAAGGATTTTGGATGCATGAGAAGTATTCCCTCTCGATACAAGTTTTAGGCTAGCAAGGTTATTTGAAGCAAACTCAAGGATGAACCGGTGCAGCAAAAACTCACATAAAAGACATATTGTAAACATTATAAGACTCTACACCGTCTTCCTTGTTGTTTAAAACTCAATACTAGAATTATCTAGACCTTAGAGAGACCAAATATGCAAACCAAATTTTAGCAAGCTCTATGTATTTCTTCATTAATGGGTGCAAAGTATATGATGCAAGAGCTTAAACATGAGCACAACAATTGCAGAGTATCACATTATCCAAGACATTTTAGAATTACTACATGTAGCATTTCCCAATTCCAACCATATAACAATTTAACGAAGAAGTTTCAACCTTCGCCTTGAACATTATGAGTAAAGCCTAAGGACATATTTGTCCATATGCAACAGCGGAGCGTGTCTCTCTCCCACAAAGTGAATGCTAGGATCCATTTTATTCAAACAAAAACAAAAAAACAAAAACAAACCGATGCTCCAAGTAAAAAACAAAAGATGTGACTGAATAAAAATATAGTTTCAGGGGAGGAACCTGATGATGTTGTCGATGAAGAAGGGGATGCCTTGGGCATCCCCAAGCTTAGACGCTTGAGTCTTCTTAAAATATGCAGTGATGAACCACGGGGGCATCCCCAAGCTTAGAGCTTTCACTCCTCTTGATCATAGTATATCATACTCCTCTCTTGACCCTTGAAAACTTCCTTCACACCAAACTTCAAGCAAACTCATTAGAGGGTTAGTGCACAATTAACATTCACATATTCAGAGGTGACACAATCATTCTTAACACTTCTGGACATTGCATAAAGCTACTGGACATTAATGGATCAAAGAAATTCATCCAACATAGCAAATACGGCAATGCGAAATAAAAGGCAGAATCTGTCAAAAACAGAACAGTCCGTAAAGACGAACCTGAAAGGTGCACTAGACTTTCTCAAATGAAAACACTCAAAACTAATGGAAGTTGCGTACATATCTGAGGATCACGCTCGTAATTTTGCAGATTTTTTTTGAATTTTCTACAGTGACTTGTGCATGAATTCGTGACAGACAGCAATGCTGTTTCTGCGCAGCGATCCCAAATATAACATCAACTTTAACATAGAAACTTTACTTGGCACAAAAACATGACAAGGAGAGGTTGCTACAGTAGTAAACAACTTCCAAGACTCAAATAAAACAAAAATTGCTGTAGTAAAAACATGGGTTGTCTCCCATAAGCGCTTTTCTTTAACGCCTTTCAGCTAGGCGCGAAAGTGCAAATCAAGTAACATCAAGAGTAGAAGCATCAACATCATAACTTGTTCTAATAATAGAATCAAAAGGCAACTTAATTCTCTTTCTAGGGAAGTGTTCCATACCTTTCTTGAGAGGAAATTGATATTTAATATTACCTTCCCTCATATCAATAACAGCACCAACGGTTCGAAGAAAAGGTCTTCCCAACACAATAGGACAAGATGCATTGCATTCGATATCCAAGACAACAAAATCAATGGGGACAAGGTTATTGTTAACCGTAATGCGCACATTATCAATCCTCCCTAAAGGTTTCTTTTTAACATTATCGGCAAGATTAACATCCAAATAACAATTCTTCAGTGGTGGCAAGTCAAGCATATCATAAATCTTTTTAGGCATAACAGAAATACTTGCACCAAGATCACATAAAGCATTCCATTCAAAGTCATTGAATTTCATTTTAATGATGGGCTCCCAACCATCTTCTAACTTTCTAGGAATAGAAGTTTCAAGTTTTAGTTTCTCTTCTCTAGCTTTTATGAGAGCATTTGTAATGTGTTTTGTAAAGGCCAAATTTATAGCACTAGCATTAGGACTTTTAGCAAGTTTTTGTAAGAACTTTATAACTTCAGAGATGTGGCAATCATCAAAATCTAAATCATTATGAGCTACAGCAATGGGATCATTGTCCCCAAGGTTGGAAAAAATTTCAGCAGTTTTATCACAAGCGAGTTTCAAGCAGTTTTAGCAATTTCAGGCAGTTTTGTACGCTTTGCACTAGGAGTAGAAACATTGCCAACACCAATTATTTTACCATTGATAGTAGGAGGTGCAGCAACATGTGAATCATTATCATTACTAATGGTGGTAATAGTCCAAACTTTCGCTACATTATTCTCTTTAGCTAGTTTTTCATTTTCTTCTCTATCCCACCTAGCACGCAATTCAGCCATTAATCTTATATTCTCATTAATACTAACTTGGATGGCATTTGCTGTAGTAGTAATCTTATTATCAAGATCATTATTAGGCATAACTTTCAATTTTAATAGATCAACATCGGAGGCAAGTCTATTAACTCTAGAAGCAATAATATCAATTTTATCAAGCTTTTCCTCAACAGATTTGTTAAAAGCAGTTTGTGTACTAATAAATTCTTTAAGCATGGCTTCAAGACCAGGGGGTACACTCCTATTATTATTGTAAGAATTCTCATAAGAATTACCATAACCATTACCATTAGCAGAAGGATATGGCCTATAGTTATTACCAGAATTGTTCCTATAAGCATTGTTGTTGAAATTATTATTTTTAATGAAATTCACATCAACATTTTCTTCTTGAGCAACCAATGAAGCTAAAGGAACATTATTTGGATCAACATTAGATCTACCATTCACAAGCATAGACATAATCACATCAATCTTATCACTCAAGGAAGAGGTTTCTTCAACAGAATTTACCTTCTTACCTTGTGGAGCTCTTTCCGTGTGCCATTCAGAGTAATTTATCATCATATCATCAAGAAGCTTTGTAGCCGCCCCCAAAGTGATGGACATAAAGGTACCT
Source organism: Lolium rigidum (assembly GCF_022539505.1). Taxonomy (NCBI): domain Eukaryota; kingdom Viridiplantae; phylum Streptophyta; class Magnoliopsida; order Poales; family Poaceae; genus Lolium; species Lolium rigidum. The sequence goes on from NC_061513.1 coordinate 9,282,684, forward strand.
CCAGCAGCTGAATCCAATAAATTCCGCGAAGAAAAATTTAGTCCTGCCATAGAAGGTTTGGATGATCATCCAAGTAGTCAGTCCATGGGTTGGGCAATTCTTTACCAAAGTTTTCATTCTCTCCCATGCTTGAGCAACATGTTCAGTGTCTAATTGCTTAAAATTCATTATGCTTCTTCTCAAAGATATAATTTTAGCGGGAGGATAATATCTACCAATAAAAGCATCCTTACATTTAGTCCATGAATCAATACTATTCTTAGGCAAAGATAGCAACCAATCTTTAGCTCTTCCTCTTAATGAGAAAGGAAACAATTTCAATTTAATAATATCACCATCTACATCCTTATATTTTTGCATTTCACAAAGTTCAACAAAATTACTAAGATGGGCAGCAGCATCATCAGAACTAACACCAGAAAATTGATCTCTCATAACAAGGTTCAGTAAAGCAGGTTTAATTTCAAAGAATTCTGCTGTAGTAGCAGGTGGAGCAATAGGTGTGCATAGGAAATCATTATTATTTGTGTTTGCGAAGTCACACAACTTAGTGTTTTCAGGGGTATTCATTTTAGCAACAGTAAATAAAGCAAACTAGATAAAGTAAATGCAAGTAACTAATTTTTTTGTGTTTTTGATATAGAGAGCAAGACAATAAATAAAGTAAAACTAGCAACTAATTTTTTTTGTGTTTTGTTTAGGTGCAGCAAACAAAGTAGTAAATAAAATAAAGCAAGACAAAAACAAAGTAAAGAGATTGGGAAGTGGAGACTCCCCTTGCAGCGTGTCTTGATCTCCCCGGCAACGACGCCAGATATTTGCTTGATGCGCGTAGATGTACACGTCCGTTGGGAACCCCAAGAGGAAGGTATGATGCGCACAGTGGCAAGTTTCCCTCAGTAAGAAACCAAGGTTTAATCGGACCAGTAGGAGTCAAGAAGCACGTTGAAGGTTGATGGTGGCGAAATGTGATGCGGCGCAACACCAGGGATTCCGGCGCCAACGTGGAACCTGCACAACACAACCAAAGTACCTTGCCCCAACGAAACAGTGAGGTTGTCAATCTCACCGGCTTGCTGTAACAAAGGATTAACCGTATTGTGTGGAAGATGATTGTTTGCGAAGAAAACAGTAAAACAAGTATTGCGAGAGATTGTATGCGATGTAAAGAATAGGACCGGGGTCCACAGTTCACTAGAGGTGTCTCTCCCATAAGATTAAAGCATGTTGGGTGAACAAATTACAGTCGGGCAATTGACAAATAGAAAAGGGCATAACAATGCATATACATGATATGATAAATATAGTGAGATTTAATTAGGGCATTACGACAAAGTACATAGACCGCCATCCAGCATGCATCTATGCCTAAAAAGTCCACCTTCAGGTTATCATCCGAACCCCTTCCAGTATTAAGTTGCAAGCAACAGACAATTGCATTAAGTATGGTGCGTAATGTAATCAACAACTACATCCTTAGACATAGCATCAATGTTTTATCCCTAGTGGCAACAGCACATCCACAACCTTAGAACTTTCCGTCACTCGTCCCGGATATCAATGGAGGCATGAACCCACTATCGAGCATAAATACTCCCTCTTGGAGTTAAGAGCAAAAACTTGGCCGAGCCTCTACTAATAACGGAGAGCATGAAAGATCATAAACAACACATAAATAATAGATTGATAATCACCATAACATAGTATTCTCTATCCATCGGATCCCGACAAACACAACATATAGTATTACGGATAGATGATCTTGATCATGTTAGGCAGCTCACAAGATCCAACAATGAAGCACATAAGGAGAAGACGACCATCTAGCTACTGCTATGGACCCATAGTCCAGGGGTGAACTACTCACTCATCACTCCGGAGGCGATCATGGCGATGAAGAGTCCTCCGGGAGATGATTCCCCTCTCCGGCAGGGTGCCGGAGGCGATCTACTGAATCCCCCGAGATGGGATTCGCGGCGGCGGCGTCTCTGGAAGGTTTTCCTTATCGTGGCTCTCGGTACTGGGGGTTTCACGACGGAGGCTTTAAGTAGGCGGAAGGGCGGACTCGGGAGAGTCACGGGGGCCCCACACGTTAGGGCCGCGCGGGCCCCCTCTAGGCCGCGCCGCCCTAGTGTGGCGGCGCCCCGTGGCCCCACTTCGTCTCCCCTCCGGTCTTCTGGAAGCTTCGTGCAAAAATAGGACCCTGGGCGTTGATTTCGTCCAATTCCGAGAATATTTCTTTACTAGGATTTCTGAAACCAAAAACAGCGAGAAAACAAGAATCGGCTCTTCGGCATCTTGTTAATAGGTTAGTTCCAGAAAATGCGTAAATACGACATATAATGTGTATAAAACATGTAGATATCATCAATAATGTAGCATGGAACATAAGAAATTATCGATACGTTGGAGACGTATCAGCTTTTCTTGGTTTGTATTGTTTTCATCATCTGCAGCGCTCGCATGTTCCCCGAGGCTTTGATGAAAACGATTTGTTCTTTGTCTTCTTTTTGCTGGTCCTTTGATTGTCATTGATTACAGCACTCGCATGTTCCCTGAGGATTTGATGAAATCATTGATAGTACAAGGATTCTTCATGCTTTCTTGAATTCCAGCGCTCCCGATGGGAGTAAACGCAATAGTCGAAGATCTTCCAGGAGCTCTCGAGTAATTCTAGTGCTCCTGATAGTGCATCAGATCAATATTATATAAGATGATATCCATTGAAGATTACAGACGATGAATCCAATGATCCGGGAGTGCATCGAGTGAATATTTATATAGCCATAGAAGATAAATCCATTGATAACCATAGATGAGCCACCGACCAGGGAATGCATCGGGTCAATATTTATATTGCCATAGAATATAAATTCATTGATAACCATAGATGATGAAGCCACTGACCCGTGAGTGCATCGGGTCAATATTTATATAGCCATAAAAGATAAATCCATTGATAATCATAGATGATGAAACCACCGACCCAGGAATGCATCGAATCAATATTTATATAGCCATAGAATATAAATCCATTGATAACCAAGGATGATGAAGCCACCGACCCAGGGAAAATAAATCCACTGAGCAGGGGAAGATATATCCATAGCCGAAGAAGAAAAATCCACCGAGTAATCGAGTGTATTTGCGGTAACGATGTAATGGCGCATCCCCGAGTGTCGGGTGTCGTGAAAGTAAATAATAATTGACTCTTGGAAGACGAACACTTAGCTTTTTTTATCGGTTGCGCCGAAGCCGTCGTGAAGGCTGGCGTACGGCGGACATAGTCGATGTAGTCGTGCAGCGCCTGGACGAAAGTAGTCGATGAAGAGGACGCAATCGAAGTAGTTGTGCGGCCAGAAATAGTCGATGTAGCAGGTATAGTAGAAATAATTGTGCGGCCAGAAATAGTAGATGTAGCCGCGTGGCGCCCGGCCGGCGTGGCCGATGAAGAAAACACTGTCGATGAGGTGGATCCGCGACGGGTGAGCACCCATGTGTATTGAGTCTGTGATGTTGAGTCCGCGACAGTTCAGCAAAGTAGTCGAAACTTATTCCCGATTTGCACTTATATTACGACGCAAAAATGTTGTGCGCAAATAATAGTATGAGCTAAAAAATATTTGGCGAAATAAATTTTACAAGTAGTAATTAGCTGGAAATATATCACCGAATGGTTCTTGTGTCGGGTGGCAAAATCATGACAGCAGATCTTCGACAGGCGAGTCTCCGAGCATGGAGACTGTACGTGGTCAAAGTAGCCGAAACTTTATTCCAATCTCATTGACGTGGCCAATGAAGTTAACACATCGGCTAGTTGCCGAAGATCCAACGCTCCGGCTGAGTTGTGCGAAGGACGCGAAGCTTCTTAAATAGATGGCTATGCAAACCTGATAGCATATAGTTCTCTTCTTGTTTGACATCAATCGCAACTCGTTTTCCGTCTGGTGTGGTTGGTTCCTCGTAGCGTATAAGCACTTAATTTTCTATCTTTTTTTTTGACAATCAATACCACATATATTCATAATAATAAATAGTACATGGTAGAGATACACGAGCTGTCTCCAACGATTACAAAATAAAGTCTAAAAGATACTAGCAAATCTTTGAGGTCTTCAAACTCTTTCTTTTTTAAAGTCACAAGCTTGTATTTTTCTGAAGGCAGCCGAAAATACATAACAAACCATAGATCCGTAAATACCAACGAAGGTTCTCCCATAATTTTAATTTGAGCCACAATACCAAGGCTGCGTGCACGCGCGCAACCATTAAAGTTGTCAATCAACATCGACAAGAGTACCAACACCAGTATGTCAGGAAATAATAACCGATCAGCTTTGTCGACGTCGATGGAGAGCCAAGAGTACGAATCACCATTGTCGAGGACGTAGCAACCAGGACAAAATCTGTGAGGATAATCCTCCTCGCGGCAACCATGAGAAAAGATCCAAAATCGATCTGACGAAGTAAGATCTGAACACCCATACCTAGATAATTGTAATCTTTCAACACCACCATTGACGAAGGAGATCTCGTCGTCGAACAAAAGGCCGAGGATCATTTATTGCAGACGATGCCATCTCCATTAAGGTAAAACCAACAAGAAAACGGCTACCAAAACCCTACATAGACTACTGAAAAGACTACTTTTATTAAAAACTCCATGCATAGATCGGGTTCCCCACTCCTCCCGACAACGGCGAGGCCGGCCGGAGGAGGGGAAACCAATCTATGGAGGAGGTTGAAGCAAAGGAGGCTAGAGTTTCTCTAGAGGCGGCGGCTCGATAGGTAAGCCGAATCTCTTATTTAGTACAACCTTATATTCTGAAACAAATGTTAAAAATCTATAGACATTATAAAAAGAAACGGAGGGAGTATTATACTCTTAATTTTCTATCTTCTGTGTGACGTTTGTCCCTAGAAATTGATCCTCGCTAGCTGTTTTTTCTTATTCTTTGGATTGACACTTCTGCTGCACCAGACCGGGCTGCGGCCAGCTTACGACTTGCGCCGATCGCTGGCGCAGGAGCCATCTTGGGCTGTACGGAAATTGCTAGATCCGATCCATATGTTGGCATACACCTTTGATCTAGCCGCCATGAACTCGTTGTTGTCGTCGAAGATGATTAGTGATCCCGCCCGAATAACGAAATTCAGTCGCCGCACTTCCCACAGGCGGCGCCAATTATTGAGGCGGCTCCTCGGGAATGCCCACCATGAGGGGCTTAGGGTTGACGGAAGGTGACAATGGATATTCCGGGAGCTAGATAAGGCACGACATACCCAGGTTCACGTCCCCGCGGTGGAGGATCGCTACGTCCTGCTAGCAATCCACTATATAAATATATGTGTACATGGGGCAGCCATTGGCGGAGTTTGTTGTATCTAGTCTACTTGTAATCCGCGGGTTGCGATGTCTAGGTTTATCACGTGTATGTTTTATGTTTATGAACGTCCTCTAAGGGGTGCCCTTACCTGACTTTATATATCAACCAGGCTGGGATTTACAAGAGTCCTACTAGAATTCGTATTGGAGTCTTCTTTCTTGTAGTCCAAGTTGATATTACATGCGGGTCCAGCTTGTCGAGTCCTTGCGTTGATCCATCTTCATAATCTGCACCGGGTATAGCAATGTCGGGTATCCGAAGGGTAATGCCCACATCATCGTGCCTTCTCTCGCTTCCGGAATCTCCATCGTCGCCTTTCATCAACTCTAAGCCCCTCATGGTGGGCATTGCTGAGCAGCCGCCTCGTCAGAGAGTACCCCACAATTTTTTTTTACTAAATCTCTGAACAATTCCACACATTTACAAAAGGGAAAGAAATAACAAAAAAAGACTACAATAAAGTTACAGAAGGTTGTCAAGCCATTATGACAAATTTGGATTTGTACATTTCTTCACCCTATAGTTAAGCAAGGTGGCATCATCAGGACAAAACCGGCATCGTTTAGTACCATGCGTTCCGTCTGCATCATAGTTTGACTAATAGCATGACGGGCAACATGCGTAAGATATATAAAAAATGGCATACATAAGCTAAAAATCAGAACACTACTCTCCTTTTTAACATAAACTCGAGGTACATACATGAATGGAGGAATTACAAGACGGGAGGCAGTACCCAAATGCAATCACTATTGCCATCCTGGTGACCATAATGGTATTCCGATGACATGATTCTCTCGAAGCCATCCACGCTTTCTCTTTTTCCGAAGTACAGGGTGTTCGTGCCGAGGTCCAATCTCTCTAAGTACTTTGTGTTGTGACGGGAACATAACAGTTGATCGAAGTAGTAGATGTGGTTCCTCTCCACCCTGCCGCGTCCATTAATAATCACGGGCACGTGTACCACCTTGCAGAAGACCTGACCTAGGAACAAGGCATGTTCGTCTAAGCTCGTCAGTTCTACCCATGTGTATGCGCCATCCGTGAGTTTAAACACCCTAAAAGAGGGAGTTTTATAGCCGTCAATCCAGTGCGAGAACTTCATAGCTATCGTCAGCTTACCTTGTAGCTGAAAGACGTAAATTTCGTCGGACTTTCGGCGGCATGCATGCAAGATTCCCCTATCCATGTCAATGTGGTGTACACGGGTTACTTCCGGAGCACCGTTTTGGTTAATGCCGATGTGAAACTCGTACAGATTACGATAGCCATGGCCGTAGAGCTTTTTGTCGCAAAAGGCGATGTTCTTGAGCTGCTCATGTGCGTTCCATTCTCGTGTCATCCACCCACCATCTTGGCAGCCGACCCTGCAGAGCGCTATGCTGCAACTTGTGGATTTGGTTATTGCGGCAAGCACGCAGTCGCTTGAGGAAGGGTCCTCCGAGAAGACGATCTTTTTCACGGCGGGCTGAGCACGACCTGCGATACGATTTGCGACTCTAGGGTGGAATTTACATCCGATAATGCTTTGTGTAGGAGAGAGCGAGACCCGATGGCCGGAGAAGACATTCACGATCAGCAGCCGCCGAGCGCCTGTCACGGTGGCCACCCAGCCACCGTCGTGACACCCGACAAGCCTTCCTCGCGGTAGCGGGACACGCAGTGCCCTGCCGTCGTCGAGGCTGTAGGCCCGGAGGAACGGGTCGCGCCTGGCATCTCCCGACAAGGGGAGGAGCAGCGGGAGAGCCGGCAGCTTCGGGTGACAGGACGCGACGGCGCGCCACGACGAACAGACCGCGGCGAAGCGGGCATGGTCGTAGGGCGAGGAGGAGCAGCACCCGCGGTAAACCGTGTCGAGGATGTCATCTGGGAGGTCGGACCAACTCCGTCGGACGCTTGCACGCCGGCCGTCTCCGGCCATTGATCTGTCCCTGGGTCGATCGTTGTAATTGTAGCGAGAAGGTGGATCCGATCGTGTCTTGTTTGGCAGGATCGATCCCTGATGCGCCAAATCGATTGATCGGTGCCTTTATATAAGGCAGCACGTGAACTTTTACTTTCCGGTCTGCTCATGAGAGTTTCTCTCGTCCACGAACGTCGATTTCTACGCTAGTAGTACTACTAGTACACATCTCAAAAAAAAAAAAAGTACTACTAGTACATAACTTCGCACACTGGAGAAAACGTGTAGTCGTGTGTATATGGGCCGGTTTCAGAGAAAAATACCGCTGCGAGACGGAAACAGGTGGTTTATTACGGAGTATAGGAGTTTTGCTGCTGGACAATCGACTTAATTGATTAGTAGTTGAGAAAACTGAGGTCGGGTGAACTCTAAAGCACTAAAAAAGAATTAATGCAGAAAAACTAATGCAAAATATCCCTATTTACCTAGCTGAAAATTCACAAATTCAAAGTTTTCAACTGACTAGAAATCGAAGAATTATAACTCCTCCTTCGCAGCTGCATACATCTTTCCCTTTATGTCTATCTTAGTTCCTGACCACAAAATAAGAGCGACACAAGAAACCTAAAGGCAAGTTTTGTCATATATATACATCTGTGTATAAATTCTTTTCATGTGAAACAAACGAAAAAATCTCGTCTAGGCACCAAATTAAATTCCCACAAATGTGTAAAAAGTATATATATGCTTTGTTTTTCATGATAATATGGTATAACTGAGCAGTCCATAAAATACTTCAGATCATGTGGATAGAGGAACTAAAAGTGTGGAGGCAAAATGTAGTGCAACTATTTCTTAAAGAACGGAACACTTTATTACCTAACTTGTTTTTCATGATAATATGGTATAACTGGGTAGTCCATAAGTTTTGCCATCACTTTTGGCAGTTGCGATAACAATTCCTTGAACAGAAAAACAGTAAAAGATTATGAAATTACTCGTACGTAAGATCATAATGACGTACACACATGAATAGAGGAACTAAAAGTGTGGAGGCAAAATCCAGGAGCACCCTAAATATTCCAGCCTCTTTCTTGCTTGCCGACGTGTCCTGCGTGGCTGTTGCGAGCTTGCCACGAAGCTCGAAGATGTATCGTGGATTAAACGAGGTGGGTCTTTGGATGATTAGTTTCTCGAGCGAGATGACCGCCGGAGGATTGTCCTTGTTCGGGTCGATGCCGAGCTTGTACAGTAGAGCACCACCTTCCGAGAGGGCGTAGAGGTGGCCGTTGCAAAAGGCCATGTCTACGATGGGGCTGGATCCCATGCTGCATTCTCCTGTCCTCCACCCACCGGACGGGCCGCCTCGCATACAGAGCGTTATGTACATTGTTCTGAAGATTGTCATCACAGCGATGATGCAACCTTGTGAAGCAGGGTCCTCGGAAAAGATTATTCTTTCGATAGATGTTTTGTGCCAGTCGGTTCGTCTAACAGTCACCAATTCTTCTTCATACATCACCCTGACGGTGGTAAAGAGGTTGACGATGTCGACCCGGCATCCGATGGCAGCAGCTACCCAGCTAGCCTCCCTCGTGAGATCCCACTATCCGCTTGCCGTAGGGGAGTCGAGGGAGCCGGACACGAAGCACCCGGCCGTCCTCCGGGCTGTCAGACCTCCGTTGCGGTAGAGCTGAGACTAGTCATAGTGGGGAGTAACATAGAGTAGTAACATGGTGCATGTTACTACTCTATGTTACTACCTCCATAGTGGATAGTTATTATATGTGGTGTCATGCATGTTATATTTATTAGATTTGTAGACTCATCTTGTCTTGATAAGTGTGATGTTATGGTAACATAGCTAGTTACCACCTCACTCTCTTTCTTCATTTATTGCCATGCCATGTCACCAAAATGCATTGGGGTGTGTGATGTTACTAGCTATGTTACTCCCACTATGATTAGTCTGATCGATCGATCCTCCGCGCCTGGCCCACGCAACCCGTCTTCCGGTCTTCCGGTCGAGTCCTCCGTTGCAACACGTAAAGACACGCACGCGTGCCAGGAGTATCCTATCGAGCGTCACGTTTACCCCACAGCTGGACGCACATGCCCATTTAATTGTCCCCTCGATTTAATTGTCTCGCTCGGGGCTTTGATCGATAATACTAACTGACAGCTGTATTCACATTCCGCTTTGCAAGCCTTTAATTGTTTCCGTTTTTATTTACGTCTCTTTCTTTTTTCCCTAGCCAAGTAGTACTCCGTAGTAGTACTATTTCGCGCGCCGCGTTTAAGTCAAACCGTGGAGCAGGATTAGACAAAACCTCCTTTGCACGTGAGCACGTGCACACGAAACCTCCTTTGCTTCACGCCTCTCCTCCTTTCTACTCTGGCCCTAAACCTATAAACGGTGAACGGAGTAAAATTTCTGCATTTCACAACTCTATGCCCCACCTAGCCCAACTCATATACTACCTCTCTCCATAAAAGTATGTTGCCAGCTTGTCTAAATTTTTATGTATATAGACAATCATTAATTAGTGCATATAAACATCCAGAATTAGACAAAACTGGTTTCCCCTCTCTAATTTTTGCTTGCCAAGAACTCCACCAAGTTAAATTTTCCTTCCACTTTCTCCCGCGTATCGCCCAACACTCCCGACCATGTTAGTCGGCCCACCCGCATCCTGCAGCGGAATGGGAACCCAAGACACGTTCGCAACCCCGCATAAGTTCCAAGGTGTCACTCCCAACACTCACACACAAATTCGTCGACCCTTATCGCCAGCGGCATAGTTTGCCTCTCCATCGACCGGAATGAAATCCCAAGATGCGTCCGCAACTCCGCCTCCTTGACGCCATTTATGTTGCAAAAGAGGATGAAGAACACAAACATGTTGCGGGCAGTGGGGCCGTCGGCCAAGTCCGTCCGCAAGGGCGCGGCAAGGCCTTAGCGGCGTCGGCGAAGGTGGCTCGGCGGCACCTTGCTTCGGTCCTCAGCCGACTGTGCTCTCGGAAGCCGACAAAGAGGTCATAAAGGCTCCCACCGAGGCAGAGGACAACAAGACAAAGAGGAATGCTCCGGGCTCGACAACGACGGCTCCGCTGCGTCCAACATCTCCCAAGGCGACACCTTCGCGTCCGGAAGCTCGCATGTCGCCCGAGTCACCGGCAACAAGGTGATCGACGAAATGCCGAGACGGCCGTAAGTAACTGAGGTAAAGCGCAAATGTCACACTCTTCCGCTGTCGCAGATGGGCGCATAGCGGTTACAATTTTTTTCTCGGCCGGAATATCTGAAATCTCGCCGAAAACCGAACATTCCATTGCCCCCCGAGAAACAGTGGTACCGGGCAAAAAAATTCGGGTTGATTTGAATTTAGAGTACAGTAAGCTTGTATAGAGGTATAGTGTACATAGGTAGCATCTACGTCTCTGGTCATGAGTTCGAATACCCATTCACGCAATACTGTAATAAATGTTGTAGAACTGTGATTCGAACTCCTAACCTACTGCTGTCAAAAAGGAAGACCTTGCCACTGCGTTACCTTCGCAGCTAGACCAACGTACGGTAAAAATTTATCTGTTTACGCTATATTTTTTGTAATTCAAATTTCGTTTGAATAAACTCGTTCGAAATACTCCCGAGATTTAGCGGTAACCGAATACTCCGGTGCCCTCCGGTAAAAAATTGTGACCATGAAAAAAAACCTTGGTCGCACGTACAATTCGTGTCAGATTTTACCAATACATTTGACGGAGATTCACGTTCCCTTAATTCATGTCTCTCCTCCTTTCTACTAAAGGCTACACTATGCCGTACCTCGAACTCGTATAGGTGTTAGAGCATCTCCACTAGCACGTCCAGCAACGACTCTAATAGTCGTTTCGGGATCCTGCATTTTTTTTAACTACACCTGTGTGCTCCAACACAATTAATTCGGAGCCTAATACAAGCGCCTTCAACAACCTGTCGGCCCCTTCGTGCGGGGCGCCGAACGGGCGTGCCGGCGCCCCGCACCACATTAAATGACCGGCCATCCGAGCGCGTTGGCCAGGTGAGTCAAACACGCATTAACAACCCATTTGTGGCGTTACCTCCCTACCCACCTACCTTCTAATGTTTTTAACCGGCTCACTTGCCTTAAACCCTAGCCGTCGGTTGCAAGGAGATCACTCGCCGGCCATCGCCGAGCACACAAAACCAACACTGGCCATCACCGAGCCATGGGCCTCAACAATCACGAGGCCGGAGGGAGTACACGGGAGGCCGCCTCGCCCGCACAACATCACCGTCGTCGAGGTCGTTGTCTTCGCTAAGGCGCGCCTCTTCGTTCTACCAGACTAGCACCTCCCTCACAGGTGGAAGGTGAGCATGGCGGGTACGCCATCCCTCCCCCCTCGTAGAACGACGTTGACCTCCTACCCTACATCCACCACGGCGGGCTGCTCTGCTACCTAGGATCAGGACAATCACACCTGGGCGGAGGAGAGCATGATGTAGATTTTTGAGGCCGAGTGCGAGATGGAGCTCGCGGCGGCGTATGGCACCTACGGAGAGTCGTAAAACCACGTCGGCCACCACGCCTTCTGGGATGGCAAGGAGTTTGATACTATCCTCGCCGCAGAGGGTTACGAGGCACCATCGAGGTGGGCTGCGCGTCGGCTACCCCCACCATACGGCGAGCCACAGCCACGGTCGGGTCCGCGCCACACGCCTCCACTCGTCTACAGGTTTGCGTCGAATAATTTATTTATGTGTTACTCTAATTACAGGACATAGTACCACGATGGTTGCTGAATATCGTACATAGATTGTAATCACGGTATCAGCTGAGTGTTTTTGGTGCAAGAGTAATTAATCTTTTTTTTTCAATTGGTGTTTACGTACATACTTGTCTTTTGAAGGAATTAATTTGTGCGTACATGTAGAAGCAAGTGTATGTGTGTGGCAAAGCTAGGTAGATGCATTTTAATGGAGGCAGTTTAGAGGAGCAGCTAGCTTGGTTTTGTAACGCGTTGGTTTTGTACTCTCAGGCAAATTCCGTTCTCTTGTCCAAGCTGGTCGAGGTTCAGGCACGTACTCGATCTCAGGGTTCGAGCGGGAAAATCTCATATCCAGAATTTCACAGTTTTTCAGCGCGCTGAGAGGATGGCCCACTGGCCCAGCAGATCGCCGGCCTGTTTCGCGGCTCCAGCGCATCTGCGGCCGTACGATGAAGATGGACGGTCGAGGTTGACCCCGGCCGAAACAAAACAGCACGAAGCAGGACCAAACCTAGCAGCATTTTCCCATCTGACCCTTTTCTGCTCCCCCGACGGACGAGAGAGGCCGCCATGGTCGCACAACAACCACAGCGGCGCGGCAGGCCTATTCGATGGCGGCTCCGTCGATCTCGTCCGGCCGGTCATTCGCGTGGCCAGTGGCGTCTGCTGCACGCTGAAGAGGGTGCGACATGCACTAGGACCAAGGGGCGGCGATTGTGAGGCCGCACACCGCCCCTCCCGGCAAGGTGGTTTTCTCCAAAAGACACAACTCCGTCCCTGCACGAATCCCCTCGATGACGCTGCATCTCCCTCCGCCTTCCTTTAGGATGGGGAGGACGATCTTGAGCTCCACCATGACAACAAGGTACATGGTTATTTTTCCTCCAACTAATTCTGTCGTGTTGTAACCGATCTACATGCTCGTCATTTTCCAGTCGCCATGTTGCTCCATTACTACTGTTTTCTCGAACAAAAACTCTTCTCATATGGGGCCAAGAGATGAAATGTATGTGTCCATCTTCAACTTTGCAGATGCAGCAGCTGATATCCTTCCATGGAGGTGATGATGCAAAGGATATGACGATTCGGTTTGCTGTTGGGTTTGGTGCAACGCCCTAGGCTCGGCTCCAACTACCTCCATCCCAATGGTAGGTTCCACGGCCATGCATGGAGCTGTGACAATTCCATTCTCAACCCATTCACTGTAACTGTTCAATTTTACTCAAGGTCACTTTGATGCTAGATAATAATGGTTTCTGGATATATTATTCAGTGTTCTTAATTTATTGGTTTCAATGGTACCACTAATATATTGCTAGTTGGAATGCTCAGCTAGGTTCTATGTGACCCAAGCAAATTATAGTGTGATTTAATTAGACTAGTAATACATCAAAACACGCCCTATCCCCTATTTCTATATCTCAACTCTTGTTTATCTTAATCTATTTTAATACATTCATGTGTTGATGTGCATATACACCAATACCCGTTATCAACATATTTCTGCTACACTGTTTATTGTTTAGTTCAGAATTCTTTTTTGTAGATATTGTAAGCTCATTTTCTCTATTGGCATTTTATTATTGAGAGCTAATCTTTCGGGCAATTTTGGTGACCAAAGCTAAATGGTTGCCTATATTATTCTATTTATGTCTAATTGTACTTTTATTTGGTCCAAAGTTATCATGATATAAACTCATTGTGTGAACCCTGCTTTGCAGATGCTTGTGTATGAGTATATGCCAAATCTATTTTGTCATAATCCCGTCGCCATGTTGCTATATTACAACAGTTTTCTCAAATTAAAAGTTGTTCTCATGTGCGGACCAAGAGTGGAGTGACTGAAATGTATGTGCCCATCTTCACCTTTGCAGATGCAGTAGTCGATATCCCACTACTAGAAAACAGCTTATCAGTGGCGCAGTGGCGCACTAGTGGTGGGCCACTACTATCACGCCACTGCTAACAGGCTAGCAGTGGCGCACCACTAATGCGCCATTAGTAAATCAAATACCAATGGCGCACTACTCAGTGCGCCACAGCTAGTTCCCATAGTGCGCCACAGCTATTGTCTCCATGCGCCACAGCTACCTTTAGTATGAAATCAATAAAGAAGTGCATGTGCGCCACCGCGAGCATCGACGTGCGCCACTATTAACTATGCTAGCAAACAAAAAAAAGCAGACCAGGTCGTCCTGGTAATAATAATAAATTACACTATTTTTAGGATATAAATTACAGTAATTAACTTACTTACACAGCAGTTGAACATCAATTACAAAGAAATTTACAGAAAACACCCTAAAGCCAAAAACAAAAAATCAATCAAGTCCTAATTAAAGGGGCCGGCGGCGCCGCCCGAGCCCCTCGTCGCTGCACCGCCTGGTGTGCCCGAGCCCCCGCGCCACGGCCACAGGTCGCGCCTGGTGCGCCCGACCCCGGCAAGTCTCGCGCCGCGGCCACAGATCGAGCCCGGTTAGGCCGTGCGCCCGGCGCGCGCAGTTGCCGTCGTAGATGCAGGGCGTCGGGGTCGCTGCGTCGAGATGCAGGGCGTCGGGGTCGGGGTCGCTGCGTCGAGATGCAGGGCGTCGGGGTCGTGGTCGGCTGCGTCGTGGAGCAGGGCGTGGCAGGAGGATGATGGCTCGACGGAGTGCTAGTCGCGCAGCGGCTCCCTGCGCACTCGACCATCCAGACCGCGACATCAATCTCGCCGTCGTCGTCATCTCCAGGTTCCCGGGCGGTCAGGGTCGGCGGCTGCTGCGCAGTGGACCTGGAGATGGAGCAGGGCTGATGTGCTGTGGACCTGGGATGGAGCAGGGCGTCGGGGTCGGAGGCTGCTGCGCCAGGGAGAGGAGAGGAGGAGAGAGAAAGTGGATCAGGCGTGGGGAGAGGAGAGGAGGAGAGGAAGTGGAGAGGGTGAGGATGGGCCTGGGTGCGTGGCGGTGGCTGCGGCCGGCGCGCGTGCGGCGGGGCCGGAAGAGGAGGATTGGCGCCGGCAGAGGAGGAGCGGAGGCGGCGCGAGGAAGGGCGAGACGCGGAGGCCATTTGGGTGCGGCGGGAGGTTGAGTAAATGACAAGGACGGAGAGATGCGGACCGAGGCCTCTCGCTGTGGCTCCGGCGTGGGCTCCACCTGCAGATGTTGCGCTCAGATGGGTGTTGGCGCAGCGTCGGTCGCCAACGGGCCCCACGCGTACTCGGTGGGCTGTGAATTTTCGCGCATGTGCCTGTGCCTGTGAGCATGGCGTGGTGGGGGCAGGCCTGCCAGGCCATGTGCGGTGGTGGAAATTTCGTGCACACAGTGGCGCACCATATACATGTGCTCCACTGCTATTTATACTAATGGTGGCGCACCTATATATGATGCGCTACAGCTAGTTTTAGGCCTCATATATAGTATAGCCTCACACTTAGCAATGGCCTACTATTCATAGGTGCGCCACTGTTATGTGGGTTAGCAATGGCGCACCACTTTGTGGTGCGCCACTGCTAAGTTTGCAGGAGGGGTGGAATCTGGCCGATCTTTAGTAGTGGCGCACCTCAAAAGCAGTGCGCCACTGCTATGTTTGTATCAGTGGAGCACCACTTTTTGGTGCGCCACTACTAACTAGCAGTGGCGCACCAAAACAGATGTGCGCCACTGCTAGCAATCTTACGGCTAGGCCTTTTCCTAGTAGTGTCCTTCAGTGGAGGCCACGATGCAAATGCCATGGCAGTTCGGTTCCCCGGTAGGTTGACTTCATGGCCCTAGGCTCGGCTTCAGCTACTTCCATCTTAGTTGCAGGTAACATCGCCTTCGAGGCACGACGATTATGTTTTCATCCTCCACTGTTCGTTGTCTATCGAGTAATTGCTCTTTTTTACTCGAGGTCATTTTGTTGCTAGATAAAAATGGTTTTTGCAATGTATTATTCTGTGTATTATTCTAATTTCTTAGCTGCAATGATACCACAAATATATTGCTAGTTCAAATCCTCAGCTAAGTTCTATGTGAAAAGTACCAAGCAAATTAAAGTGTGATTTAATTGGACTAATAATACATCAATACACGTTATCAGCCTATTTCTATATTTGAACTCTTGTTTTATCCAAATATATTTTGATCCATTCATGTGTTGAAGTATATATATACCAATAATACCCATTCCCAGCCTATTTCTACTAGAGGAATTTAAGACATTGTTATTGTTTAGTGTTGAATTGATTCATTGTCCGTAGATATTGTAAGCTCATTTTCTGTATTGGCATTTTATTATAGAGAGATCATCCTGTGAGCTGCTTTAGTGGCCAAAGCTGAATGGTTGCCTATATTCTTCTGTATATGCCTAATGGTCCTTTTATTTGGTTGAACGCTATCATGATATAAACTCAATACGTTGAACCGTCTTTCTTAGATGTTGATGTATGAGTATATGCCAAATCTATTTTGTCATAATCCAGTCGCCATGTTGCTCTATTACTGTTGTTTTCTCAAAGTAAAATGTTAAGAGTGGACTGAAAGAAATGTATGTGTGCATCTTCACCTTTGCAGATGCAGCACCGGATATCCTTCTGTGGAGGTGACGATGCAAAGAGGATGGCCGTTTGGTTCCCCGCTGGGCTGGCTTCACGGCCCTAGGCTCGGCTTCAACTATTTCCATCTCAGTTGCAGGTAAGATGGCCTACCAGCCGTGACGATTCTGTTCTCATCCTCCACTTTTGGATGTCTATGTAGTAATTGCTCTGTTTTACTTGAGGTTATTTTTTCCTGGATAAAAATGGTTTTTGCAATCTAGTATTCCTTCTTAGGTGCAATGACACCACAAATATATTGCTAGTTGGAATCATCGGGTAGGTTCTATGTGAAAAGTACCAAGCAAATTATAGTGTGATTTAAGTGTACTAGTAATACACATGGTTTTGAAGGCGTTAAGGCGTCTTAGAGCGGAGGGGTGGCGCTCTGACGCCTAGGCGGACGCTTTGGACGCCTAGGCGCCTAAAGCGGCCGTTTTTCCACAGCGGAGGGGGAGCGCTTGGACGCTTAAGCGATGCCTTTAAAACCATGGTAATACATCAATACACGTTAGCCTATTTCTATATTTGAACTCTTGTTTTGTCCAAATATATTTTGATCCATTCATCTATTGAAGTGCATATACACCAATACCCGTGATCAGCCTATTTCTGTTAGAGGAGTTTAAGAAAATGTTATTGTTTAGTGCTGAATTGATTCATTGTTCGTGGATATTGTGAGCTCATTTTCTGTTTTGACATTGGAATATTGAGAGCTCATCTTGCTATTTTAGTGGCCAAAGCTGAATGCTTGCCTATATTATTCTGTTTATGCCTAATGGTACTTTATATTTGGTCCAACCTTATCATGATATAAACTCATACTATGAACCCTGTTTGCCGATGCTGATGTATAAGTATATGCACCTTTCAGGTTAGCACTCTTGACTATACACACTAAACTACACCTCAAAATTATTTTTTGGGCATAATTTCTGAAATGTGCTTGCTCGGCCGGGTTTGCTGTAGGCCGCTAGGCTCCGCTTTGACTACCTCTATCCTTTAGTTGATACCACACGGTGCTGAAGCCCTGGTGATTCCATTCTCCACCTCCACCTTGTGTTGTCTATTGAGTAACAATTCAGGTTTACTCGAGGCCATTTTGTTGCTGGATAATATTGGTCTTGCGATATGTGGTATGCATTGTTTTTATTTTCTTGGTTGTAATTGTATCGTAATCTATTTTGACTTGAAATGCCTAGCTCGGTTCTTTGTTAAAAAACCAAACAAATTATACTGATTTAATTGGACTAGCAATATATCCACCTTACTATAATTAAACTTGGCATCACGGTTGTAGTTTTTCTTCTTATACTATGTGCTCAAATATCACCAACCTCTATTGAGAATGTAATTATTGGCAGCAAAGTTAATGTCACATCACATATGTTGGATGTCCAAGCTCAGTCCCATGCTCTTCTTACTGGGCTTAATTCATGTTGTAGTTGCAGTTATTTTGCAATTTTCTGAATCAATGAAATCAAAAATTGAAATAGCGGTGCACGAGTATTGATAACTGAACTAGATAGGTGCCATTTTCTTCACTCCCTTATTTATTTGTGATGTGGTTGTCTAGTTTTTGACACCGAGCGTGCCTTCTCTTGGGAGTTTAATATGATTTTGACACTTTCCTGTATTTGATTTTTGATATCATGTTATTTAAGAAGCTCGATTACTTGCATGTAGCCTTTCTTCTCTCTCGATCCCACTCACGAACCTGTGCAAGAACAGAGAGGAGACAATGGAGGAGGCAATGACAAAGGTTTTGTTTCTACGTAATGCCTACTGCTTTTATGTTTTGTTCTCCTTTTATTAAGCAAGACAACGATCGTGCCTGCTCACACGATGCCCACAATGATCGTGCCATCCCACGACCAAGCACACGAGCTTACAACGCAAGGATCGGATCGACACAAAGACCAACTCCTATCCTATCTGTTCCTAGCAAATAGCTGAAGAAAACTAATTGAAATCTGACAGACGAAAAATGACACTGCTAACTGAACGTGACACTTATTACTGACACACTAGATTAACCCACATTGCATTCCTCCTAGTATAACCATAATTTTTTAGATATGCACTTTTGCACTATCTTGAATCTCTATCTATTCTTAGGCTGTCAGACAGGTCGATTTTCATGCCATTTAAGCATTCTTCCGTGGCTACTTGATCACAAGGTCTTTTTAATTATGTCTGCTATTTTTTTTACAATATGCCTCGTCGGTTTCTCCACCTTTTGCTTTTGACCCTGGAAAACCAGAAACAAAATGTTTGGTTATATTTTTACAA
Source organism: Lolium rigidum (assembly GCF_022539505.1). NCBI lineage: Eukaryota > Viridiplantae > Streptophyta > Magnoliopsida > Poales > Poaceae > Lolium > Lolium rigidum. Next base: position 9,301,588 of record NC_061513.1, read on the forward strand.
AATTTGGGACATTTGGTAGTTTTTTATTGCTGTTAATCATTTAAATGAAATGAAGTTGGTGCTGGTGTTGTGATGCCACTGATGCAATGCAAGAGATGCCAGTTTGTCAATAAAGCACAACAATAACAGATTTTACATGTTATTAAATATCAGTTCGGTTTTATTATAGGATGGCCTTTCTAAGTTACTTGAATGCTTTGTGTAGACCTGTTCTATGATATGGTACATGTAACGATATTTTGCGATTAAACAAACACACAGTTGATGGTTTAAAAAGATGAAATCTGGTGTTGCCTTCTCATTGGTGCATCTGCACTTGTTGCTTATGAAAACACGTCTTTCTGTTGCCAAATTGCTGCCTCACTTGGAATTTGTTTTGAAATCCTCATAGTAATAAGAAATGAATTTATCTTCCGGTGTTTAAACAATGCCAATCTTATAAACGAGACCAATCCAGGCACTAGCACCCGTTGGTGTTTTTTTATAAAAGAAAACTCCGTGAGCCCCGGGTTAAACTCAAGACTGGAACCCGGGGTGTGCTCCCGCCCACCTAACCAACAGAGCGACGCTTTGTTCTCAAACAATGCCAATCTTAAACCCTATATTTATTTGATGTGGGTTAAAGTTGGAGCTTGTGTTGTTGAGGGTTTTGATATTGCTATATAGTGCAGCTGGTTCTATACAAGATCTCTAAAAAAGGTTTGCTGTTTTGTGATTCAGTACAATGCTAAAGATGAATAATGTATGCCAAATTGATGCGAGTAAACTGATTGATGCTTTATTTAATTTCTTGCTTTATCTATCTCTTCTTGACAGCATTGCCTATTGGTAGCTACTAATGAGAAAATATAGATACAATTATTTGATCTAAATAAGTATGTTTCTAGGCTTATATGCTTCCAGAACCTGCACTACATGGAGCAGTGAGAAGTGGGATATGCGTCTCTAGACAAGTTGAAGGTGGTTTTTGCTGTATTAACACTAGCACTCATCACCATTTACGTATGCTGAATTCCTGAGTAGTAAACTTATGTTTTATCTTATCTTGCAGATTGTTGGATCAATGTGCTCTACCAGTATAAAAGAAGGCCTAAATAGTTTGGTCTTTATCAACACCGACCTGATCTGCTACCGATTTTATGATGCTACAACATGAATCCTTTTCAACCATGGTAATCCATCCATATGCATCGATCAGAAGAATGGATGCAAACAAAGGCTAGCGGTAGAGACTCTTATTCATGAGCTCTCCAAGGTTATGCTGAAAGTTGTCCCTACGGAGTTCAGCAAGTGCATTTTCTACCTGGAGGAGTTTCGTGTTGGCACAGATGTGCGGTACACCCCCTCCATGCAAAACATCCATGTGATGTGCATCGACTAGTGGTTGTTGCGCCTCAACGTGAAGTGCCCCTGGTCCGGCTGCTCTGTGTTCCCCAACCTTGTTGGTAATTAAGCTGCAAAATAAAGTGAATCAAGATGCTAGTTAGCTTGCTTACCTGAACGTCTAAATGCTAGCTTGCTTGCCTACTTCCTGAACCATGTATGATTGTTGTATGTATCCATATCTAAAAGCTTGATAGCATTGTCACTATGTGATAATCCCTTTTAATAGGATGTTTTATGATACCTGTTGTTGCTTACTTAAGATGAAAAGATGACCTTGAGCTTTGAGACCTTTGTATAGTATAATTTTTGAACTGGCTTGATGTGTTCTATCTATCACTCATTGCCTTACCATGTTTATACTTCTAAATTTTGGCCATGATCATGTCATTTTTTCGATAGCGAGGATTGCTCATACTTAATAATTTGGTCGAGTAAGTCCAATAGCATGTGCTAGTTAACTTGGTTATATGATAACTTGCTAATTCTTTTACTTGTCATTTTTTCTGTGTGTGTAGCCCTACTAGATATTCTATTTCCTCGTATTTATCTATACTAAATATGTTATCTGTCTTGTTTTTATCTTCATTTCACCACCCCCAAAAAGACTGAGAAGGCTGACAAGACCACATCCACCTCGTCACCTACTCGCCGGCCTCTGCACTACCGCTAAAGATCGATTTCTCCTAGTAGAATATGAATGGAGCTCATCTCTTTTACAACTTCTTAAATCAAACTCTTACATTCCTAATTATATATGTGGTAGCAGGGGTCGAGGACCTCCATTGAGGCCTGGAGGGTCAGATTCATCATATTCTACCTCACTCAGTCCTCCAAGAAAGGTGAGTGGAACATTAGTTGTTGTTTTGTATCCTGTTCATGTCAAATATATTTTGAATGTTTTCTTGCATTTTGTTAATCATGCTATTTGATTCTAACTGATTAATTTCGAACACTTTTGTTAGGGACGAAGAAGGGTATCAAGGTGCTCGTAGAAGGTAGGTTTTTCTGTTACATTTTTGCATGTGTTTCTAGAGATACACATATATCAACCTACACATTTTAACTAAAATGTCACATCTCTCAGGGTTCCTAGAGAAATAAGAATCTCTAGCGGCAGCAGGAGCAGCAATTTTCCCTCTCCCAGGCACAAGTTGAACTCGTGATATGCGTAAATAAATTTGCACTTGACTATTTCCATCAATTGTGTGTTCATGTCTGTCGATGTGGGCTCAAGAAGTTTGTTCCTGTAAGTTTGGAACAACCCTTTGATCCTCTGCCATTCATTTCTAATTTTTTTTCATCATCTGTCATATTTAGGGTGTCAACACCCGGATTTTTAAGTCCGGATGCCTATTATGTCATTCATCGCAATCCCAGGAATATTGTTGTTGCGAGACATAACAGCTGATATCATAAGTCATCATTCATTACAAACCATCATTGTCTTACAAAAGAGGATCACATGATCCAATATTACACAAATAGTTGATCTATTGATCAACTAACATCACAGTAGCGGAAGCGTAATAGAAGTGGACTATCTATTCCACAGGCCAACGCTTGACGTCAGGCGACTCCTAGTTGTTGTAGACGTCCTGCTGACCGTCGTCCTCATACTGCTGCTCTTCTTCATATTCTGGCCATTTGAATAGCCAGGGACACAGCCGTGAGTACTTTAAAGTACTCGCAAACTAATACCAAAGTAATCACTAACTAACTTAAAGAGGGGGTACTAAGCTCTAGTTTCATTTTGCATAAAGCCAAGTTTAGTTTATACTCATTTCATATAGATCATTCATAAATTTAACTAACTCAAGTGGGAACATTAGTGTCATTCCCACAACTCAGTTGTGATTCACCATAATTCATCATTCACCATCCATATCTAAATTCTAATACTGGAAACTAGATGGCCTTTCCAACCGTCCGTAACCGTGGACACGGCTATTCGAATAGGTTTACACTCTGCAGAGGTTGCACACTTGTGCCACAACATTTGATTCCATCCGTCGGGATTTCCCCGAATCATCGTATCACGATGACGCGGATCATCAACCATAACCTTTCATTTACTAACCCTAGTATGAGCACCTCTCCCCATGAGCTTGGCCTCCCAGTGAAGACCAACTCGTCAACCTGGGAACTGCACGAGGCTTGGCCGGACAGCTTCACCTTAATTCACATCATTTCTCAACAACGGAGGCAGCCTCGGCATAACCCCTATGATGTGTGTTCAGAGGGAACCCATACTAAGATACATAAACTTCTAGTTAAGCCTTACCCATAATCAGGTATTGTGGGGGTACTCAATATTGGAAAGGTATCGCATCCAAACCAACATTAGTTTTTAATCAAAAATCACTATCTTCTCTTGGTCTTATTCACCTTCAAAATTCCTTTCATACTTTTATCATCCTCATCTCATATCACCATGTTCCCATCTAGAGTAGTCAATTTTAGGCATTTAGCACTAGCCACTAGTCATGAGGGGTGCTATCTTAGCTTGATTGACATAGACTAACTTAGATGATATTGTCCTACTCTAGATTAAGTGAATCATGAATCAAAAAGTACTTTGAACAAAGTAAAGTAGTAAAACTTGAAAGTAAAGCTTGTAATAAAACTGGGATAGGCTTAATAAAGATAAAACAAATGGTGAGGTGCTTTGCCCTTGAGAGCTTTGCACTTTGCAAGTGTATTAGCTTGCCTTGATTGTTGTACTCGGTCAAAGTGGTCCTCCTCTCCTTGAGTGTACACCTCCTCCTCCTCGGCGTACTCCTCGGTACTAGCGTCTAAATACGAGTATGATACACACAATCACCACACAACTCAAATACTAAGCTAAGCACACATATGAATCACTCTTACTAAGCTATCATAACACATGCTTATTATGTGAGTTGATTTAATTATTAGTCTTAAGAAAATAATTTCCTCTCATTATAAATATTAATGTAGGTTTCTTTTTATTTCTTGAGAGAAAATAATTTCCTCTCATTTAGTCTTATTAAGATTTAATTTCCTCAATTAATATCATATGACCTAGGTTGACCAAGGTCAACCTCTTCATAATTATTATTTGGGAAAAGATTTAAATGAGGTTCATCACCTCATGCTTTTTTAATAACTCATGGTTAATGATTTAATATCATCAACTAATTGAATATAAATTTAACATGACCATGGTGTCTTTCTCATAGTAACTTAGTGTAGACAAGATTTAAATGAGAGAGATGCTCTCATACACATTAATAAGAAATATGCTCATTTACAAAGTACTTTAAATAGCCATAGGGCCAATTTTTAAACAAGGACATGATCATGCAAACACTGATACAATATTTTTACATATTCTGATAGCTATGTTGAAATGTGATTTTTGAGAGTTGGTTTCATCTTAAAAGCATTTTTATTCAATTTTTAATAATTAATTGAAGTGGAAAAAGGCCCTGCCTTGTTTATTTTCTCAGATTAATTCGACAAATAATCTAGGTTTGGGACCAGTGTAGTTTTGTAGATATTTTCACAAGGTTTCCAAATATATAAAATTTGTCAAATTTGGTTGGGTAGATTTTATTCTATTTAAATTTGAAAACAGCATCTGAGAGTAATTAACAAAATTCGAAATTTAATGTTTGAATTAAATGGGCTGGCGGGAAACGCTAACGGGCTAAGCAGGGAAAGAGAGAAGTGGGCCGGCCCAGTAACGCATCCAACGCCACGGGCCAACTGACAAGGTGGGGGCCACCTGTCATTGGGTTTTAAAACGCGAAACGGTACGAGGAATAGGGGCCGTTGGATCAGATGCGGATCGGACGAACGACGTGACGTCGTCGTCTCCGGCGAGAAGGGAGCTTACGGGCGGCGCAGGTAGGGGGTCGGAGAGCACGTCGGAGCTCCGGCGAGTGGCGGAGTGGTGCGCGGCGACGTTGTGGTGGATGAGGAAGCGCCTGGAAGCAGTCTCGTCTCCAGGGGTGGCCTCCTCCTCCGGCGGGCTCCGTGTACTGGCGGCGGCGTCGAGCTCGCAATTGGGGCTACTCCGGCGAGAAGAGGTGAAATTGGAGGGAGGGGAGTGTTCAGGGCAGAGAGGGGAAGGTTTTGTGTGAAGGGAGGGAGAGCTGAGGGGCGCTATTTATAGCGGCCGGTGGTGGCCGCGGCGTGCTGTGAAGGGGCAACCATGGCGACGCGGCTACAGGGCAGCTCAGGGACTGGTGCTGACGCTCGTCGCTTGGCGACGTCATGGCGGTGACGCCGCGCTTGATTGCGGTGAAAACGAGGCAGGGGAGAGGACATGCGCGTGACGGAGGCTCACAGGCCGTGGCGGACGTCGTCGACGAGCTCGTCGGCTACAGCGTTCCCGCGGGCCCGTGGGCTTGTCCCGGTGGTTGCCGGCGTGCGTCATGGAGCGGTTGGACGCTGGGAGCCAGCGCCGGCGTCCACGGAGCTGGCGCGGGCGTCGACGTGGCCGGCGCGTGTCCGGGGCGCACGCCGTGCACGCTCCGGCGTGCGTGTGCATGCCCGGGCGCGTCCGGGCGTCGCTCGTTATCGGCGCGTGTGGTGCACGAGCTTGGTCGAGCACAGTGTCGAGGAGGCTCGGTGGAGTGAGTGAGCACGTGATGTGACACGGTGGTGCATGCTCGAGATGGACCGAGGAGAGAATGAGCATGTCCATGCCATGCCATGCCACGGCATGGCATGTTCTGGTCGAAATTGATGATGCAAACGGTACCACTAGCTTGTCCTCTTGTGCTTGGCAATGACTTCAGTGAGGTCAATGGAGTACCGGTGATGACTCTAGGGATGATGGTGGAGGCCAAAATCCACTGGATAATGCAATGTCATGGAGTTGGCATGTTGGTGTACTCAAGGTGTTCGACATAATGCCCGCAAGAACTCAAACTTGGAATTTTTGAATGAAATTTGTAGGGTTTGGTTTATATATTATTTGCAGTAGAATGGTAGTGGTGGTGGTCAAAATAAAGATGGTTTGCAAAAATTCAAATTGGGTATGATCTTCACATTAATAAAAAGTCCTCACTTGTCACCCTTATTCTGGTCAACCTAGTCAACTCTAGCCATGGTGGTCAACATGAAAGTTCATCACCTTGACATGGTCTTGGATGACATTGCTTTGGTTAATCAAGTTTAGTGTAAGAAATGATTTAACCAGAGGGGTAAAGAGGGGATCATGTTATAATGTGCACAATTGACCATCATCATATGTGAGATGGTTTTGAGTTCAAATTTGATTCAATTTTGGTTTCTTTGATGCATTTAGGTTTGTTTGAGTTATATAATCATTTTAGAAACAAAAGATCAAGCCATGGTGGCCTTTGGTGATGGTTTGCATTTTTTACCTATGTGTATGTGAGGGTTTTGGCTCACACTTGGCATTTTTCTTTTATTTCCTCAAGGAGGGTTATTGTGATCATATGTTAGGGTTTATTAGCAAGTGATAATCATGTCAACACTCATCATGGCCAATGCACCAAAGGTAATCACTCATATGCATGCACTTGTATGTGACACACTATGCATATAAAAAGTTTTTGTTTGTTGCAAATTTTGGGTACTTGATCTCTCCTTGATTTTATTATTGTTAAAACTTGGGATGTTACAAACCCTTCCCCTTACAAAAGATCTCGTCCCGAGATCTTAAAGAAAACTAGGTGCTAAAGAGATCTGGGTATTCCTTCTTCATATCTTCCTCTCGCTCCCAGGTGGCTTCGTCTTCAGTGTGATTGCTCCACTGAATCTTCAGGAACTTAATACTCCTGGTGCGGGTGGTTCTGTATGCTTCTTCCAGGATGCGAATGGGCACTTCTCGATACGTCAAATCTGAGTTGATGTCTACTGATCTGTGATCAATATTCTTGAACACTTCAGTCTTCTCTGGTACTTCGAGGCACTTCCGGAGCAGTGAGATGTGAAACACATTGTGCACAGCCGCCATTTCTTCCGGTAGTTCCAGTTGATAAGATACTTCTCCGCGGCGGCTCAGAACCTTGAAGGGTCCGACATATCGGGGCGCGAGCTTTCCTTTCACCTGGAATCTCTGCATTCCTTTGAGGGGTGACACCTTGAGATAAACAAAATCTCCAATCTCGAATGTCATCTCTCGGCGTCTCTTGTCGGCGTAGCTCTTCTGTCTTGATTGCGCAGTCTTGAGGTACTCGCGAATCTTGTGCACCTTCTCTTCGGCTTCTCGAAGAACATCCGGTCCAAAGACTTGGCTTTCTCCGACTTCCGACCAATTCAGAGGGGTACGGCACTTCCTTCCGTACAGGGCTTCAAAGGGGGCCATCTGTAAGCTGGCTTGATAACTGTTGTTGTACGAGAATTCTGCGTAAGGCAAACAGTCTTCCCACTTGGATCCATATTCCAAGCACACGTGCTCTCAACATGTCCTCGAGTATCTGGTTGACTCTTTCAGTCTGTCCGTCAGTCTGGGGGTGATAAGCAGTGCTGAAATTCAGCCGGGTTCCAAGTCCTTCATGTACTTTCTGCCAGAATCTTGAAGTGAACTGCGATCCTCTATCTGACACTATTGACTTGGGTGTTCCGTGCAGGGCGACTATTCTTGAGATGTACAACTCTGCTAGCTTTGGGCCTTGATAAGTGGTTTTGACGGGGATAAAATGGGCTACTTTGGTTAATCTGTCTACCACTACCCAAATAGAATCATTTCCCCGGCTAGATTTGGGCAGTCCGGTGATAAAGTCCATTCCGACTGAGTCCCACTTCCATTCCGGAATCTGTAAGGGTTGCAACAGTCCGGCGGGTCGTTGATGTTCTGCCTTGACTCTCTGACATATATCACACTTAGCTATGTAGCTCCCGATTTCTCGCTTCATCCCATGCCACCAAAATTGTTCCTTCAAATCTTGATACATCTTGGTACCTCCAGGGTGGATAGAGTATAAGGTGTCATGGGCTTCCTGCAGTATGACTTGCTTCAATTCTGAGTCTGACGGCACACATAGGCGACCGTTGTACCAAAGTACTCCTTCTTCATCTTCTGTGAATCCCGGTGCCTTTCCCGCTGCCATTTGACTCTTGATTCCTGCAATGCTTGCATTTCCCTTCTGGGCTTCCTTGATTTGACCAATCAAAGTAGGTTGCAGCTCTATGCTGGCTAGGTATCCTTCACTAACTAGCTCCAACCTAAACTGTTCAAACTCTTCATGCAGGCTAGGTTGTTCGGCTGCTATCATGGAGTTCAGGTGACATGGCTGTCTACTCAAAGCATCCGCTACCACGTTGGCCTTGCCGGGGTGATAGTGGATTTCCATATCATAATCCTTTATCAGTTCCAACCATCTTCTTTGCCTCATATTCAGCTCTTTCTGTGTGAAGATATACTTTAGGCTCTTGTGATCTGAATAGATCTCGCATCGATTACCCATGAGGTAATGACGCCAAACTTTCAGTGCTAACACTACGGCTGCAAGTTCGAGGTCATGGGTTGGGTAGTTTTGCTCATGCTGTTTCAACTGCCGGGACAGATAAGATATCACCTTTCCTTCTTGCATCAACACACATCCAAGACCAATCTTAGATGCGTCACAATAGACGTCAAAGGGCTTGGTGATGTCCGGCATGATTAGGATGGGGGCCGTGGTTAGTCTGGTTTTAAGTTGCTGGAAGCTGGCTTCACATTTATCAGTCCATTCAAACTTCTTGTCTTTCTTTAACAGCTGTGTCATTGGCCGGGCAATGCTTGAGAATCCTTCAACAAATCTGCGGTAATATCCGGCTAATCCAAGAAATGCACGGACCTCGGTCTGTGTGGTTGGGGTTTTCCATTCTTCAACGGTTTTGATTTTGGCTGGGTCTACAAGCAATTCCTCCCTGCAGACAAGATGTGTCCCAGGAATCCAACTTCTTTCAACCAAAACTCGCACTTGCCGAACTTGGCGTACAACTTGTGCTGCCTAAGGGTTTCTAGGATAACCTCCAAATGTTGCTCGTGTTCCTCTTCGGTTTTGGAGTAGATAAGGATGTCGTCGATGAAGACAACGACAAACTTATCCAGGAAGTTCATGAAAATTTTATTCATGAGGTTCATGAAATAGGCAGGGGCATTGGTTAATCCAAATGACATGACATTGTATTCATACAACCCATATCTGGTGGTAAAGGCAGTCTTGGGGATATCCGATGCACGAATCTTCACCGATGGTAGCCGATCCTAAGATCAATCTTAGAGAACACCGTGGCACCGGTCAACTGGTCAAACAGGTCTTCTATCTTTGGCAAGGGGTATTTGTTTTTGATGGTGACATCGTTAAGTTTACGGTAATCCGTACATAACCGGTTGGCACCATCCTTCTTATCCACAAACAACACTGGTGATCTCCAAGGCGACGCACTTGGTCGAATCGTACCTTTGAACAACATATCATCCAGCTTGCTTCTTCAGCTCGACTAGCTCTGCTGGGTTCATGCTATAAGCTCTTTGGGCTATAGGTCCGGTCCCAGGGATTAACTCAATGATAAACTCGATATCCCGATCCGGGGGCATACCGGGTAGATCATCCGGAAACACATCAGCGTATCGACATACGACCCTGATCTGATCCAGAGTTGGCTTGGCTTCACTTTGGTTGCAGGTGAAATTTCTGGGTAGTTTTTCAGAAACATGTTCTATGGTTATTCCGGTGCTACTAGTCATGGTGATGGCCTTCTTGGCGCAGCCTATCAATCCATGATGTTTCGCCATCCAATCCATACCCAGTACTACTTCCAATCCTTTTGTTCCCAGAACAATCAAATTTGCGAAAAACATTATTTCTTGAATTCTTATGGGTACTTCTTTGCAAAATTTTCTAGCTTTAGTGGTTGATCCAGGTATTTGAACTATCATGACATGTTTCAGGCTGATGGGTTGAATCTTACTAGTGCTCACAAAATCTTCAGTAACAAATGAATGCGATGCTCCAGAATCAAACAACACTCTTGCTGGTATTGAGTTAACAGAGAACATACCCAGCACCACATCTGGTGCTTCCTGGGCTTCTTCGGCGTTCATGTGGTAGAGGCGACCTCCGCGGTTGTGCGGGTTGTTGGGGGCGAACTTCTTGCCGGTGGAGACACGGCGCTGCTGCTGAGCTGGTGCAGAGGTGTTGCCGGCGAGCTTGGCCAGCCTTTTGGGGCACTCGTTGGAGAAGTGTCCCACAACTCCACATTCATAGCAGGTGATTGTGGACTTGTCCTTGGTTCCGACAGGGATAGCATTGCTTCCCGTCCTGGGTGCAGTGTTGGTGTTGTTGTTGTTCTGGTTGTGGTTGGGGGCTCGCGGCGGTGCGCGGTTGAAGTTGCTGTTGTGGTGTACATAGTTATTGTTGTGGTGGGGGCCTCCTGGCCTTGGGTTTCCTCCGCTCCGGTTCTGAAAACCGGGGCGCGACATCTGGTTTTGGGGCTTGGTGTTGCGGGGGTTGAAACCACTGTTTGAGCTGGGGCGAAAACGGGGTGTGTTGCTGGGCCCACTTTGGTTCATCATGCGGCGTTTGCGGTTTTCATTTGCCTGATGCAGTTTGCCTTCCATCTGGATGGCAGAGTCCACGAGGGCTTCTAAGTCGGCGAAGGGGATGTTGACTAAGACTGTCTGCATCTCATCGTGCAGACCGTTGAGGAATCTCTCTTTTCTTTTCTCTGTGGTGTTAGTCTCATCGGGGGCGTACCTTGACAGGGTGAGGAACCTGTCGCGGTATTCTACCACCGACATTCTTCCTTGTTTCAGCTCCCTAAACTCATCCCTCATTTTCTTGATCAAACCTGGTGGCACATGATACTTGCTAAACTTGAGCTTGAAATCAGCCCAAGTCATCATTTGTCCGGCATTTAATGCACGGGCGCTTGTCCACCAAGCTCTGGCTGGTCCGGCTAGGTAGTGCGTAGCAAACAACACCTTCTCATTTTCATCTACTCCGGCTACCTCCAAGTTGTTTTCCATGGTTTGCAGCCAATCATCTGCATCTAAGGGTTCTTCCGTCTTACTGAAGACAGGTGGGTTGGTGTTTTGGAAATTCTTAAGTTTAGATCCAGGATGATCATGGTTTCCATGGCCCTGATTGGCGATCTGCTGCAGTGCTGTTACAGTGGCTTGGCGTTCAGCTCTGTCAGTTTCCCTGTCGGTCATCAGGGTCTGCAGCAATTGCATCATTGCTTCTGGAGTCACATTGCGATGCGGACGAGCCATCTGAACAGATAGATAGATTATGAGATGAGAGGGAAAGTCTATGGCTTATTTTGGGTTAAGTTTAAACTTTAAAACTTGAAATACTTTCATGATGCACATAACACACATTTTATTTATTCACACAACATCACACATTACAAGCTACCATACTAAGGGTTTTAAGAACCCTTCTTCCACAATCTACGATACATGGTGCGGGATATAACTCACACCTACGTAAGTGAAGCTAGTGAAACTACTACTCCTCATCTTCATCCACATCGATGGGAATGATCCCATCCTCCTCGGACTCCGTAAACGCGTAGTCCTCCTCATCGTTGAACTCATCATCCTCAAAGTCGTTGTCGTCACTCAGGAAGTCATCGCCTCCCTGAATGTCATCTCCCTCATCCTCCATCTCCTGGATCTGGTCCTGCTGGGTCCGGACAGTCACCTCCAAAGTGCGGATCTTCTCGCGAAGTCGGCGGATAGTGGCGTCCTTCTTGGCGCGCTGCAGGCGGAGTGACTTGCGGTCCTTGGCGAGCATCCGGATAGCTTCGGCATGGTGAGCCAAAGTCATCTGGGCACGGTGGTTGTGAACACGCGTCAGCTCCAGGTCCTTCCGGGTCTCATGAAGCATCAAGTCCAAATGCTCCACATGAATCATGAGCACCGGGTGCGAAGAGGGTGCCATGGGTTCTCCCACGGTGTCGTGCCTGGCGAAGTAGGCGAAGCGACTTCCCCGGAGTCTGGCGAGGTTCTGTCCGCACACCCGGGCAAGTCCCTCCTGAAGAGCGTGAGCAAGCCCGTCCGGCCAGTTGCATGCCTTGAAGGAGAAAAGGATCCTCTCCGAGATGGGAGGCTCCGAACTTCCCTTCAAGTCAGCGGTGATCATCCACTGCTGCTCCCCGGTGGGGGTGTCGTGGATCCGGACTCCATGGAACTGGGGAGGTGGGCGTTCGAGCTTCTCGGACACCAGGTACAAGTCGCGCTCGAACACCAGACTTCCTCCGTTCTCCGGGTCGTAGGTCTCCGTCCGGACGTAGGGCTCCATCTCGAAAGTGAAATGGATGAGTAAGTTAGAGATGTGACTAAGTGTGGCAATATTTTAGATGAATTTAAAAGATAAGGGCATGGCTCATCATTTTTGAAAAGATCCGGTAGAAGAGAACATGAGTAAGTTTTTCACAGATATTCATTTTATTGGTTTTATAAACTAAATTTTTCAGAACGTCCATTCTAAACTAGGGTCTCCTAAGGTCAAACAATGGCTCTGATACCAACTTGTCAACACCCGGATTTTTAAGTCCGGATGCCTATTATGTCATTCATCGCAATCCCAGGAATATTGTTGTTGCGAGACATAACAGCTGATATCATAAGTCATCATTCATTACAAACCATCATTGTCTTACAAAAGAGGATCACATGATCCAATATTACACAAATAGTTGATCTATTGATCAACGAACATCACAGTAGCGGAAGCGTAATAGGAGTGGACTATCTATTTCACAGGCCAACGCTTGACGTCAGGCGACTCCTAGTTGTTGTAGACGTCCTGCTGACCGTCGTCCTCATACTGCTGCTCTTCTTCATATTCTGGCCATTTGAATAGCCAGGGACACAGCCGTGAGTACTTTAAAGTACTCGCAAACTAATACCAAAGTAATCACTAATTAACTTAAAGAGAGGGTACTAAGCTCTAGTTTCATTTTGCATAAAGCCAATTTTAGTTTATACTCATTTCATATAGATCATTCATAAATTTAACTAACTCAAGTGGGAACATTAGTGTCATTCCCACAACTCAGCTTGTGATTCACCATAATTCATCATTCACCATCCATATCCAAATTCTAATACTGGAAACTAGATGGCCTTTCCAACCGTCCGTAACCGTGGACACGGCTATTCGAATAGGTTTACACTCTGCAGAGGTTGCACACTTGTGCCACAACATTTGATTCCATCCGTCGGGATTTCCCCGAATCATCGTATCACAAGACGCGGATCATCAACCATAACCTTTCATTTACTAACCCTAGTATGAGCACCTCTCCCCATGAGCTTGGCCTCCCAGTGAAGACCAACTGTCAACCTGGGAACTGCACAGGGCTTGGCCGGACAGTTCACCTTAATTCACATCATTTCTCAACAACGGAGGCAGCCTCGGCATAACCCCTATGATGTGTGTTCAGAGGGAACCCATACTAAGATACATAAACTTCTAGTTAAGCCTTACCCATAATCAGGTATTGTGGGGGTACTCAATATTGGAAAGGTATCGCATCCAAACCAACATTAGTTTTTAATCAAAAATCACTATCTTCTCTTGGTCTTATTCACCTTCAAAATTCCTTTCATAATTTCACCATCATCATCTCATATCACCATGTTCCCATCTAGAGTAGTCAATTTTAGGCATTTAGCACTAGCCACTAGTCATGAGGGGTGCTATCTTAGCTTGATTGACATAGACTAACTTAGATGATATTGTCCTACTCTAGATTAAGTGAATCATGAATCAAAAAGTACTTTGAACAAAGTAAAGTAGTAAAACTTGAAAGTAAAGCTTGTAATAAAACTCGGGATAGGCTTAATAAAGATAAAACAAATGGTGAGGTGCTTTGCCCTTGAGAGCTTTGCACTTTGCAAGTGTATTAGCTTGCCTTGATTGTTGTACTGGTCAAAGTGGTCCTCCTCTCCTTGAGTGTACACCTCCTCCTCCTCGGCGTACTCCTCGGTACTAGCGTCTAAATACGAGTATGATACACACAATCACCACACAACTCAAATACTAAGCTAAGCACACATATGAATCACTCTTACTAAGCTATCATAACACATGCTTATTATGTGAGTTGATTTAATTATTAGTCTTAAGAAAATAATTTCCTCTCATTATAAATATTAATGTAGGTTTCTTTTTATTTCTTGAGAGAAAATAATTTCCTCTCATTTAGTCTTATTAAGATTTAATTTCCTCAATTAATATCATATGACCTAGGTTGACCAAGGTCAACCTCTTCATAATTATTATTTGGGAAAAGATTTAAATGAGGTTCATCACCTCATGCTTTTTTAATAACTCATGGTTAATGATTTAATATCATCAACTAATTGAATATAAATTTAACATGACCATGGTGTCTTTCTCATAGTAACTTAGTGTAGACAAGATTTAAATGAGAGAGATGCTCTCATACACATTAATAAGAAATATGCTTATTTACAAAGTACTTAAATAGCCATAGGGCCAATTTTTAGACAAGGACATGATCATGCAAACACTGATACAATATTTTTACATATTCTGATAGCTATGTTGAAATGTGATTTTTGAGAGTTGGTTTCACCTTAAAAGCATTTTTATTCAATTTTTAATAATTAATTGAAGTGGAAAAAGGCCCTGCCTTGTTTATTTTCTCAGATTAATTCGACAAATAATCTAGGTTTGGGACCAGTGTAGTTTTGTAGATATTTTCACAAGGTTTCCAAATATATAAAATTTGTCAAATTTGGTTGGGTAGATTTTATTCTATTTAAATTTGAAAACAGCATCTGAGAGTAATTAACAAAATTCGAAATTTAATGTTTGAATTAAATGGGCTGGCGGGAAACGCTAACGGGCTAAGCAGGGAAAGAGAGAAGTGGGCCGGCCCAGTAACGCATCCAACGCCACGGGCCAACTGACAAGGTGGGGTCCACCTGTCATTGGGTTTTAAAACGCGAAACGGTACGAGGAATAGGGGCCGTTGGATCAGATGTGGATCGGATGAACGACAGACGTCGTCGTCTCCGGCGAGAGGGGAGCTTACGGGCGGCGCAGGTAGGGGGTCGGAGAGCACGTCGGAGCTCCGGCGAGTGGCGGAGTGGTGCGCGGCGACGTTGTGGTGGATGAGGAAGCGCCTGGAAGCAGCCTCGTCTCCAGGGGTGGCCTCCTCCTCCGGCGGGCTCCGTGTACTGGCGGCGGCGTCGAGCTCGCAATTGGGGCTACTCCGGCGAGCAGGGGTGAAATTGGAGGGAGGGGAGTGTTCAGGGCGAGAGGGGAAGGTTTTGTGTGAAGGGAGGGAGAGCCGAGGGGCGCTATTTATAGCGGCCGGTGGTGGCCGCGGCGTGCCGTGAAGGGGCAACCATGGCGACGCGGCTACAGGGCAGCTCAGGGACTGGTGCTGACGCTCGTCGCTTGGCGACGTCATGGCGGTGACGCCGCGCTTGATTGCGGTGAAAACGAGGCAGGGGAGAGGACATGCGCGTGACGGAGGCTCACAGGCCGGGGCGGACGTCGTCGACGAGCTCGTCGGCTACAGCGTTCCCGCGGGCCAGTGGGCTTGTCCTGGTGCTGCAGGGTGGCGTCGTGTTGCGGTTGGCGTTGGGAGCGAGCGCCGGGGTCAACGGAGTTGGCGGGGGAGCTGGCGTTCTGGGCGTGTCCGTGGCGTCGCCGTGCACGCTCTGGCGCGCGCGTGCACGTCGCTGGCACGTCTGGGCGTCGCTCGTTTGGGCCGTGTGATGCACGAAATTGTCTAGGACCGTGTCGAGGCGACTCAGTGGAGTGGGGAGAACCAACGTGACAAGGTGGTGCATGCTGAGAAGGAGCAGAGGGAGAGTGAGCATGTCCATGCCATGCCATGCCACGGCATGGCATGTTCTGGTCGAAATGTTGATGATCAGGGGTACCACTCCTTGTCCTCTTTGCTTGGCAAGACTTGGTGAGTACAGAGGAGTACTGGGGATGACTTAGGCATGATGGTGGAGGCCAAAATCTGCTGGACAATGCAAGGTTTGGAGTTGGCAGATTGATGCACTCAAGGTGTTCGACCAAATGGCCGCAAGAACTAAATTTTGGAATTTTTGAATGAAATTTGGAGGGTTTGATTTATATATTATTTGCAGTTGAGTGGTGGTGGTGGTGGTCAAAATGAAGATTGTTTGCAAAAATCCAAATTGGGTATGATCTTCACATTAATATAAAGTCCTCACTTGTCACCCTTATTCTGGTCAACCTAGTCAACTCTAGCCAGTGTGGTCAACATGAAAGTTCATCACCTTGACATGGTCTTGGATGACATTGCTTTGGTTCATCAAGTTTAGTATAAGAAATGATTTAACCAGAGGGGTAAAGAGGGGATCAGGCTATAATTTGCATAATTGACCATCATCATATGTGAGGTGGTTTTGAGTTCAAATTTGATTCAATTTTGGTTTCTTTGATGCATTTAGGTTTGTTTGAGTTATATTATCATTTTAGAAACAAAAGATCATGCCATGGTGGCCTTTGGTGATGGTTTGCATTTTTGACCTATGTGTATGTGAGGGTTTAGCTCACACTTGGCATTTTTCTTTTATCTCCTCAAGGAGGGTTATTGTGATCATATGTTAGGGTTTATTAGCAAGTGATAATCATGTCAACACTCATCATGGCCAATGCAGCAAAGGTAATCACTCATATGCATGCACTTGTATGTGACACACTATGCATATAAAAAGTTTTTGTTTGTTGCAAATTTTGGGTACTTGATCTCTCCTTGATTTTATTATTGTTAAAACTTGGGATGTTACATAGGGTAAAGCCATTTTATTGTTGTAAATGATGATGTCTCCATCGATTTGTGCATCGCCTATTGATTTTTGAATGTTAACTTAAACATATCTAGTGCGTAGTGACTTGAAATCCCATCGATTGCCAGTGTCTTTCTTTTGGCAACTTTTCTTGTTATTGCCATAAATCACTTATTAGGAATTGCCATGAATAATTTCCTCTTCCAAATTATTGTCCAATTCAACTTGGTTGCTCGATGTTGTTGTTGTGTTGGCTATGAACCTGGGTAGTCTGTAACGAATATTGGTCATTTATTCTGTTTAGGTTCCCAATTATCTCTCTGCTAGTGCAAATGATTTGATCTTAATGTTTAACATGATATGCAATTGCTCGAATGGTTTTCAGATTAGCTCTGTCTTTGTACACATTACTCACTCAAATAAGTAGGCAGATCACTCAAATACAAAGCAACCAGATGGATTACATGATTTAGAAATAAGTTCCTCATTGTATCCAAGCTTTCTTTCCCTTATTTCTTGCCTTTTTTCTACTGCTACTTGAAATCACACATGCATAGAAGTGTCCTTGGACTTTGAACAAGTGTTTATGTTGTGCAATGTTGCAGTATTGAGGACCTGAATAGAACACGTTAGACGTTGCATTTGGTGCATATGAAGATTTGGTTGATCATCTTTCACTAGTCAATTTTCAGGCCTCAACGTCGCAGCTCTGGTAGATGTCTTTGAGGCTCTTGCGCAGTCGCTTCACTAGGCCAATCAGACTAGGGTGAGCAGGGACGAGTTCCAGGAGCTGTCCGAGGTGGTACACGCCAAGGAAGAGGGTCTCGGCACACAAAAAGCTAGAAGGCAGCAACATGGAGACAGAGAAGAGCATCCCTGTTGTCATCACCTTTTGAGACGATGCACGAGGATAGACACGCGCATGTCATCTCATTTTCCTCCTTTCCCCATGGACGGCATGCTCTGCTTCAGCTCCCAGGTTACAATCTTCCTCTCACTTCTCACTTCGTTTGCTTTGGTCAGAACAACAAACTACGCTACACATGTTTAGGCTTAGATATGGCTTCCTTTTTTACTTTCACGTGTGTGCATGTCTTTAGCTGTTGTTCAGTTTATTTGTGAGGTACTAGTGAGCTATAGTTTAACTGCTGCAGTTTGTTGATGTTGTCTAGCCTGGAGCATGTGTGTAAAGTGTGCAATGAGTTGTTATGTAATGAAGTTTATTAAGGATGAATGAACTTCTGATATCTATCTAGTCTCGTGTAAGTTTGTATTTATTGTTTTGAAGTATGGAATGCATTGTCATCTGCTTAACTGCATGAGACGGATGTTCTTTTTGAACACTGACATATGTTTCTGTGTGTCTCGTGTAGCTGGGATGTTTCTAGAGTATGTCACTAACGACCTAATTGGTCTTGCCCCCGAGGGTGGCCTCCTCTGCGGCATAGGCACCGGCATCGGGGCCATCACCAATGCACTTCTGTCCAGCGAGGTTGTTGACTCCTCCATACAGATCTGGCATTCCTGTAGGCCCGGGATCTGAAGATCTTGTACATGGGAAGGCCAAGGAATAACCTGAGAAGTCTTGTACCTACTGGAGTGTGGACAGTGCAGCTTCTACTGCTAATAGTGGTTGCTTACATCCAGCTTGAAATGAGGCAATCTTCTTCTCTTCAACGGCAGTTATTGTATTCTATTGTTTCACTTCATTTCACCGTATGCCTTTTTGCCCTGACTATAGAACCTCAACTATTCTTTCATTACTATCAACAAGTTGAGAAGCGTACCCTTGTGGCATGTAGTTATTTGATTATATAGAGTTTTAAATGGGTGCAAGTTGAGAAGTGTATGTTTAGTACTTGTGGTGGTGCGGTGCTAAAGTGAATCATGCCACATATTTTCTTGATGTTGCTTATTATAGACTTTGCTTTACTCATTTTAATCGAGAATTATAATTCAAGTGTTTTCTATGGCTTGTATATTCTCTTGTGCATTTCCTTGATGTGTGTAGCTGCTGGAGGAAGGCACGGTCTTGGTTCATGGCACCATCCTGCTCTAGGAAACCACCATCAGACGATACACGGCCAGGAGGAGGGCCAGGCAGCGGTGCCGAGTAGGAGAGGGCGAGCTGACATTCCAGCATGGAAATGAGCTGGCTGGACTGTAGCTTAACCGACCTTGTAGTGAGTCTGTGTGCTTAATACCCGTGGGAGGTCGTGGTGGTGGCTGACTTGCCGTGACTTGGTTCTTTGACAGGAACTGGCTTTTGTTGTTTTAATTGTTGAACCTCAGCTTGGTCAATCCAAAGCGGATGTGTGTTTTATGCGATGGATGTCTTGTTAGCTTTGCTGTTGTGCTGTTTGACAATGAACTAAAGGCTATATGTACTTAATCGGGAAATGCACTTTGGCTCATAGAAACATTTGCTCCCATTGTGTGAATCCACATTTTGAAGTGTCAAAAAAATTTAAACTAAATTTTTACATGTACATATAGACACTTTATGTTGGTACACAAATTTTCAAAAAAAATAAACAATTTATGTGCACTACTAGAAAAACAGGCTTCCGGTGAGCCCCATTAGTCGCGAAGGTAAAGGAACCGCGACTAATGGTACCTTTAGTCGCGGTTCGGGAGGCGAACCGCGACCAAAGGCCTGGGCCCAGGGCGCTCGGTGGCCAGCCGTTGCACGTGGGGGGCTTTAGCCGCGGTTGGCCAGGCCAACCGCGACTAAAGGTGCCCGAAGGCCTTTAGTCGCGGTTGGCCTGGCCAACCGCGGCTACAGCCGCCCCCCCTATATATACCCACCCAGCAGCCAACACTTAGCCATTTGGTGCCATTTTCTTCACAAGCTTCACAAGTGGGTGTTAGGTTTGCTTTTGGTTCCTCTTATGCACATAAGGTGTTTGATGAAATGCCCCAAGAGCATGAAACAAACATGATATGAAGTGTTGGAGCCACACTTGAGCTTTCTCATTTATTTTTTCCTCCTCGATCGCGGTTAGCAACTTGAACCTTTGATGTGTCGTTGATAAAATGTGCATGTGTGTGTAGTTCATTGTTTAATTTATATTGTTTGTAGCTAGTTAATTAGTTTAACAAATGCATGATGGTTAATTATATATTTTATATTATAATAATGCGAGATGAATCGACAATGGATGTACGGTAACCGACTCTCCGGCGAGTTCAGTACGGGTTTGAATGATTTCCTCGTAGTGGCTAATGCGAACAAGCGGGGGGTTTTGTTATCTGTCCATGTGTTAAATGTAAGAATCGGAAGGGTTACTCTTCCTCAAGAGATGTTCAGCTGCACCTGCTTCGGCACGGTTTCATGCCAAGCTATAATTGTTGGACCAAGCATGGAGAAAGAGGGGTTATAATGGAAGAAGATGAAGAAGGGGATGATTTCATCGATGAAAGCTATCTTGCTCATTTCGGTGATACTTTCATGGAGGATGCTTGAAGGTGAAGGGGAAGGTGAAGGGGAAGGTGAAGAAGAGGCACGTGATGATCCCGTTGATGATCTTGGTCGGACCATTGCTGATGCACGGAGTCGCTGCGAAACTGAAAAAGAGAGGGAGAATTTGGATCGCATGTTAGAGGATCACGAGGAAGGCGGCTGTACCCCGGATGCGATGATGGTCTGAAAAAGCTGGGCTGCACTACTGGATTTGCTGAAATGGAAGGCACAGGCAGGTGTAGCTGACTCGGCATTTGAAGACTTGCTGAAAATGTTGAAGAATATGTTTCCAAAGAATAACGAGTTGCCCGCCGGTACGTACGAAGCAAAGAAGGTTGTCTGCCCTCTAGGTTTAGAGGTTCTGAAGATACATGCATGCATCAACGACTGCATCCTCTACCGCGGTGAATACGAGAATTTGAATGAATGCCCGGTATGCATTGCATTGCGTTATAAGATCAGAGGCGATGACCCTGGTGACGATGTTGAGGGCCAGAAACCCAGGAAGAAGGTTCCCGCCAAGGTGATGTGGTATGCTCCTATAATACCACGGTTGAAACGTACTGTTCGGGAACAAAGAGCATGCCAAGTTGTTGCGATGGCACAAAGAGGACCGTAAGTCGGACGGGGAGTTGAGACACCCCGCGGATGGAACGCAATGGAGAAAGATCGACGAGAGAGTTCAAAGATTTTGCAGCTGACGCAAGGAACATAAGATTTGGTCTAAGTACGGATGGCATGAATCCTTTTGGCGAGCGGAGCTCCGGCCATAGCACACGGCCCGTGACTCTATGCATCTACAACCTTCCTCCTTGGTTGTGCATGAAGCGGAAGTTCATTATGATGCCGAGTGCTCATCCAAGGTCCGAAGCAACCCGGCAACGACATCGATGTGTACCTAAGGCCATTAGTTGATGAGCTTTTACAGGCTGTGGGGCAGACCTGGTGTCCGTGTGTGGGATGAGCACAAAGAAGAGGAATTTGACCTACGAGCGTTGCTTTTCGTAACCATCAACGATTGGCCTGCTCTTAGTAACCTTTCGGGACTGTCAAATAAGGGATACAATGCATGCACGCACTTGCTTACATGAGACTCAAAGTGTACATTTGCCAAATTGTAAGAAGAACGTGTACCTTGGGCATCGTCGATTTCTTCCGAAAGGTCATCCGAGTAAGAAAGAAAGGCAAGCATTACAACGGCAAGGCTGATCACCGGCCGAAGCACTGCGGAACACACTCGGTGCTGAGGTATTTGATATGGTCAAGGATTTGAAAGTCATCTTTGGAAAGGGTCTCGGCGGACAATCGAGTTCCGAAGGGAGCTGACGGGCACGTAGCCATGTGGAAGAAGAAATCTATATTACGGGAGCTAGAATATTGGAAAGTCCTAGAAGTCCGCTCTGCAATCGACGTGATGCACGTTACGAAGAATATTTGCGTGAACATCCTAAGCTTCTTGGGCGTGTATGGGAAGTCAAATGATACAAAGGAAGCACGACGGGACCGACAAAGTTTGAAAGACCACGATGACTCGTATCCGGAACGGTTTCAAGGTCGTGCCGGCTACGCTCCGACCAAAGAAGAGAAGGTCATCTTTTTTGAATGCCTGAGCGGTATGAAGGTCCCGTCAGGATTCTCGTCCAATATAAAGGGAATAATAAACATGGCGGAGAAAAAGTTCCAAAACCTGAAGTCTCACGGCCGCCACGTGATTATGACGCAATTGCTTCCGATTGCTTTGAGGGGCTCTCTGCGGAAAATGTTCGAGTAGCCATTGTGAAGCTATGTGCATTCCTCAATGCAATCTCTCGGAAGGTAATCAATCCAGAAGTTCTACCACGGTTACGGAACGATGTGGTCCAATGTCTTGTCGAGTTTCGAGTTGGTGTTCCCGCCATCCTTCTTCAATATTATGACGCACCTCCTGGTTCACCTAGTCGATGAGATTTCCATTCTCGGTCTCGTATTTCTACACAATATGTTCCCCTTCGAGAGGTTCATGGGAGTATTAAAGAAATATGTTCGTAACCGTGCTAGGCCAGAAGGAAGCATCGCCAAGGGCTATGGAAATGAGGAGGTAATTGAGTTTTGTGTTGACTTTGTTCCTGACCTTAAGCCGATTGGTCTTCCTCAATCGCGGCACGAGGGGAGACTAAGTGGAAAAGGCACGATCGGAAGGAAATCAACGATATGTATGGACGGCCATTCTCCGGCTGAAGCACACCACACGGTTCGACCAATTCCAGCTTGGTGGCTCCGTACTTTGAGAAACACAAGAATATTTTACGCTCGGACAACCACAGGAAGCTTGAATCCTGGATTAGGAAGGCCCACATGGAGACTTTCGGCGGTTGGTTGAGAAAACATTTAATGAGTGACAATAAGGTTGTAGATCAGCTGTACATGTTGGCCAAGACACCATCTTCGACTATAACGACTTTCCAAGGGTGCGAGATAAATGGGAATACATTTTACACGATCTCCCAAGATAAAAAGAGCACCAACCAAAACGAGTGGTGTCCGCTTTGATGCAGCAACCGAGAATGGGCAAAAGGTCACATATTATGGTTACATAGAGGAGATATGGGAACTTGACTATGGACCCTCCTTTAGGGTCCCTTTGTTCCGGTGCAAATGGTTCAAGCTAACGGGAGGTGGGGTAACGGTGGACCGGCAATACGGAATGACAATGGTGGATTTCAACAATCTTGGTTACCTTGACGAACCATTCGTCCTAGCGAAAGATGTCGCTCGGGTTTTCTATGTGAAGGACATGAGTAGCAAGCCGAGGAAACGGAAAGATAAGAAAACGATCGGTACATCATGCGATGATCCAAAGCGCCACATTGTTCTTTCGGGAAAAGAAACATCGTGGGAGTGGAGGACAAGACAGGACATGTCGAGAAGATTATAATATGTTTGCTGAAATTCCGCCCTTCAAAGTGAACACCGACCCAAGCATTAAGTTAAATGATGAGGATGCTCCATGGATACGGCACAATCGTAAGCAAGCAGGGACACAAGGGAAGAAATGATGTGTAATAATTTATTATTGTACCAAACTTTGTTGAATGAATCATGTGAATTATATTACCCGTGATGTGTTTGGTGTCCATTTTCGAATGATTCAATTGACTCGAGATAGCACTGATGATACATGAAATTTGGAGTGACTAAGTCATACTCCTGCATACATGAAAATTGGAGTGACTAAGTCATACTCCTGCATACAGGAAATTTGGAGTGACTAAGTCATACTCCTGCATACATGAAATTTGGAGTGATTTAGTCATACTCCTGCCTAGGCGTATAATATGCATACTCGTAGTCTTCATAGCCGCCGCCGTTGTGCCGGTAGTCGTCGCCTTCTAAGTTGCCGGCGTCGTCGTCGGCTGCTGCTTGTCGTCGGCTGTCGTCGGGCGGCGCTCGTGGCTCGAAGCGAGGGTAGCGCGGGCGGGGGATATCGCCGGCCGTGATGTAGTCCATGACGCTTGCGGAGTCCGGCCGTACCACCATAGCCGACGGCCGGCCTCGTGGAAGTTTCCGGGAGCGAGACCGTCCTCCTCATACACGGCGAGCGCCCTCTCACGCCGATTGATGAAGAAGGCGTCCCAAGTATGCTGGTTATCGGGATGCCGGCGGGGATTCATCCGGCTGCTCCGGCGTGAGGTCGAGGTAGTAGTGGTTCGTGATGGCCGCCGGCGCGCGGTACCACGAGGGACGGGAGGGACCGGCACGCCGCCGGCGCTTAGGCTCCGGCCGGCGGGGACGCGGTAGCCCGGTGGGCAAGGGTAGTTCGAGGCGCAAAGCTCCTCCACCTGCTGGTAGGTTAGAGTGGGTGCGGTGGAAGCCATGAGAGAGTGATGAGAGATTGTAGAGATGTGATAATGCTGGCCAAGCCGGGCTACATATATGTAGTGAGAAATGGCGGGAAGACGAGGCGGGAAGACAGGGAAGAAATGGCGGGAAGACGAGGCGGGAAGAGGGGGTCGGCGGAAAGAAAGAGGCGGGAAGAGGGGGCCAACGAGAAGATAGAGGCGGCCGGGAAGACGAGGCGGGAAGAGGGGGTCGGCGGAAAGAAAGAGGCGGGAAGAGGGGGCCAACGAGAAGACAGAGGCGGCCGGGAAGAACTGGTGGGAAGAGGGAAGATTTTTAAATGAATTAGTTTTATTTTTCTGAATTTTTTGATATATTATTTGAATTTTTAAAATTTTTAAATGAATTAGTTTTATTTTACTGAATTTTTTGATATATTACTTGTATTTTTAAGATTTTTAAATGAATTAGTTTTTTTTTCTGAATTTATTGATATATTACTTGTATTTTTAAGATTTTTAAATGAATTAGTTATATTTTACTGAATTTTTTAATATATTATTTGTATTTTTAAGATTTTTGAATTAGTTTTATTTTTCTGAATTTTTTGATATATTATTTGTATTTTTAAGATTTTTAAATGAATTAGTTTTATTTTCCTGAATTTATTGATATATTATATGTATTTTTCAGATTTTAAATGAAAACAATTTGAAAAATAGCCTTTGGTCGCGGTTGGGGTCACCAACCGCGACTAAAGCTATTTTCCGCGGAAACGGAAAACCCGCCGAAAATACCCTTTGGTCGCGGTTGGGGTCACCAACCGCGACTAAAGGTACCCCTTTAGTCGCGGTTGGTGACCCCAACCGCGACCAAAGGTCGATTTCTATATATACGCGCGCGCCCGCCTCGGCGGTTTCATCTTCTTTCGATCGACTTCACCGCCAGGCTGCCGCTCGACGCCGACCGCTGCCGCGCCTCGACGCCGCCGCCGAGCAACCTTCCTCGCGCGCCGACCGCCGCGCCGGCCCCTCCTCCTCTCGCCGACCGCCGCCGCCCTCGATCGACGCCGTCGCCGCGGAGTGTACGTATACGTGTGCCGCCCCCCGCCCCCCATGCTCCTCGCCGCGCCGCCCCCTGCTCTTCGCCGCGCCGCCGCCGTCGGAGGGAAGAGAGAGGGAGAGGAAGGCGCGCGGCCGGCAGATCGATACCGGCCGGCGGCCGCGCCGCGCGTGGGAGAGAGAGGCAGGGGTCGCGCCAGTACACGGCGGCCCCTGCCTCGAGATCTCTCTTTTTTTTGTTTTTTTTTTAACTTAGCAAAAAAAAAACTTAGCAAAAAAAAACTTAGCAAAAAAATAACTTAACATGAATATATGATATAAACAAAAATTTAAACTTAACAAAAATTTAAACTTAACAAAAAATTTAAACTTAGTTTAACAAAAACGGCAAAATAACTTAACATGAAAGGGGCGCCGGCCGCCGGATTTTTTCTTTTTTTACTTTTTTTTGTTCTTTTTAATTTTAACTAGTATATTAATGTATATAATATTATATACTTAACAATAATTTTACTTAACAAAATTTTGACTTAAGAAAATTTAACAAATATAGATCTCTGGCCGTTTTTTTTTTAATTTGTAACTTAAGAAAAAAATAACTTAAGAAAAAATCTACTTAGCCAAAATAACTTAAGAAAAAAATAACTTAAGAAAAAATCTACTTAGCCAAAATAACTTAAGAAAAAAATAACTTAAGAAAAAATCTACTTAGCCAAAATAACTTAAGAAAAAAATAACTTAAGAAAAAATATACTTAGCCAAAATAACTTAAGAAAAAAATAACTTAAGAAAAAAAATAACTTAAGAAAAAAATTAGTTAGCCAAAATAACTTAAGAAAAAAATAACTTAACCAAAATAACTTAAGAAAAAAATAACTTAAAAAATAACTTAAGAAAAAAATAACTTAACCAAAATAACTTAAGAAAAAATCTACTTAGCCAAAATAACTTAAGAAAAAAATAACTTAAGAAAAAATATACTTAGCCAAAATAACTTAAGAAAAAAATAACTTAAGAAAAAAATAACTTAAGAAAAAAATTACTTAGCCAAAATAACTTAAGAAAAAAATAACTTAACCAAAATAACTTAAGAAAAAAATAACTGAAAAAATAACTTAAGAAAAAAATAACTTAACCAAAAATATCCGCTCTCTCGGCACCGCCACCGCTCTCTCGGTCACCGCCACACCGGTCTCTCGGTCACGCGGTCCACTGCGTCCCCCTCTCGCCTTCATCTACTCCATGTTCTAATTAATTTTGTTTTGACTACATGTTTTCGGGACTTACATATGGCGGACGATAGAGCTGACCCGATTCCGGACAACTATGATCTGGACGTTGAAGACCATATATTCGGCATCATAAAAGGGGATATTCCATATGAGCCGACCGGACAAGAAGAAGATGATATCTCTTCTTATCTGAACCTTGACGGTGAAGATGAAGGGCGCCGTCAGCAAGATGATGCCGAAGAAACGTCGGTAACGACGATCTTGCATTGGAAGTAGCAACCACCTCACGGCGCCGAGGTATATATATACATTGAGCCTCCGGTGATACAAACTAAGCTGATTTGAATAAATATGTGTGTACTAACGCGCGCGACTCTCTTTCTTATTTTAGCCCTCGGCCGGATCGTCGAAAAAATCGAGTACGTCGTCGTCAAGCGTGGCGCAACCAAGACGATGAAACCAAATGAAACATGCACCATCGAGGTTGTCAACGAAGCAACCGGCAGGCCGCTGGAGCCCAGCAAGAACGCCACCAAGTTTATCGGCCAATGCGGAGCCGTTGTTAGAGAGAACGTCTCGATCACCGTCCAGGAGTGGAATGAGCCAAAGAAGGCACGTCTTGGTTTCACTTTTGTCGATAAGAGGACAAAAAGATTGCTTCAAGAAGCTTATAGAACATTTTGTTCTACCTCCGGAATACCGCGAGATACGATGAGGCGGGTAACAAGATTCGGGAAAACAAGGAGAGGTGCGAGGCTAGTCAAACGGTTCGCTCTTTCTAAGATGGCCGACGCATTCCGGAAATACAAGCAAAATCTAGCCCATGACTTTGTCAAGCGGGGCAAGACTCCGGATTTCAAAGGACAATATGAGAAGCTGCAACATGATTGGCCAGAATTTGTGAAGCAAAAGAAATCGGAGCGAGTTCCTTGAATTGTCGAAAAAAAATAAGAAGAATGCGGCCAAGAAGGAGTACAATCATATTATGGGGCCGGGAGGGTATCGCTTTTGGCAGCCTAGGTGGGAGAAGATGGAGAACGAGCTGAGGGCGCGAGGAATCCGTCCGGGTACGGAGGGATGGGACCCAAGGGCCAAAAGCTGGTGGTACGGGCCTGGGGGATCGCTGAACCCGGAGACGGGGGAGTGTGTTTATCGGGGCAAAATAATTAAACCCACCCAAAAGCTTATTGAGGCAATGAGGGATGCTCAAGAGGGGAGGATCAAGTTCAACGGAGAGAACGACGCCACGACAAAAGCCCTCGGGAATCCTGAACACGGAGGACGTGTACGAGGCATGCCCGGGGACATTCCGTGGAAAGTAGGGTTCCCCGAACGATGACCCGTACGGTTACTGAAGCCGTAAGAGAAAGATGGATCGGGATGCGAGATGTTGTGGCGAAGGCTGGTAACGGAAATGGATGTGATGAAGAAAACCGTGAGTGTACTAGTAGCCGAAAGAGATGCATCTCGGGCGCATCATGAAGATCATCCAATGGATCTCGGAAGCCAGCGGAGAAGAAGCGAGCGTGGCTTCCACGGAGGCCTCACCGGGCTGGTGCACGGAGCATCTGGTGGTCGAAGTTCTTGCACCGGAGCCTCCTCGCTACCCCGTGGACGATATAAAGGAGATGAAAGCATGTCATCCGTATTATCCTATCGGGAACATGTCCATGAAGGTAGCCACCGGCGGTGCTTTACCACCTGGAGCACTCCACCACAACAACCCCATTCCGAGATGGCTATGCTCGTGTCACGGTGGAGGAGATAGTCCAAGGGTTTGAGGACCTGGACATTGACATTGCTACACCGAAGGGGCGACAAGACTTGGAGATGTCAAGCGCCAGTTCATTCTGTGGCAGAAGAAGTTTATCAAGTTTCCAGGCGAGGCGCCAAGGCAAACAAGTCCACCCCCCTCCGGTGGTGGTGGCGGCGGCGGTGGTGGTGGTGGTGGATCACCTACACCTCCGGCGGGTAAGCCGACGCCGCCCCCAATTCACCTCCGGCGGGTAAGCAGACGCCGCCCCCCAGTCCTCGTCCGGCGGGTGATCAGACGCCGCCCCCCAATCCACCTCCGGCGAAGAAGCAGAAGCAGTCCTGGGTTATTAACCCGGACCCTTACGTACCTGCAACCACAAACATGCCGGAGCCATCACTTAAGCCTCTCCCCAAGAGGTCTTGGGAATGTAGTGCCGAGGAAGTCGAGGCGGGCGCGGCTGCTGATTTAGAGAAATGGAAGGCGAGCTGCAAGAAGAAAATAGAGGGCGAGCCCAAGCCGTATTTTCTCGATGAGCAAAAGAAGTGGGCTAAGACATTTTTGAACACACCGTCCCAAGCCGCGAAGAATCTCCCGCCGACTATGAACGTGAACTTCGTGCGCAAGCACTCACGTTCCGGGAGGAAGCGAGAGGACGCGAAGAAGCAGGAGAAGAAAGCCTTGGAGGAGGCCCGAGAAAAAATTAGAAAGGGGAAAACAACAAGTTGCCCAGCTCGGGAACAAAGTAAACGATCGATCCCCCGCTCATAGTGAAAGCCGCGAGTCCGGAGGACGAAGCCCCTGATGTCATAGCAGCTGCGGCAGCACGGGGATTGACTGTAGCGAAAGCCAAAGAACAAGCGGCAGACTTAGGTCTGACTCTTCGTGTAGCATTAGGCCTTGATGACGTGGCAATGAAGGACGTAGTATTTGGATATGTGAAGGATGGTCCTCTCGTCGAGCCTGCGCAGGAAGAGGATCTACCTCGACAAATGAAAGGTCTGCTAAATTGGTACAAGGGTTACATAAAACTTAAAAACGCCAGAGAATATATTTATGCGGAAGTTAGACCTGAGCATCACTTCAAACATTACTATATAACAATTCATCGGAGTGAATTGTTCCAGCTGTTCAATCTACTGCGAGGCTCGACAAATCTATCATCAGCTGCTATGTTACGTAAGTGATTTATTAATTTCTACCCCATCTCGTTCATTGCCTGCACTATAAATATATATATTGTCCTAACTATCTTGTTGTGTACGCTATTATGCAGAATGAAGAAGCGGGAAATGCGAATAAGGCACACCCATGATGTTGGGTTCATTGACCCACAAATCGTTAATTCATATGTGTTACAACACCACCCCAGAGACGTGGAGGGTGACTCGTGGATGTTTCTTACAAAACAGGAACTCAAAAGTGATATTCTATTTCCTTACCATTTTGGGTGAGTGTTTCGTCTTGAGCACATTCTCTTTTGTTTACTCCATGCATGGTATGTGGCTAATCGATGAGTTATGCATGATCTGTGCATGTATCGTGTCCGCAGGGTTCCACTTGGATTCCGCTAGTAATTCAAATTCAGAACTCCACGGTTATCGTCCACGACTCTCCGAATATGGATACGAAGCTTTGGGCCGACATGAGAAAAATGATGCAAAAGTAACTACTTTCATTCGTTTGCGCTCTATATCGATCGGCCTATTACATTCATCATTTCCTAATATCAAGTAACTAATTAATAACTCTCTTGTTCATTTAATTTTCCTTGCCTCGTAGGGTTTGGAGACGGTTCGTAGATCAAAAGGTCGGTGAATTCAAAAAAGAGCTACATTTTAAAATGGCAAAGGCTGCGACGACCGGGGACATTCAGCCACCGGGGACCAATCTATGTGGATACTATGTTTGTGAGAGGATCCGGAGATACACCACTGAGCGGCAGCCGTCTGAGAACAACACCAGGAGGAATAACCTCCGGGCGACGCTTACTCCGAAGCTCGCTTCCGACCACTTCAAGAGGAACTAGCTGGATGGTTGGCGAACCAAGTCATCGATCCTAGAGGAGAACACTATGTAGAGGACGTAGAACTTTATATGCACTAAATATGTATGGAAACTTGTTCAAAATTGTATATGGTCATCCGATATTGAATATATATTGTATATTCCTCTTGAATTCTTTTTGGTTCTAATTTCAAATTTGTTTGAAATTGTACATTCACATGCATGTATACCGTAGAATATGTGAAACTCCTTCAAAATTAAAATAAAACACAAAAGAAATAAAACAATACAACTTAAAAAGTAACCGGGGGTTAGGGGAACCAGGTTAGGGGGGCTAAAACCCTAAACCTGCGGCGGCCTTTAGTCGCGGTTGGTGAGCAGAACCGCGACTAAAGGTCCTCCGCCACGGCGCTCGCCTGCCGCCCACGTGGACGGGCCTTTAGTCGCGGTTCGTAAGGAACCGCGACTAAAGGGGGGGGCCTTTAGTCGCGAATAATAGGTCGCGGTTGCGCAACCGCGACTAATGGCAGTTGCGCACCGCGACCGAAGGCCATTTTTCCACCAGTGGTGGCTCCTGTAAAAAAGACAAATTTTGATGCTGTAACACGACTACGTACAGCGCATTTTTTTGTCTTTTTTTGTACACACCACATAAAATGTTGTTTTTCCACGAAAACTTGTGCACGAACATAGAATGTCACGATGCACACCAAAAAATTTATGTCAATTTTTTTTGACATTTTTAAAATTAATTTTTAATTATTTTGTATAATGGGAGCATTTGCTCCTATGAGCCAAAACTCCACCTCCTTAATATGGTTCCATAGTTCTGGTGTGATGTGAATGACCAAAAAAGGGCAAATGTGATATTATATTGATTCTTGTACTGCTGGAGTCGAATTGTATTATTAACCTTTTCAATTCTAATTACATTTTCAGTCTTACAGTTCTGTGATGTCTTTAAGTGAAGCTCTGAGTTGAATTATGGCCTGGAAACATAACAAGAGTTGTGTGTTTTGTTATCATATATTTGCTGTGTGATCAAAATTGCTGCCCAAAATTTCCATAATCCCTCATGTTAACTAACCTCCCTCTTCAAAGTTAGGCATGGTGACTTTCTTTGTGCGTGTATGTAAAAATCGTATCAGAAACAAAAGCTTCTGGAAGTACCATTTGCAGCGTTTAGATCTAGTGCATGATGAGGATGCTAGCTTTTCCTCTCTCTGTATATACAAGATTCATGTCAAGCAAGCTATCAGATATAGTTAAATCAAGATTAGTGGAGACTGTCCGATGTGTTAGCTGAGAACATGCCAAAATAAGCAGATTTCCAAACACGGTTATACCGTCTATTATATGTAGAAAAAGCTATGCTTCCATAGCTCCAAGAATTAATACTCACGCAAATCACGGGGCATGCATCTATGTATGGACATAAAAGATCATCCAAATAAAATAATGATGCGATGAAAGATGTGTGGGCAACTCCTTGTTTCACGCTTAAATCTTAATTAGCCTTCCAGTCTGTTGAGCTCTCCCACACATCATGACCGGTGATGCATGGCCGCTCGTATTTCATAATAGGAGTAAATATTAGTTTCCACCAGTCCATGTCACTGATCATCTGGACGGTCCATTGCTTCCATGGATTTTCTTCTCTTCCCATCCTACCTCTCTACTTCCCTCCTAAAATTTCCGAATGACCCAAATCCTTTCAAACCTTGCTCTATAAGTACAAGCCCATTGTCATAGTCCGCGTGCGGTTTGCGCGTGTGACTATGACTTAGACTTTGACTCTTGCTCGTCGAGGAGAGGAGAGCCGCTGTCCTTGTCGCCGATTTAGTCGCCGACGTCGCTTGGCCGTCGTCCTCGTTGAGGTTTTCTCCCGATGCATCCATGCTGCAGGTAATCTCCGCCTTGTTCTATTTTGCTTCTTCATGGTCCACGCATCAACCTAGTATTCTGTAATTGGAACGCAGTCGCGCCGTCGGCCATGTGAGGGAGGTGGTCTCTGGGACCTCCGGCTGCCGGTGACAGCCGTGTGGGGGCGCTCCGGCGGCCATCGACTCTGTGCCACATGGACGGCAGTCAGGGACAATTGTTGTTTTCTGTTTGCACAATCCGTTAATTGCATCTGTACCATCAGCTTAGTCCCACAGGGACGTGCGGCATGTACGTCCGATCATTAGGAGGATGACGGCGAGGCGGAGCTTGTGGGTAGCCGATGGGCCTGGTGGCGGGATTTCCCAAACGACCCAACCTCCGGGCCATGTTACTGGGGATTTTTTTCCAGTAGGATGAAAAACTGGGATGACATGAAAATTGGGAAAATAGATCGTGCTATACTCCATGGACTGGAAACTTTGAATCTAATCAACCCGATTTACTTCCATTGGGATATATACTGCACTTGTTGCAATTTGGAGATTTTCCCCTGGCTATTTGATAGGCAAAACATGATTTCCACTACCAGGAAAGAAACCCTACTTTGCCACTAGACAAAACCTTTAGTTTCAAATTTAGATGAAAGAAGCAATATAAAATACTTCACAATTATCAGTTAACTGAACTAGAGATGAGCTATACACAATTATAGTGGTTGCATCACTGGAAAGCTGAGGAACAAACAAGAAGAGAGTAAAGTTGCAGAAGATAATTTTATATTTATTTGTGTCTAAATATTTTTCTCACCCAATGCAAACGCACGTGCAATTGTGCTAGCCTACATAACTTCAAAGAGAAACGGGCTAGTCCTAGTATGAGTTTCAGATTGGAAACATATTCAAACCTCTAATACTCTTCTTCTTATTCAATAAATTAAGGAAAATCTTTTGCCTTTCAGGAAAAAAGTGTAATGTCACATCATATTTGTTTACAAAAAGGACTTGAGTAATGGCTATGAGTTTCACGGCTTGTTCAAGCAATCGCTCGAAGAGGAAGGCTCCATGCATGTGACCATTGATTTCTTCAAGGTACGTCACAACCTCGTATTGTGACTTCTCATACACCTCACACATGCGTTTTGCGATTGATTTTGATTTGTCAAAATGCAAGCTTACAATTTCAGACATTGCTACCTTTGGTTTTATAATAAATAAATCAAGTTTCTCATGACATATTGTGTTGAATTCCCTTTCAACATTTGACCCTCTTGCTGACTTGGTTACTATAGTGTGCCGTGGAGATGACAAGTTAAGCAACTAATTGTTTTTTCCGTTTTACGCTTTTGTCTTGGACACTATGAAGATATTTTTTTATAATAATAGATGGCATGCTCAATGATCCCTTCTGAGATGATTATATTGTTGCTTCCTCCACAGCTCCCTTGCCGGTGTTGACCGCACCAGCCATCATGACCTCCACGCTGCCGGCGGCGCGGCCAGCACACAGCCATCTAGGCGGATCCGGCGCCACTAGCACCGGCGAGAGGCGCTGGCGCATAGGGACGGTGCCGAGGTAGACGCGGATGCTGCCGAACTCGATGGTGCGGCCGTTCTGCGGGAACTTGCCGCCGTTGTCGAAGCAGCCGGCGTTATCGTTGATGAAGTCCATGTTGTAGATGCGTTCCACGAGCGCGGACACCGTGCGCTCGCCGTTGATGTCGAGGAGGCCCGCCCGAATATGAACTCCAGCAAGCGCCACTTCATGCCCCACGGTGGGCGCCAACTGTCGTCGTGGTGAACGAGCAGATGCCATGGGATGGCTTATCTTGGGGCCGAATGGACGCTAGAGGATTCGGGGGAGGGTTTGTGACTAGATGGACGAACTTCCGGATGCTTTCCTCAAGAACTTGGCCAAGGCCAGAGGTAGAAGAAGAAAGACACAAGGATGAACTCGCTCTAGATCACCATGTTCATTGATCTCAAAACAGGTTACAGGTTGTTCTCTTTCTACTGTCGATCGCGTATAAAAGAGGCTGCCCCCTCTCCTTATATAGGGGAGAGGGTGGCTTACAGAACAAGAAACCCTAATGGGATCCTTGACTAGACAAACTACTTTACAAAGATACTTTATAAAGCTACTTTAATCACAGATGACACCGGGGTCTTCTTTAAACAAGGAGGCTGACGTCCTCCGGCTTCTTTGACCGTCATCCTCCTCTTTGTCTTCTAGCCTTCGTTTAAAGCTACTTTGCTTAGCTCATCCTTGTCCTTTAGCTCTTGACGGAATCTTTGACCAGTCAGCCGACATGCCCTTCCTTCCGGAGCGCCGGTACCTTTCCTTCCTGGTTCCGGTATACCCCTCTTGGGGATACCGGCTCAGCTTCACTTAGCCAAACTCTATCTTCCTATTCCGGTATGAACATTAAACCGGTATCTTGAAGGGTGAGACCATCCGGTATGGCATACCTTTGGCATACCAGGGGTCATCCCCCCAACAGATCCGGCTTACTGATCCTGGGCCGGACTTCATCCTTCATGATCAACAGCAACTGGGCCGCCCGATGGGCCACATGCCACATCACCGTCTATGGGCCACCCGGGCTTGCCGGATTTTGGCACTGTCGATGGTACACCCATGAAGTATACCCACAACAGCAGCCATATGCGCGGAGGCGTCGGTGTCCATGAACCAGTCGCCACCGCCACCATACGCCCCAGCGGAGGGGGCGCTCTGGAGGGCGGTCAGGAGCGCGGGATCCCACGGGGTCGCGCCCGGGGGGGCGGCGTAGGCCGGGCTGGGGCGCCGCGTAGAACGCCTGGTGGGTGGCTGGACGCGGCCCCATGATGCCCGGGTAGGGGGCGCGCGGCACGGGCATGGAGTAGGCGTGAACGACCCCGGTCCACGGATTGTGACCGGCGGTCAATGGCGGAGGGGCGGTGTGCTGAGGTGGACGAGACGCAAGGACGTTGGCACCAGCATTGCCACCGCCGTTGCCACCACCGCCACGGCGACGACGGCCGCGGCGACCACCGCCAGAAGGAGCTGCCTGCCCGGTCTAGGTGCCGGTCTCACCGGCTTGGGCGCCGGCATGGCCGGTCCACGGCCCGGTCTGGCCGGCCTGTTGACCGGACGGGCCGGTCCAGGGGCCGGTCTGGCCGTCTTGGTGACCGGTTGCATGGAAGCTCGGCAGCGGACCCGTGGGGCGAGGCGCGGGTGCGCGAGGCGCGGGAGTCGAAGCTCCGCGGGAGAAGCCGGCGACGAAAGCGGTGTGAGCCGCCCGAGCCCGGAGATGCTTGAGGCGGCGCTCCTCGAGGCGCAGGTAGGCCACGGCCTGCTCGAAGGTGGGCGTGGTGAGGAGCGTGAGGTTGGAAGCGGCGTTTCTGAGATCCTCGCCGAGACCCGCCGGCAGGGTAGAGAGCATGATGTTGTCATCGATCGGAAACTCCAAGTCACGGAGCTCGTCGGAGAGGCTCTTCAGCTTGAGGGCGTACTCGTCGAGAGACAGGTCGTTCTGGTGGGTGCCGAAGAACTCCTACTGGAGGAAGGTGACCCGCTGGATTTTGTTGTCGGTGAACAGGCCGGTGATCTTAGCCCAGACCGTGTGGGCGGAGTCGCCGTCGTGGACGACGGTGCGAAAGATGTCGTTGGAGATGGTCTGGTCGAACCAGCGGATGATGGTGGCGTCGATCGCGAGCCACTCGGGGTCGTGCGGCATGGCGAGGAGGTCGATGGTGCCGTCGACGTGATCGAGGAGATCATACTCGCGGAAGAGCAGCCCGAAGTACGTCTTCCACAGGAAGAAGTTGGCAGCAGTGGTGGAGAGCGTCACCGGCACGCGCTCGGCGATGGGGATGTCGCGAATGACGGCGACGGAGGGGCCGGCGAAGGGGTTGTTGCTGCCGGAGCCGGAGGAGTCGAAGCCGGAGCAGGAGGAGTCAAAGCGGTCCATGGCGGAAGCGGTGGTGGTGTTAGGAGGCGGAAGCGGCTAGGGCTAGGGTTGGGGTGGGGAGAGGCAGCGGTGGGAGGTGGAGGGGCGGCGGCGCCCGGGGGTGGGGAGGGGCGGCGACTAGGGTTGGGGTGGGGAGAGGCGGCGGTGCCCAAGGAGGAGAGGTGGGCGGCGGCTAGGGCTGGGAGAAGGAGGCCGGCGGCGCCCATAGAGGGAGAGGGCGGCGGCTAGGGCAGGACCCGAAGGGTCTCTGATACCATGTAGAAGAGGTATTGGAGATTGCACAGCACCAATAGGACCGCTGCTCATATATATAGGCGGACACATGTACAATTACAGGTACAACCCTAACAAAACACGAGGACTTATACCTATACAATATGTTAGTCCATACATGAATGGAGGAATTACAAGACGGGAGGCAGTACCCAAATGCAATCACTATTGCCATCCTGGTGACCATAATGGTATTCCGATGACATGATTCTCTCGAAGCCATCCACGCTTTCTCTTTTTCCGAAGTACAGGGTGTTCGTGCCGAGGTCCAATCTCTCTAAGCACTTTGTGTTGTGACGGGAACATAACAGTTGATTGAAGTAGTAGATGTGGTTCCTCTCCACCCTGCCGCGTCCATTAATAATCACGGGCACGTGTACCACCTTGCAGAAGACCTGACCTAGGAACAAGGCATGTTCGTCTAAGCTCGTCAGTTCTACCCATGTGTATGCGCCATCCGAGAGTTTAAACACCCTAAAAGAGGGAGTTTTATAGCCGTCAATCCAGTGCGAGAACTTCATATATAGCTATCGTCAGCTTACCTTGTAGCTGAAAGACGTAAATTTCGTCGGACTTTCGGCGGCATGCATGCAAGATTCCCCTATCCATGTCAATGTGGTGTACACGGGTTACTTCCGGAGCACCGTTATGGTTAATGCCGATGTGAAACTCGTACAGATTACGATAGCCATGGCCGTAGAGCTTTTTGTCGCAAAAGGCGATGCAACTTGTGGATGTGGTTATTGCGGCAAGCACGCAGTCGCTTGAGGAAGGGTCCTCCGAGAAGACGATCTTTTTCACGGCGGGCTGAGCACGACCTGCGATACGATTTGCGACTCTAGGGTGGAATTTACATCCGATAATGCTTTGTGTAGGAGAGAGCGAGACCCGATGGCCGGAGAAGACATTCACGATCAGCAGCCGCCGAGCGCCTGTCACGGTGGCCACCCAGCCACCGTCGTGACACCCGACAAGCCTTCCTCGGGGGTAACCCGGTAGCGGGACATGCAGTGCCCTGCCGTCGTCGAGGCTGTAGGCCCGGAGGAACGGGTCGCGCCTGGCATCTCCCAACAAGGGGAGGAGCAGCGGGAGAGCCGGCAGCTTCGGGTGACCGGACGCGACGGCGCGCCACGACGAACAGACCGCGGCGAAGCGGGCATGGTCGTAGGGCGAGGAGGAGCAGCACCCGAGGTAAACCGTGTCGAGGATGTCATCTGGGAGGTCGGACCAACTCCGTCGGACGCTTGCACGCCGGCCGTCTCCGGCCATTGATCTGTCCCTGGGTCGATCGTTGTAATTGTAGCGAGAAGGTGGATCCGATCGTGTCTTGTTTGGCAGGATCGATCCCTGATGCGCCAAATCGATTGATCGGTGCCTTTATATAAGGCAGCACGTGAACTTTTACTTTCCGGTCTGCTCATGAGAGTTTCTGCCGTCCACGAACGTCGATTTCTACGCTAGTAGTACTACTAGTACATAACTTTGCACACTGGAGAAAACGTGTAGTCGTGTGTATATGGGCCGGTTTCAGAGAAAAATACCGCTGCTTATTACAGGACGATATATATGAGACGGAAACAGGTGGTTTATTACGGAGTAGGAGTTTTGCTGCTGGACAATCGGCTTAATTGATTAGTTGAGAAAACTGAGGTCGGGTGAACTCTAAAGCACTAAAAAAGAATTAATGCGGAAAAACTAATGCAAAATATCCCTATTTACCTAGCTGAAAATTCACAAATTCAAAGTTTTCAACTGACCAGAAATCGGAGAATTATAACTCCTCCTTCGCAGCTGCATACATCTTTCCCTTTATGTCTATCTTAGTTCCTGACCACAAA
This sequence comes from Lolium rigidum, assembly GCF_022539505.1. Classification (NCBI taxonomy): domain Eukaryota; kingdom Viridiplantae; phylum Streptophyta; class Magnoliopsida; order Poales; family Poaceae; genus Lolium; species Lolium rigidum. The sequence goes on from NC_061513.1 coordinate 9,339,992, forward strand.
ATAAGAGCGACACAAGAAACCTAAAGGCAAGTTTTGTCATATATATACATCCGTGTATAAATTCTGTTCATGTGAAACAAACGAAAAAATCTCGTCTAGGCACCAAATTTAATTCCCACAAATGTGTAAAAAGTATATATATGCTTTGTTTTTCATGATAATATGGTATAACTGAGCAGTCCATAAAATACTTTAGATCATGTGGATAGAGGAACTAAAAGTGTGGAGGCAAAATCTAGTACAACTATTTCTTAAAGAACGGAACACTTTACCTGACTTGTTTTTCATGATAATATGGTATAACTGGGTAGTCCATAAGTTTTGCCATCACTTTTGGCAGTTGCGATAACAGTTCCTTGAACAGAAAAACAGTAAAAGATTATGAAATTACTCGTACGTAAGATCATAATGATGCACACATATGGATAGAGGAACTAAAAGTGTGGAGGCAAAATCCAGGAGCAACTATTCCTACCATTGATCCCTTCATACTTTTCGCGGTAATGATATCCATGCGACATGATCCTCTCCGATTGGAGCGCTACTCCTTTGCTCTTGTAACAATAGACATCGCAACTACCAAGGTCCAACCAAGCTAAGGACCCTGATTCCACATTGTCATTGAGATGCTTGGAGTAGTAGATACGGTTCCCTTCCACGTTCCCTTGCATGCCCTCTGCCGACAAATGCACCGCCTTGCAGCATCCAGGCCCTAGGAACAAGGCGTGGTCGCCCAAACTTGTCACCTCTGCCCACGTGTACTTGGCGAGCTCGAACACCCTAAATATTCCAGCCTCTTTCTTGCTTGCCGACGTGTCCTGCGTGGCTGTTGCGAGCTTGCCATGAAGCTCGAAGATGTATCGTGGATTAAACGAGCTGGGTCTTTGGATGATTAGTTTCTCGAGCGAGATGAGCGCCGGAGGATTGTCCTTGTTTGGGTCGATGCCGAGCTTGTACATTAGAGCACCACCTTCCGAGAGGGCGTAGAGGTGGCCGTTGCAAAAGGCCATGTCTACGATGGGGCTGGATCCCATGCTGCATTCTCCTGTCCTCCACCCACCGAACGGGCCGCCTCGCCTACAGAGCGTTATGTACATTGTTCTGAAGATTGTCATCACAGCGATGATTGTCATCACAGCGATGATGCAACCTTGTGAAGCAGGGTCCTCGGAAAAGATTATTTTTTCGATAGATGTTTTGTGCCAGTCGGTTCGTCTAATAGTCACCAATTCTTCTTCATACATCACCCTGACGGTGGTAAAGAGGTTGACGATGTCGACCCGGCATCCGATGGCAGCAGCTACCCAGCCTCCCTCGTGAGATCCCACTATCCGCTTGCCGTAGGGGAGTCGAGGGAGCCGGACACGCAGCACCCTGCCGTCCTCCGGGCTGTAGGCCCGCGCCTTCCGGTCGAGACCTCCGTTGCCCGTTGAATTGAGCAACAGCGGTAGAGCCGGCAGCTTCGGCTGCCACGACGCGGCGGCGTGCCATGACCTGCACACGACGGTGAAGCGGCCGCGGTCGTATGGGGAGGAGCAGTGGCGGTAGATTGCGCCCAGGATGTCGTCGGGGAGGTCCTGGAAGCAACGCCCTCCGGTGCCGCCGTCGCCGGTCATCGTGATCGATTGAGTCTGGAATTCAAAATCGACCAATCTCCTTTATATAGATTGGGCGCTTGCAGAGGTGTGATGCAAACGGGACGCGCACGGCACGACAGACCTGATCAATTTTATTCGGGTAGCAGGTCACGTATCCCCGGAGACATATGGGATTTCTGATTCTATAATCGAAGATGGTTTCCAAAGAATTAATTGCAGTACTGCCACTGCAACCTCTCGGATATCTCCTATATCTCCTATGAATAAAATCTTCACACCTCGGATGGATTTTCTATCTTCGCAGTACTACGGATTAAGCTAGCATGGACTAGAAATAAGGACATAAGGAGTGCTCAGATAAGATTTTAGGAGGATAAATGGTTGGAAACAACCACTCTTCAAAAATAATATTTAGCTTTATACAATAGGGAAAATTTGCTACAGGACACCGTTATTTTATGGCATTTGCTGAAACACACTGCTCAAATGTGTCTTTGCCAAGTACCATTACAATTTTGTGTCACATTTGCCAGAACACACCACTTGGCTAAAAAGGGAAAGTTTTGCACTTTGTTTTCAAAACAAGTCATCCCAGGCAAAAGTGTAAAACTTTCTGTTTTTAGCCAGGTGGTGTGTTCTGGCAAATGTGCCACAGAATTGTAATGGTATCTGACAAAGACACAATCGAGCGGTGTGTTTCAGCAAATGCCCAAAATTAACAGTGTCCTGTGGCAAATTTTCCCTATACAATATTATGCGTCATAAAGGCGATATCTTATAAAAGGTGATGGAAACATCTCCACCGTTTATTACGTTCAAGCGTGATCCGTTGGCTTCTTAAAATGAACTGCTACAACGACTAGTTTCATTTCAGTCGTTACAAGGATCTGATGAATTCCATTAGAAACTTACCAAGAACGGTGTATTCTCGGTAGGGTCCATGTATAAAGCTTTAGTCGAACCCATTATCTGATGAATTCCACTAGAAACTTACCAAGAACGGTGTATTCTCATTACAAGGATCTGATGAATTCCACTAGAAACTTACCAAGAACGGTGTATTCTCGGTAGGATCCATGTATAATAAAACCATTTGGAAGATGAAGATACCTTGAAAACTAAGGTTTATTGCATGGTAGCTTCGTTGTGGTGTTATTCTTACTAAATTTAACCTTGCAACATGCAACTGGCATGAGTGTACGGAATGTGTTTTAATAAAACACCTCTTGTTCTAGTGTCGGTTCGTTAGATCTATATGGTTAATCATTCGAATAAATTTTATCCTATACTCCACACGTACTGAGTAAGAGTACAAATGTTTTTTTTTCATGATAGTATGGTATAACGGGGCAGTCCACAATTGTGCCAGAACTTTTGTTTGTCGCGATAGCAGTTCCATCATTATGGAATTTACTCGTACATAGGATGATGCCATACATGCTGCACATGGAAACTAAAAGTATGGAGGCAAAATCCACGTACAACTATTTCTACCATTGATGCCAAATCATCCTTCTCGTGATAATGATATCCCCATGACATGATCCTCTCCGAGTGGAGAACTTCTTCTTTGCCCTTGTAGTAATACACGGTGCAACTACCAAGGCCCAACCTAGGTAAGGACCACATTCTCGTCGAGATGGATGGAGTAGTAGAGACTCTTGGAGTAGTAGATACGGTTCCCTTCCACCTTACCGCGCATGCCCGTTGCCGACACATGCACCGCCTTGCAACATCTAGGCCCTAGGAACAAGCCGTGGTTACCTAAACTCGTCACCTCTGCCCACGTGTATTTGGATGATCTCACTAGTAGAAAACCTCTCATCCATCTAAGCCATAAATACCGGTTCCCTTACGAACCGGTACTAAAGGGTGTATTAGTACCGGTTGCACTGCTCAGACCTTTAGTACCGGTTCGTAAGGACCTTTAATACCGGTTCGTGACACGAACAGGTACTAAAGGGTTTGCGTCAGCTGAAAAACCTTTAGTACCGGTTCGTGACACGAACCGGTACTAAAGGGTAGACCTTTAGTACCGGTTCGTGTCACGAACCGGTACTAAAGGTTTTTCTGCTCCCCCACGCAGCTCCACCCCCCCCCCCCTGGATCGCCTTTTTTGACACTGTAAAATAGAAAAGAAAATGATAGAAAATTCAAAAAATAAAATGTTTTCACATTCTTCTATGTTATGCAACCTACTATTAGGAAAAATTAAGAAATTCGAATTTTCACTTTTTTTGCAAAAAAGTTTTGAAAAATGGTAAAACCGCAATAACTTTTGCATACGACGTCGAAAAAATACGTATAATATATCAAAAAAATCCTGGGAAAAAGTTACATCCGAATTCACCAGGGTTTACCCGGTTAGCCAATTTTAGATTCTCAAAATTCCAAATGAAAATATGAAAGCAGGAAGATTTTAGTTTTTTTCCAGAAATTTAAAATTTTATATTTTTTTATTTTTTTTAAATTAAAATATTAATTGTAAGATTTTTTGAGTCCTAACATATTACTATTACTTTTATCAAATTATAAGATTTTCAATTTTTCAAGTTTTAGGTTTTGCAAAAAATATTAAATTTTTTTAAAATAATTAAAAATAATAAAAATTAAAAAAGTTAATTTTATTTATTTATTCAACATTATTATTACATCATTACTTTTATTTATTAAAACAATTATTTGGAATTCAAACGATAAAAAGTGTGACATCGAACAACATGTTAATAGGATTGATATGATACTATTATCACATACATGCGCGCGAAGCACTTGGAAGTGGAACGGGATGGAACTTGGAAGTTAAGCGTGCTAGTGCGGGAGTAGTGTGAGGATGGGTGACCGACCGGGAAGTTTGACTACGGGTAAGTAATTTGACTAGAGATTAAGTGTAGTTAGAGACTAACGGAAATACTAGTAATTCTGAAAAAATAAAAAAAAGAGGCCTTGAAAAAAAGGGTGTGAAAAATAATTAGAAAAAATGGAAAAAAAATTAAACGAAATAGGCTTTAATACCGGTTCGTGTTACGAACCGGTACCAAAGGTCTCCAGCCCCACGGGTTCCTCCGTGCCCACGTGGAGGCACCTTTAGTACCGGTTCGTAAGCAACCGGTACAAAAGGGGGGGGGGGCCTTTAGTGCCGGATAATTAGTACCGGTTGCTCAACCGGTACTAATGCCCCTATGGAACCGGTACAGATGAGCGTTTTTCTACTAGTGTCTGCTGGTGGCAAGCTCGAACACCCTAAAACACATGAGCCTCTTTGTTACTTACCGGCCTGACTTCTATGACCGCTGCGAGCTTTCCACGAAGCTCGAAGATGTATTTTGGATCAAACAACTTGGGTATTTCAATGATTAGTTTCTCGAACGAGAAGAACACGAGAGAATTTTGCGTGTTTGGGGCGATGACGAGCTTGTATGGTAAATCTCCACTATACGTGAGTCCATAGAGATGGGAGTTGTCTAGCATCGTGGTGGCGTTGGTGGCCGGCCTCGCAATGTCATTGCATTGATCTCTCCTGAAGATGGGTATGCGGAAGACAGTGGCGATGAGGACATCTGGAGCGTGTATGATGGTACGTGTCGAGGGTCTGCCAGACCTATTGTGCCACCTGCTCGCCATTGGCGACTATGTCAGGGTGTTTGCTCTGTTCATTGACCCCCCCCCCCCACCCCCCGTCATCGGTGATGTAGAATTAGCGAGCTGTTGTTAGTTTGGTGGCTTCGGTTCGATCTTGTAAGGTATTGTGAATAATCTAATAAAAAAACCTGTGACATTTCCCCTATTTCGGAAAAAAAAAGTGAGTCCATAGAGGTCACCGTTGCAAAAGGCAATGTCCACGATAAGTTCGAACAGACTCGGTCGCATGCCACATCCTCGTGTAATCCATTCTCCAGACGGGTCGTCTATCTTATAGAGCTTTATGCACCTTCGGGTCAGCACAGCGAGGATGCAGCCTTTCGAGGATGGATCCTTACTAGATATATCGTCGTATCTATACATCATGTGTCTTTTCCGCAGCACACAAGCGCGGGTAATAAGGTTCACGGTGTCGATCTTCCAGCCGGTTGCGGCAGCAACCCTGCAGCCACCATCGTGGCATCCGACAATCCTCATGCCATACGGGAACCAACGGAGTGGGTCGTCCAACACCCTGCCGTCCTCGGGGCTGTACGCCCGTGCCTTCCAGTCGAGGCTTCCATTGCCCGTACGTCGTATTGAGCAGCAGCGGCACTCTCGGCAGCCACAACGCGGCGGCGCGCCACGACATGCAGACGGCGGAGAAACGGGCGCGCTACAACAGGACCCCCCCCTTCAGCAACGGATCGATGTGTTGCCAGATGTTCATATAAGCGTTGGTAAGGTCTACACCAATGAATTTGTATGCGTTGCCGTTGGTGGCGTTGCAAGGGTCTACAACAACACAAAAACATCCGTTGGTAATCAGCGTGAATAAGCGTTGTGAGATAGCAACGTATATAAGGAGATGCTAACAACACCTAGTATGCGTTGGTGGTATGATGCACGAATGTGTTTTGAAACTGACGTAACGCTACATAACAATAATATTTTATCTATATCTATTAGTAGTCACTAAGTCAATGCACATAGTGCACACGAGCCAAGATATAGGAAAAAAGGTTTCATATAATATATTGACTATGTTCAAATACAACGAACATGTATCATTCATCATCTTGGAATCAACATCTCAACCATGCATCATCAATTTATCTTGGAAATCTACAAGAAATAGATCAGTTAAGAAAAAAGCATTAGGTTTATAAACTAGTAAAATTTTAGATGGGTAAACTTGACAAGAGGGTAACGCACAAAGGTTGAAGGCCATGAGATAGTTAATGTTCATGCATAACTAATAATATTGACCTTTTTGAGTGGTCATATCGACTCATCCGATTTTACTAATGTAGCATCAACACTCACCACCAAAAACTGATTTCCAAGTTTAACACCTTTACCTGCGTATTCTGGGTCGCTACTTTGGAGTGTAGCAAGAGCAACATTCTTGTTCGGATTTTCCAAACTCTTAAAAAATACTATAGTGCCAAACTTTTACATAAACAAAAGTGTACGAGAAAATAATATTCAATGCAGTTTAAATCTGCAAGAATCTTCAATAAAAGAAGCATAGTGCACATACATCTATCGAGTTGGCATCCAATCCATTTGTTGTGTTGCCTTGTTGTTTCTGCAGATGACCATGCAACATCAATATGCAATAAAGTGAAATCATAAGAAAACTGAAAAGGATAAGTAAAAGCTTTTGAAATTCCATCTCATACATCAGCTTTCTTTGTTGCACTAGCCACTTTCGATATCTTCATGTTTTGGACACCGTGCTAATGAGAATTGCAAAATAATTAGATATTGGAAAAAAAACTTCATAAGAAGCTGCGAGTGATAAAAAAATACACATTGTTCTATCCACAGACTACCACTATATAGTACTGTTATTTTTATACTTGGGAAGGGATTTTCTCCTCTGTTTCATAATGTGTGCATTAGAATTGTTCAGATGACTTATGTAGGTTGGTCAGCACATGAAACAAGAAAGATATTAGCAGTCCAGGGAGCTTGACTTCACAGCCAATTGGTCGTGTTGTTGTTTTTTCATCTAGACTCAGATCTATGGTGGACTGGAGGATTGTGCATGCATGTAGAATCTACATTATTAGTATTCTGACTAATACTTTACTGATCATCTACATTTTTTTAGATCAGTAATCATCTAACTAGTAAGAATAAATGTGCTCTGCACATCTTCAAGGCCACTGAAATGATTTCGGCATGCATACATAAAAATGAGCAAAGAGATAACTACAAAATAAATGGGATTAGTATTAATTTCTACAAAAGATAACTCCAAAAATTAAAGTGCACTAACCTTTACTGCAGTAGCACTTTCCTCTCTTGGTTGGACATTTTCATCGTGGACCCAAGTTTTTTGTTCTATGACAAAATATTCATTATAACATTGTCATGTACTATAATAAAAACTCATGTTGCAGGATGTGCAAGCAATGATAAATTTGTTGCTGCAAGGATACAATATTAAATCATAAGCAAACTGAAAAGGAGAAGAGAAATATTTAGTAATTCCATGGCATACATTAACATGCTTTGTTGCAGTAGCCCGTTTTGGGATGTCCGTGTTCCAGCCACCATGCTAATGAGAAGGTAAATAATAGCCAGAAGTAGTACAAGCAGAAAACTGAATTTAAATGTATACACGATGAATACCGTGTGTGCAGATGAAACTTTAAAATGCGTGTCTTTGTGTAGGGGGGTCAGTATCCAGGTCCTAAAGTATAGTGTAATTCATTAGATAACAAATAAATTCATGAACCATGTCGTGTGTATCGATTTCTTCATTGTAGATTTTGCCTATATTTCTGACTTGTATCATGTAATACAATTTGTAAATAATGCACATGCATTTACATATACGTAGAAAGACTAAGCATCATGTAAATGATAAATCTGATAAGTCTATATGTACCTGTGCCTTTTTGGCTCATCCAAATAGTAACAAGAGAAATCCACTGGTCCTTAATCACACCCGTTGGAACATTGGTGTTGTTCGCTTCCATGCTCTTGTGTGCATCAAAATAGAGGGATTTCAGATTTGACTTATGGTGCCTCCATCTTTCTCCAACTGTATTTAATATATACTTCTCCAATCGAGCGGGATAAATAAACCTCATCCACATCATATCCCACAAAACTAATATTAGCATGAAATCTAAAGCACAAAAATGTTAGCAAAATATTTTTAATGAGCACTGAATCTATCTTTACTTGCCCCAATATATCATGTTCGAGTGCCTCCAAATCTGCTTGTGGAGAAAATTACAAAAAACCACCACATTAGAGGCAATGGTTTCAGAAAACCACCACTATTCGAGAAATCTTCAAAAAACCACCAGTCTACGGGTAACACGTAACAGACAGCACTGACTCGTCTCTAATGATGGTTTAATGGCCAAACTGACATGTGGGTCCCGCTGTCATGCTGATGTGGCGACTGATTAGCGAGAAAGGGAGGAGCTCCATATATTGGTTCTAGCTTTGGGCTTATTTGTAAATTTCTATGGGACCCACCTGTCAGATAGCATTACTTTTCTCTTTTTTATTTTTCTATTGCTCCTCTAATTTTTTTCTCTACTTTTTTCCTAGGTGTTGACTCGACCCGTGCGTGAGCCGGAGCTGGCGGCCTGCTCGCCGGCGCCCACGTCCTTCCCACCCATGCTCGCCTGCGACAGCGGCCGTCCCTAGCCAGAGCTCGCCGGTGCCTACGTCCTTCCCCGCCCCCGCGGCCGCCTCCCTAGAACCCCCATCATCCCATCAAACTCCGGTAACGAGCCGCGCCGCCAGTGTCCCCCATGAACCTTGTCCGAGCCACTGTGGTGAAGGAGCTGGGGCGTTGAACCCCGTCGCCGAGGGCCACTGGAGCGGCGAGTGGCGTCGACACTGAGCACCGTAGAGACGGAGCTGATGCCATTGTCGCCGACATCGGCAGCGCTCCCGCTTGGCCTTCGTCGGGGTGGCCTCCAGAACTTGTCGGAGTCAATGGAGAGGCTTTTGAGGTGCGTCGAGGCTCGGGTCTGGTCCACGGGCAGTCATCATGTGACGGTAGGGCTTCCTCCGGCTTTAATTTCTCGCCAGAGCCCTAGCGGCGGCGCAGCAATTTCGTGGGTGAGAATGGACGCGAGTGCGGCAGACTTTATGGGGAGAGAGGCATGTCTCGCCGGTCCCCTTATCCAGCTCGGGCCTGCCCCCAACTCCCAGCCAACTAACGGTGGTGGCGGCCGAGACCTCGCGGTCGTGCTCGCTCATCGGCGGCGTGCGCACAGGGAGAGGCCGCGGCGGGGGCCAGCACGCCGGTGGCCATGGAGAGGCGCACGCGCCCAGGAGAAGGCGGCGGCGGGGGCCAGCACGCCGGAAATCTAGCCGGAGCTGAGCCCGGCGCCGGCGGCCGAGCACGGAAGCCACGGTGGGCTGCAGCGGTGGTTCTGCTCACCAGTTTTTTTTCTTTTTCTTTTGAGAGAATTCTTTTGAGAGACAAAGGAGAGAAGAAGATACTGACAAGTGGGTCCCAAACTTTTTTACATAAAAGCCCAAAACTAGAACCAATCTATGTTGCTTCTCTCTCTGATCATTATGTGTTGCCACGTCAGCCTGACAGCAGGACCCACACGTCATTTTTGTGATTAGACGAGCATCTTAGACGAATCAGTGCTATCTGTTAAGTGTTACCCGTAGACTGGTGGTTTTTTGAAAATTTCTCGAATAGTGATGGCTTTTTGAAACCATTGCCTGAAATGTGGTGGTTTTTTGTAATTTTCTCCTGCTTGTGTTTGTTCATCATTTTCATCAATTGCTTTATCATCTTCTACAATTGGGGCTGGGGTTGCGCCACTGCTCTCCGGTACACGTTCTGCATCCGGTGCTTGCAAATAGGATACTACCAGCAGCGCTCTTCTTCTTCATCTACATGATAGAAAAATTAAACAATTAAAAGCTTGCATCTAACAGTAATTGCATCGAACAAATTATATGTGCTAGTATAAGCTGGGCATTTACAGAAAAATTTGCCAAGTACAGACAAATTGGCTAGATATATACAGTATACAAAGATTGCAAACAACTAATATAATGCTACTGCTATTGCTAGGTGCTAATCTGCTCGCAGGCGTCCTGGCCGAAATCAGTGACTAGAATTAGGGATTCCCCTAGACGGCTAATCTAACGCGTAGCATGCTAATCTCACACCAATCAAATATTATAGAGGCCTAGAAAATTAGGGATTAGGGGAATGACACACCGATCAGGATCAGTCCAGAATTAGGGATCAAGGGTACATGGATGCTGACCGTTGTTGTCGCGCCGTCGCGGTCGCCTGCCTGCTCCGCTGCCGCTGGTCCGCCGCTTTCCTGCTAGCCGCCGGCTCGCCGCCATCTCTCGCCTAGGGCTGCCGTTGTGCCGCCCCACCGCCCGCCTGCTGTGCTGTGTGTATAAGATTGCGATTGGGTTCGACCAGTTCCTGGCTTGGACGCTTGGTGCGAGCGATGAGGAGCAGTCAATAGCTGGGCTTCTGTAATCTGTATGGGGTATGGGCTAAGCTGACTATATGTACAAACATCATTTTCTCAAATTCTTTGGTATTCAGGTGAATACAGTAGAATACCCAGCGCTGCCGATACTCGCCACCATCCCCTTTGGATCCGCCTCTGCAGATATGTGATGACATTGAACATGACTACATGAGGATATCGTAGGCCAGGGGAGGAAAAAAGGATGCATCAACGAGGATGGCAGGGTCTAAGAGGTCGTGCGGTGATGGCATTGTGGCTTCCCGGATCGGCCTGAGATGCCACCGGCGGCATAACGCTTGGTCTGCGAGACGCTCCGACACGGTAGCCGGATGCATGGATCTGACAGAGTGAAGACCCAGGGGAGAAGAGGCGGCACTGACCTGCAATCAAATAGAATACGGCGAATCGCCCGCCGGCTGCCGCCACAAGTGTGCAGATCTTCGCTTGAGCTCTTGTTGAAGAAGCAACCCACGACTCGGGATAGGGAGGTGCGGAGATGGGAAATGCGGACATTTAGCGGAAGTTAGGATAAATATTTTTTGTTTACATTTTAAGTAACCCATTTCACGGTTTAGTTTCTATGAGTGGTGGGGTCAATAAACTAATACCATGCCATCTGAAACTTCTTGGCTTTAAAATATGAGAACAACGCGTGCGTAATTAGTAAACGCAGAAAAAATAGGAGGGAACGCAAAAATGGAGAGGACAAATGGAGTGAAAGGGGAATACAAGGAAAAGAAAACGGATGGAGATGAAAATAGTTCCAATCTCCACAATTAGGTCGTGCACATGTATATTCATTTTTGTCAAAAATTAATTAAAGCAGCTGAAATTAAGTAGGCGTTCTTACATAATATGCACTTTACTTTTTCCAAAGCGGAATGCAAAATTTGTATATCTAAAACAGAAATTGACTAGCGAGATATTATTTATATACAATTTTTTGATGAAAGGATCATAATGAGACCGGCTTTGAATTAATGAAGCCATTAATCAGCTAGGCGAAGTACCAATATGTTAGACATACAAAATTAATTGAAAAGGCAGTATAAGCTTGTTTATCACCAATGATATATTTTCTAAGCTTTATTATGTTCCAGACCAAAGGGCAAAAAACCCAGTTGGTAAGGTGATCTCATTGCATACCAATTTAGTATTGGCGTGTCCCAACGCATAGAATGCAACGCATGGAATTCGTTGCCACTTGTATAGTCTGCAACGGATGAACTTACCAACGCAATTATCCGTAGCTATGTCAGTATTTTGCAGCGCATTTTTAAAGCGTTGCAAAGTATGCGATGCCATATGGGGGGGCTTGTTGTACCTAATTGGGCACCGGCGGTAGATTGCGCTCAGGAGGGTCATTAGGGAGGGTCACTCATCAACCGCCCACCGGTGCTGCCGTCGGCAGCCATCTACACCGGCACGGCAGCCATCTACACCGGCAGCTATTGGATTTCAAGCATGGAATGGATCAATCACATCAGAATAGATAAACACACGCAGACTCAACTCTCACGGTTGCAACTTATGTGACCTGCCCATGTTTATATACACGCACGGGACACCCAACACGAAACTAACTCTGACTAGGATTCATGTTTGAACTTGACTCGGCCACAACCCCGAACAATAGTATGACTCAAACTTTTTTTTCGAAATGGGAGCAACGCCTCAGCCTCTGCATCAATAGATACATACGGCCTTTTTTTTATTGCAACATACGAGTATATCATTCAATTATTACAATCATGGATCGGATAAGGTTGAGACAAAAAATCAATCAACGAAACATAATAGGCAGAAGAGCACTAAACATTAGCAATCCTATTAATATGTCGCCACTCACTAGCCTGAAAAAAAAATCCTGAGCAACCATCAGCAACCGGTTGCATCCAGTAACCATGCATATCGCCCGCTGATGCTCCGGGAGAAGGAATACCGATAATTGGATCCAGTGCGCAGCTCGGCGAACAACTTGCAAAAAATTAGTTCCCCTTTATTTGTTAAAAACAACATTATTTCTGCTTGTCCAAATAGCACAACACAAAGCTGAAACGTCAATACGTATCTTAGCTTTATCAATTTTATGCACTTCATTCAGCCAGTTACCAAACATATTAGTAATATTAGAAGGAGGTGAAATATTATATGTCAAATCTAGTATGACTCAAACTAGCACTCTTAATAACTAGTAACAATACCAGTACGACACGGCCGGCCCATCGATTCCTACTGGACCTGCCCGTAAGTGTTGTATTCACTACGGGAAAATCAGGCGCTGCCGTGCAGCCTATCTTTGCCGTGAGCTGCTGCACGGCAAAGATTTCTTTGCCGTGCGCAGCAAGAAGACCGCACGGCAACGTGAAAACGCACGGCAAAGTTTGGGAGCAGCGCACGGCAAAGAAACCAAGCACGGCAAAGAAAGACCTGGCGCACGGCAAAGCAGTATCTCACGGCAAAGTCTGGGAGCAGCGCACGGCAAAGATAGCAGCACGGCAAAGTCCCTGCAAGCCGCACGGCAAAGAAACAATGCACGGCAAAGGCCTGGGCACTGCCGTGCCCCGCCCCTTTGTCGTGCAGACAGACCAGTTGCACGGCAAAGGACCTTTGCCGTGCGCTGCTCCCTTTGCCGTGCGCCAATATACATTTTATTTGTTTTTCTAACTATTTTATTTCATCTACTACTTATATTTATTTTGTTAATTAGTTTTTCTTTTTGATGACTATTTATTACACTATGTGCAATACAAAATTAGTCTCCATGCTCATCCCCCACATATATCGGGGTTCCGGTGCTCGGCGGCCGTCCCCCTCCTTCCCCCAAAAACAGCGGGACGGCGGGTCTACCCCCGTAGATTTCTCCGCGCGAGGGTGCAAAATGTACTTTTTCATTCTTTTAGGTTTGTCAGGGTTAGGTTTTAGGTCCACTTGCAAATTTTGGTGGCATTCCGGTGCTCCGGTGGTCATTCCGGCGTCGTGGTTCAGGGTTTTAGAGGGGTTTAGTGCTCGAATCCTCCCCAGTTTAGGGTTTAGGGTTTAGGGGAGCTACTTGTGCACCATTAGACCTTGCACCACACTTTGACACATATCATAGGTCCACATGCAAGATTTGGTGGGGTTCCGGTGCTCCGGCGGTCGTTCTCCCCCTCCTCCCCCCAAAACAGAGGAACGTGTGCCCCGACGGGTCTACCCCCCTAGATTTCTCCGCGCGAGGGTGCACCAATGTACCTTTTCATTATTTTAGGTTTGTTTGGGACATATACACATGGAGAACCAAGATTGGGACCCTTTGGCACATATACCCCGCAGCTAGAGCCATTATCACATGATCGAGGGTGTGCCTGATCTACTGGTTACGGTTCGGCGTAGGGTTAGGGCTAGGGTCTAGGGTGTAGGGCTAGGGTTTAGGTTAAAGCTAAGTATTTATGGTTAGGTATAGGTTTAGGGTTTAGGGTTAGGGTTAGGGTTGATGATGCATGGTTCTGCAGCTCCGGCGTCGTGGTTCGGTGGTTTTAGAGGGGTTTAGTGCTCGAATCCTCCCCAGTTTAGGGTTTAGGGTTTAGGGGAGCTACTTGTGCACCATTAGACCTTGCACCACACTTTGACACATATCATAGGTCCACATGAAAGATTTGGTGGGGTTCCGGTGCTCCGGCGGTCGTTCTCCCCCTCCTCCCCCCAAAACAGCGGAACGTGTGCCCCGACGGGTCTACCCCCCTAGATTTCTCCGCGCGAGGGTGCACCAATGTACCTTTTCATTCTTTTAGGTTTGTTTGGGACATATACACATGGAGAACCAAGATTGGGACCCTTTGGCACATACACCCCGCAGCTAGAGCCATTATCACACGATCGACGGTGTGCCTGATCTACTGGTTAGGGTTAGGTGTAGGGTTAGGGCTAGGGTCTAGGGTGTAGGGCTAGGGTTTAGGTTAAAGGTAAGTATTTATGGTTAAGTATAGGTTTAGGGTTTAGGGTTAGGGTTAGGGTTGATGATGCATGGTTCTGCAGCTCCGGCGGTCGTTCTCCCCCTCCTCCCCCCAAAACAGCGGAACATGTGCCCCGGTGGGTCTACCCCCTAGATTTCTCCGCGAGAGGGTGCACCAATGTACTTTTTCATTCTTTTAGGTTTGTTTAGGACATATACATATGGAGAACCAAGATTGGGACCCTTTGGCACATACACCCGCAGCTCGAGCCATTATCACACGATCGACGGTGTGCCTGATCTACTGGTTAGGGTTCGGCGTAGGGTTAGGGCTAGGGTCTAGGTTTAGGGGAGCTAATTTTGCACCATTACACCTTGCACCACACTTTGACACATAGCATAGGCCCACATGCAAGATTTGGTGGGGTTCCGGTGCTCCGGCGGTCGTTCTCCCCCTCCTCCCGCCCAAAACGACGGTATGTGTGTGCACCGACAGTTAGGGTTAGGATTTAGGCGATCGATTTTGCACCGCTATAGTTTTAAGAAAACATGATAAGAACATTATTACAAAGTACTCATGTTGGAAAAACAGGTTTAATTTAATTTGAAATAAAACTAAATTCTCATATATGACAATTGAAATGGTAAAATAAAAAAAACGTTGCCGTGCGTAGGCGCACGGCAAAGAGTCCTGCCGCACGGCAAAGGGACTTTAGCGCACGGCAAAGGCTTTGCCGCACGGCAAAGGCAGTTTGCCGCACGGCAAAGAGTGGCGCACGGCAAAGTTGCGGATAAGTTAACCAGCTGGTCACGTTTGCGTCCCGACCAGATCGAACGCACGCCCAGCTCTTCTTCCCTTCCACGCGAGCGCCGCCACCTCCATCGATTTCCTCCTCCCACGCGAGCGCCGCCACCGCAGTCCGCTGCCCCGCCCTCCTCAGGTCCCCTCCCCCCGCGTCGCCGCTGAGCTCCCTCGCTCCTCCTCCCGTCGCGCGCCCTCGCGAGCGCCCGCCGCATCCGGCTCCCTCCTCCCACATCCACCACCAGGGGGCTGCCGCGCGCCATTGCCGCCGCAAGCCCGAGCTCGAAACCTGCTGCTGCTCGCCCCCTCCGCCGCCGCGCCTGTCCGTGCTGCTGCTCGCCCCTCCGCCGGCCGCCCGTGCTGCTGCTACTCTTCCCCTCCCCCGGCCCCGGTATGCCTCTCTTCCTCCTCCACTCTCTCCGATTTCATTTGCTGCTGAAACTACATGGATTGATGAGTGTTAGTGTAGGTTTTAGATGATTTTAGTGTACATTTAGATGATTTTAGTTTATAGATTGAGATGATTTAAGTGTAGTTTAGGATTTTAGATGATTTATATGTATTTAGTGTATAAATTTAGATGCATTTAGTGTATAAATTTAGAGGATTTTAGTGTAGATGATTTTATTGTATAGATGATTTTAGTGTAGTATACGACTTAGGGAATTTAGTGTTCACTTGCATGACTATTTTATTTTCTCGCTATGTAGGTGATGCTTCGAGGTGGACACGGTGGACGGCGTCGCGGGGGTGTTTGACGGTGGACGGCGTCGCGGCGGTGTTTGACGGGGGGCAGCGTCGTGGGGGTGTTTGACGGGGGGAAGGCGTCCCGGAACTTCTTCGGCGATTCTCTCACGCGTCTAGGGTATAAATCTTCCTCCCACCTTTACATGTACCTAGGTTTTCTTTGTGTCTAGATCACCAAGTCTGTCGCGATACCTAGGCGTCTCTTCCCGACCGTAAGGGTTACGTGGATAAATATGCAATAGTGGTCTCGCATATTATGAACCGTAACTCTTACGGCATTTATCGGGACAGCCGGCGGATGCGTAGTTGGGTACGTTCTCCCTGCTCTACCCCGATCCGAGACAGGATTTCGGTAGCGCCTCCCCGTTGTTCTCCGGATGCACACCCCTCTCGGCTTTTTGCCGAGACGTGTATCGGGAGAGCAGCGGGGAGGTGCTGCCGAAATTCTGTCTCGGATCGGGGTAGAGCTGGGAGAACGTACTCAATCTACGGATCCGGCGGCTGCTAGAGCCCACCTAGTAGAGTTTCAGGTTGATGCACGCGTAAAATAAATAAATATATGATGCATAGATTGAGTATTTGATATATAATTGCTATGTTCGTCTGTTTTGTTGCTGATTAGAGGATGGATAATCGTGGCTGGATGTACGATGGCAGAATCAGTCAGTGGAACTATACTGATGAATGGGGAGAAAAGACCGAACAGTTTGTGGATAGGGCGTTTGCCATCCCTAGCGGACCTATAAGTGTTTGGTGCCCTTGTAGTAAGTGCGCTAACCGAAAGGCACGGGACAAGGAAACTATGAGTATGCACCTGATCAAGTTTGGGTTCACACCGTCCTACGGGATTTGGACTTACCATGGAGAAAAGGCAAAGAAACGTGCTAGGAAGGAGGTGCGGCAGATTCAACCTAGGGGGGAATATGACACTGGTTTTGATAGGTGCTTAGAAAACTTGGCTAATGGTAATGTGCCTGAAAGCCCTAATGTAGAGGTGGAGACACCTCAGGATGCGGAGACAAGTGAGGACCCGGAGGAAAACACAAAGGAGTATTATGAGGCTCTGTTTGCTTCGCAGAAATCCCTACATGAAAATACAGAGGTTACCCAACTAGATGCCATCGCTCGTCTTATGGCCTTGAAGTGCCATAGGAACTTGTGCAGAGATGGGTTCGATGAACTTCTGGTCATCGTAGGCAGCCTTCTGCCGAAAGGGCACCTCTTTCCGCAAAACTTCTACTATTCGACAAAATTGCTCAGTGACCTTAAGATGTCATCTCAGCAGATACACGCTTGTCCAAAGGGATGCATGCTATTCAGAGAGGAGCACGCCGACACAAATTATTGCATCAAATGCAATTCCTCTAGGTACTTTGAGGTAGACCGCAATGGTGATGGTTAGAAGAGGCAGACCACGGTTGCCAAGAATATCCTCCGCTATCTTCCAGTTCTACCGAGGATCCAGCGGCTCTTCATGACCGAGGATACTGATGTCTACGGGTGCTTCTATTCTTGTAGACAGTGTTGGGCCTCCAAGAGCAGAGGTTTGTAGAACCGCAGCAAGTTTCCCTTAAGTGGATCACCCAAGGTTTATCGAACTCATGGAGGAAGAGGTCAAAGATATCCCTCTCAAGCAACCCTGCAACCACAAAGCAAGAAGTCTCTTGTGTCCCCAACACACCTAATAGGTGCACTAGTTCGGCGAAGAGATAGTGAAATACAAGTGGTATGAATTAATATGAGCGAGTAGTACGGCGCCGAGAAAATAGCTATGCGGCGTGCGATTGATGGTAGTAATATTGCAGGAAGTAAACATGCAGTAGTAACGCAGCAGTAGTAACGCGATAAAACAGTAAACAAGCAGCCATAGCAGTATTTAGGAACAAGGCCTAGGGATTAGACTTTCACTAGTGGACACTCTCAACTTTGATCACATAACGAGAATAGATAAATGCATACTCTACACTCTCTTGTTGGATGATGAACACATTGCGTAGGATTACACGAACCCTCAATGCCGGAGTTAACAAGCTCCACAATTCAATGTTCATATTTAAGTAACCTTAGAGTGTAAGATAGATCAATACGACTAAACCAAGTACTAACGTAGCATGCACACTTGTCACCTTCATGCTTATGTAGGAGGAATAATACACATCAATACTATCATAGCAATAGTTAACTTCGCAATCTACAAGAGATCATGATCATAGCATAAACCAAGTACTAACACGGATGCACACACTTGTCACCATTACATCGTGCAGGAGGAATAAAACTACTTTAATAACATTGCTAGAGTAGCACATAGATAAATTGTGATACAAAATACATTGCAATCATTAAGAGATATAAATAAGCACTTCACTATGCCATTCATAACAATGAATAAGTATTCTGTGAAATATAGCCTAAGAGACCCACACGGTGCACACACTGTCACCTTTACACACGTGGGACAAGGAGTCTCCGGAGATCACATAAGTAAAACTCACTTGACTAGCATAATGACATCTAGATTACAAGCATCATCATATGAATCTCAATCATGTAAGGCAGCTCATGAGATTATTGTATTGAAGTACATAGGAGAGAGATGAACCACATAGCTACCGGTACAGACCCGAGCCTCAATGGAGAACTACTCCCTCCTCATGGGAGCAGCAGCGGTGATGAAGATGGCGGTGGAGATGGCAGCGGTGTCGATGGAGGAGCCTTCCGGGGGCACTTCCCCGTCCGGCAGGGTGCCGGAACAGAGACTCCTGTCCCCCAGATCTTGGCTTCGTGATGGCGACGGCTCTGGAAGGTTTCGCGTACCGTGGCTTCCTCCGTAAGGGTTTTCGACGCAGGGGCTTTATATAGGCGAAAGGGCAGCCAGGGCCCAGGCCGCGCCACCCTATCATCTGGGGCCCACAGGGCCCTCCTCTGGCGGCTCTCGGGTGTTCTGGATGCTTCCGGGCAAAATAGGAACCTGGGCGTTGATTTCGTCCAATTCCGAGAATATTTCGTTACTAGGATTTACGAAACCAAAAACAGCGAGAAAACGAGAGCGGCACTTCGGCATCTTGTTAATAGGTTAGTTCCAGAAAATGCACGAATATGACATAAAGTGTGCATAAAACATGTAGGCATCATCAATAAAGTAGCATGGAACATAAGAAATTATCGATACGTCGGAGACGTATCAGCATCCCCAAGCTTAGTTCTGCTCGTCCCGAGCGAGGTAAAATGATAACAAAGATAATTTCGAAGTGACATGCCATCATAACCTTGATCATACTATTTGTAAACATATGTAATGAATGCAGCGATCAAAACAATGGTAATGACATGAGTAAACAACTGAAACATAAAGCAATGACTTTTCATGAATAGCACTTTCAAGACAGGCATCAATAAGTCTTGCATAACAGTTAGCTCATAAAGCAATAAATTCGAAGTAAAGGTATTGAAGCAACACAAAGGAAGATTAAGTTTCAGCGGTTGCTTTCAACTTATAACATGTATATCTCATGGATATTGTCAACATAGAGTAATATAACAAATGCAATAAGCAAGTATGTAAGAATCAATGCACAGTTCACACAAGTGTTTGCTTCTTAAGGTGGAGAGAGATAGGTGAACTGACTCAACATAAAGGTAAAAGAATGGTCCTTCAAAGAGGAAAGCATCGATTGCTATATTTGTGCTAGAGCTTTGATTTTGAAAACATCAAGAGAGCATAAAGTTTTGAGAGGTGTTTGTTGTTGTCAACGAATGGTAGCGGGTACTCTAACCCCCTTGCTAGACAAACCTTCAAAGAGCGGCTCCCATTTTATTTTATTTTTGGGTGGCACTCCTTCCAACCTTTCTTTCACAAACCATGGCTAACCGAACCCTCGGGTGCCTGCCAACAATCTCATACCATGAAGGAGTGCCTTTTTATTTTAGTTTTATTATGATGACACTCCTCCCCACCTTTGCTTTCTCAAGCCATGGCTAACCGAATCCTTCGGGTGCCGTCCAACAATCACATACCATGGAGGAGTGTATATTTTTGTTAATTAATTTGGGACTGGGAATCCCATTGCCAGCTCTTTTTGCAAAATTATTGGATAAGCGGATGAAGCCACTAGTCCATTGGTGAAAGTTGCCCAACAAGATTGAAAGATAAACACCACATACTTCCTCATGAGCTATAAAACATTGACACAAATCAGAGGTGATAAATTTTGAATTGTTTAAAGGTAGCACTCAAGCAATTTACTTTGGAATGGCGGAGAAATACCATGTAGTAGGTAGGTATGGTGGACACAAATGGCATGAATGTTGGCTCAAGTATTTGGATGCATGAGAAGTATTCCCTCTCGATACAAGGTTTAGGCTAGCAAGGTTATTTGAAACAAACACAAGGATGAACCGGTGCAGCAAAACTCACATAAAAGACATATTGCAAACATTATAAGACTTTACACCGTCTTTCTTGTTGTTCAAAAATCAATACTAGAAATTATCTAGACCTTAGAGAGACCAATTATGCAAACCAAATTTTAGCAAGCTCTATGTATTTCTTCATTAATAGGTGCAAAGTATATGATGCAAGAGCTTAAACATGAGCACAACAATTGCCAAGTATCACATTATCCAAGACATTTTAGAATTACCACATGTAGCATTTTCCAATTCCAACCATATAACAATTTAACGAAGAGGAAACTTCGCCATGAATATTATGAGCTAAGAACACATGTGTTCATACGAACCAGCGGAGCGTGTCTCTCTCCCACACAAGGATGAACTTATTCAGAGAACTAAGATAACAAAACAAAAATAAAAGCACACACGGACGCTCCAAGTAAAGTACATAAGATGTGACCGAATAAAAATATAGTTTCAAGAGAAGGAACCCGATACTTTGTCGATGAAGAAGGGGATGCCTTGGGCATCCCCAAGCTTAGACGCTTGAGTCTTCTTAGAATATGCAGGGGTGAACCACGGGGGCATCCCCAAGCTTAGAAGCTTTCACTCCCCTTGATCATAGTATATCATACTCCTCTCTTGACCCTTGAAAACTTCCTTCACACCAAACTTCAAGCAAACTCATTAGAGGGTTAGTGCACAATTAATAATTCACATATTCAGAGGTGACACAATCATTCTTTACACTTCTGGACATTGCATATAACTTCTGAAAGTTAATGGAACAAAGAAACTCATTCAACTTAACAAAAGCGGCAATGCGAAATAAAAGGCAGAATCTGTTAAAAACAGAACAGTCCGTAAAGACGAATTTTAAAATGGCACCAGACTTGCTCAAATGGAAAAACTCAAAACTAATGAAAGTTGCGTACATATCTGAGGATCACGCTCGTAAATTGGCAGATTTTTTTCGAATTTTCTACAGAGACTTGTGCCCAGATTCGTGACAGACAGCAATGCTGTTTCTGCGCAGCGATCCCAAATATAACATCAACTTTAACATAGAAACTTTACTTGGCACAAAAACATGATAAGGAGAGGTTGCTACAGTAGTAAACAACTTCCAAGACTCAAATATAAAACAAAGTATTGTAGTAAAAAAAACACATGGGTTATCTCCCAAGAAGTTCTTTCTTTATAGCCATTAAGATGGGCTCAGCAGTTTTAATGATGCACTCGCAAGAAATAGAAGTTGAAGCAAAAGAGAGCATCAAGAGGCAAATTTAAAACACATTTAAGTCTAACATGCTTCCTATGCATAGGAATCTTGTAAATAAACAAGTTCATGAAGAGCAAAGTAACAAGCATAGGAAGATAAAACAAGTGTAGCTTCAAAAATTTCAGCACATAGAGAGGTGTTTTAGTAACATGAAAATTTTTACAACCATATTTTCCTCTCTCATAATAACTTTCAGTAGCAACATGAGCAAACTCAACAATATAACTATCACATAAAGCATTCTTATCATGAGTCTCATGCATAAAATAATTACTACTCCCAACATAAGCATAGTCATTCTTATTAATTGTAGTGGGAGCAAATTCAACAAAGTAGCTATCAAATATAGGAGGTATATTGTAATCATAATCAAATTTATCCTCCATAACAGGTGGTAACAAAAGACTACTATCATTATAATCATCATAAATAGGAGACAAAGTATCATCAAAGTAAATTTTCTCCTCAATGCTTGGGGGACTAAAAATATCATGCTCATCAAAACCAGCTTCCCCAAGCTTAGAATTTTCCATATCATTAACAACAATGGTGTTCAAAGCATTCATATTAATATGTTCCATGGTTTTTTTAATTTTCGCATCAAACCATCCATGTCTTAAATCAGGAAATAGAATAAAAAGGTCATTGTTGTCCATTATGCCAAACTAGTGTAAACAAGAAACCAAATGTCGCAATTGCAGAGTCTAAAGGAAATAGCTTCGAGTACTTACAACGGCGCCGGAAAATAGCTTAGTAGCCGAGATCCGGAGTGTGAGTACCTTTTACCTTTCCTCCCCGGCAACGGCGCCAGAAAAGTGCTTGATGTCTACGGGTGCTTCTATTCTTGTAGACAGTGTTGGGCCTCCAAGAGCAGAGGTTTGTAGAACAGCAGCAAGTTTCCCTTAAGTGGATCACCCAAGGTTTATCGAACTCGGGGAGGAAGAGGTCAAAGATATCCCTCTCAAGCAACCACCGCAACCACAAAGCAAGAAGTCTCTTGTGTCCCCAACACACCTAATAGGTGCACTAGTTCGGCGAAGAGATAGTGAAATACAAGTGGTATGAATTAATATGAGCAGTAGTACGGCGCCAGAAAATAGCTTACTGGCGTGCAGTTGATGGTAGTAATATTGCAGGAAGTAAACATGCAGTAGTAACGCAGCAGTAGTAACGCAGTAAAACAGTAAACAAGCAGCCATAGCAGTATTTAGGAACAAGGCCTAGGGATTAGACTTTCACTAGTGGACACTCTCAACTTTGATCACATAACAGAATAGATAAATGCATACTCTACACTCTCTTGTTGGATGATGAACACATTGCGTAGGATTACACGAACCCTCAATGCCGGAGTTAACAAGCTCCACAATTCAATGTTCATATTTAAGTAACCTTAGAGTGTAAGATAGATCAATACGACTAAACCAAGTACTAACGTAGCATGCACACTTGTCACCTTCATGCTTATGTAGGAGGAATAATACACATCAATACTATCATAGCAATAGTTAACTTCGCAATCTACAAGAGATCATGATCATAGCATAAACCAAGTACTAACACGGATGCACACACTCGTCACCATTACATCGTGCGGGAGGAATAAAACTACTTTAATAACATTGCTAGAGTAGCACATAGATAAATTGTGATACAAAATACATTGCAATCATTAAGAGATATAAATAAGCACTTCACTATGCCATTCATAACGAGTGAATAAGTATTCGTGAAATATAGCCTAAGAGACCCACACGGTGCACACACCTGTCACCTTTACACACGTGGGACAAGGAGTCTCCGGAGATCACATAAGTAAAACTCACTTGACTAGCATAATGACATCTAGATTACAAGCATCATCATATGAATCTCAATCATGTAAGGCAGCTCATGAGATTATTGTATTGAAGTACATAGGAGAGAGATGAACCACATAGCTACCGGTACAGCCCCGAGCCTCGATGGAGAACTACTCCCTTCTCATGAGAGCAGCAGCGGTGATGAAGATGGCGGTGGAGATGGCAGCGGTGTCGATGGAGGAGCCTTCCGGGGGCACTTCCCCGTCCGGCAGGGTGCCGGAACAGAGACTCCTGTCCCCCAGATCTTGGGTTCGCGATGGCGGCGGCTCTGGAAGGTTTCGCGTACCGTGGCTTCCTCCGTAAGGGTTTTCGACGCAGGGGCTTTATATAGGCGAAAGGGCAGCCTCGGAGGGTCGAAGGGGCGACGACACCATAGGCTGGCGCGGCCAGGGCCCAGGCCGCGCCACCCTATCATCTGGGGCCCACAGGGACCTCCTCTGGCGGCTCTCGGGTGTTCTGGATGCTTCCGGGAAAAATAGGAACCTGGGCGTTGATTTCGTCCAATTCCGAGAATATTTCGTTACTAGGATTTCTGAAACCAAAAACAGCACAAAACAGGAACTGGCACTTCGGCATCTTGTTAATAGGTTAGTTCCAGAAAATGCACGAATATGACATAAAGTGTGCATAAAACATGTAGGTATCATCAATAAAGTAGCATGGAACATAAGAAATTATCGATACGTCGGAGACGTATCACATACTGCCCAGCAGATGAGGTGGGCCGTGGAAGGAAACAGATACACCGACAAGATGATACATCCGTCGGATGGTACTGCATGGAAGAACTTTGTGAAGAAATTTCCACTGAAAGCAGGTGACCCGAGGAGCGTAGCGGTTGCGATATCAAGCTGATGGGTTCAATCCATATGGTATGTCGGCTGCAGGTATACGGTTGTTGGCCGGTGTTTGTTATTCCCATGAACCTCCCCCCGGCGTCCGCATGAGATCGGAGAACATGTTTGTGTCGATGATAATCCCGGGGCCCAAATACCCGGGCAAGAACATGAATGTGTACCTGGAACCGCTGGTGGATGACTTGGTTCGTGGCTGGGAAGGTCGCGGGATCCGAACATATGACGCATCAAAGAACGAGTACTTCGATATGTATGTGTGGTACCACACGTCCCGCATGACCTGCCGGCACGTGCTTTGTTCTGCGGGTGGTGTACACATGGGAAGTGGCCTTGCCCACGGTGCGGACAGGCCGTGACTTTCTTCGGCTAAACAAGGGAGGCAAGTATTCATGCTTTGATGAAGCTCGACGAGTTCCTTGAGCGGAGACATGCATACGAGGAGTGATGTAAAGAGTTTCAAGAAAGGCCGTGTTGTCCGTGGCCCGAAGCCAATTCCGAAGACCGGAACGGAAATCAAGGCCGAGTTAGATGCTCTTCAGCCTAGCCCCGATGGGAATGGTTTCTTAGGATATGGGGAGACACACCAATGGACTCACAAGCCGTGCTTATGGAAGCTCCCTTACTTTGAGTTTCTCGAGCTCCCGCATAACATTGATGTAATGCACACCGAGAAGAATATCGGTGAAGCCATTTGGAGCACGATTGTGGACACTGAGAAGACGAAGGATAACATAAAGGCTCGAATTGATCAAGAAATGTGGTGTGATAGGCCGGAGTTGAACATGCAGCCACCTAATGGTGCCAAAAAAAACTTGGACTAAGCCACACGCTCCGTTCTGCCTCACAAAGGCCCAAAAAAGGGAGGTCTTCCAATGGATGAAGGACTCCTTGTTTTTCCCCGATGGGTTCGCAGCCAACTGGATGAGGGGCCTGGACATTGAAACGCTGCGAGTACAAGGACTGAAGAGTCATGACTACCACATATGGCTTGAGCGGATAATGCCGGTGATGATTCGAGGCTATGTCCACTGAGAAGACTTGGCGAGTGCTAGCGAGGTTGAGTTTTTCTTCCGCCAGATTTGTGCTAGGGAGTTAGACACTAAAGTGATTGAGAATCTGGATGAAGAGGCACCCGTTTTGCTTTGCGATCTAGAGAAGATCTTTCCTCCGGGGTTTTTAATCCGATGCAACACATGATCCTGCACCTCGCGGAGGAGTGCTTAAAGGGGGCCCGAATTGGGGCCGTTGGCGGTTTGGTCCGGAGAGAGAAACACAAAAGCTTCATCAAATGACCGGCAATAAATGCAAGATCGAAGCATCCATAGCCGAGGCAGTCCCGAACGTGGAGGTGGCAAACTTCACCACTAAGCACTATGATCCCAACATTCCCACAAAGCACAACCCGGTCCTCCGTTACAATGCCGCCAACAATGAAGAAGTACCCAAGCTTAGCATCTTCGTGGGGCTTGGTGGCAAGTCAAGTGGCTCGAAGCCGTACAGAACGGACCTACATGAGCGGACCTTGATCCACTCGTATGTCTTAAACACCATGGTCGAAGTGAAGCCGTACATCGAGTAAGTGCGAACCATTTAATTATTTGCAAACATTCACTCGTATGTTTGTGGCTAACTCTTCCTCTTTTCATCGGTATAGGAAATTCAGGGCTATACATTGGAAGAATACCCACAGGGAGCCTACCCCGGAAGAATCCAAGAAAATTTTCGATAAGGGCGGCGGTTTCGGTTTCAGTAGCTGGTTTTGTAATTTGGTACTTTTCTATCCCAAATTAGCTAGCACTTCCAACATTTATCGGTCATTTCTCGTTCTAAACTTCTCGTGCTAAACTTGTAGGCAAGAACTGACAAAGAGATGAAGTCACAGCTAAGAAAAATTGCTAGGGGCTTTGACCATTCCGTAGAAGCGTTCAACTCCTATGACGTGAACGGGTATCGCTTCCAGACCCATCAATACACAACAAGCCGGCCCAACGCGAAGACAATAAATAGCGGGGTGGTATGTCAAGGTGATGATGGGCTCCATTACTATGGAAGAGTCGAGGGTATATACGAGCTGAATTACGGGATTCAGAAAGGGCTAAATCCCGTCGTCTTCAAATGTCATTGGTTTGACCCACGTCGGGTGAGACGGGATCCTGAAATTGGGTTGGTCGAAGTTGAAAGGAAATCTGTTTATAAGGGAGAGGATGTGTACATCTTGGCTACCCAGGCCTTTCAAGTATTCTATCTCCCGTACGCGTGCAGAAACCCGACAAAACGTCTACATGGATGGGATGTTGTGATGACGGTGCCTTCACGCAATAGGCCGCCCCCGCCAAACAAGGACGATTACCGCCGCGTAGATCCCTCAGCAAAGAGTGTCGAGTTCTATCAGGAAGAAGGGCTCCCCGGGCATTTCACAATCGCCTTGCCGACTATCGATGACATGGTCGTAGACGATGAACAAGAAGATGCGGGCATGTATGGGGACAATGCAGAAGATGAAGCTGAGGATGTTTGTGCCCCGGAAGACCTGAGTATGCTCGAGGCGTTCAGAGCAGGGATTGACCTCGATGCAGATGGACCACCTCCAGGTTTCATTGATGATTATTGGTTCGCCGAGCCTGATGACGATGACGAGACACGCGGTCCAATCACGGACGGCGACACAGGCTACTGATCTATGTAGTAGTAATTGTGAGGCTAGCTAGGTTATTTGTAATAACTCCGTGTAATAGAGATTGTCTAGCTAGGTTATTTGTAAGAACTCCGTGCTATGTTTGAGAGAACTCTATGCTTGCTATTTGTTGCTTCCACTAATTAATGTTCATCCTTTTGCATTATTGTTGCTTTCATTAATGTTCATCTACTTATATTTACTGTTGCTTTCACTAATATTTATCTCTTTACAATATTGCGTACTAATAAACCACTCTCTTCATTTGTGTTTGCAGGTGATTGAAGCATGCCGCCAAAAAAAAGGGTGGCGGTCTTAAAAAGAAGCTCAAGGACTTGGTAGGTGTAGGGACTTCGAGGCGGGGCCGAGCTAGTACCCCCCCTCCTAGCCCCCCTCCTGTCGCTACCACAGCGCGGCCACGTAGGAAGAATGCGATGCGTGTACTCACTCCTAGTCCTAGCCCCCCTCCCGCAGCCGATGATGATGACGAGGAGGAGGACCAGGAGCACCACGGGGGTGGGGAGGACCAGGAGGAGGAGGGGGTGGGGAGGACCAGGAGGAGGAGGGGGTGGGGAGGACCAGGAGGAGGTGGGGGACGAGGAGGACCTCTCGGAGGATGAGGGGTTGGGGAACTTAGTGTTCGATCCTGATCAAAGCCTAGATTGGGTAGAGCCGGCGGATTACCAGTACGTTCCAGCTGTGGAGAGGCTGAGGCCACGTGATAGGAAGCCATATCGGCGTGGGATAACACAGCTCCCCGCGCTGAAGGACTGGCGCTACAGGCACGTTGTTCTAGTGCCCTATGGAAGGAGGTACATGTTAATTTTTGGCATTTCGTTATCGCAATTTTGTCATTATCAAAATTATTATCACATACATATTGATGTTGTCGTTTCATGGTGCAGCTCTTTCAAGTATGAAGACCCGTCGCAGAGACCGCCACGTGGGTACTCGAACATCCTTGGGGGCCTACTTAGATGGTATTTCCCTGGGATAGTCAATTTCCCTACTGGTGGCTGCGACGTAGCTTGGAGGTGGGCGCACTACAGCCTCGCGGTAGATCCTATGGGCCGCGGCACCGCGGCGGATTTGGTTGTTGCCAAATTCTGGGTACGTGACTTTTGACTTCTTACCATTCATACACTCTCCTTGGTTCACAATAATTGCACTAATGCCCCTTGTTTTACCTATGTGCATGGTTGCAGAAATACTTCAAGAGGGCCGAGGGCAAGGAGAATGCGTGCGATGATGTCCTACACCAGCTTGCAAGGAAGAGGGTGATTGACATGCACTACGAGGCACGTGTTCAATGCGTCCGCGACTGGCACGCCGACCGCTTCGTCCACATGACTAAGGAGGATGCTCGCGACACGCTCATGCAGCCGTGGCAGTACATGCAGGTATTTGCATTTATGTGTTATTGATTTGCTTTGTCGCCATGTAGTTTATTTTACCATAATGAGTTTATCTTGTGCATGTAGAACCCTCCTCAGTACGTCGGCAATGACGAGAGGTGCTTTCTTGCGATGGTCATGTGGTGGACATGCCCCTAGTACCTCAAGAAGCACGAGGAGGGCAAGAAGAAGCGGGCAGAGATGCGAGGTGGATCGCATATCCAAGGCAGCATCCCCTCTCTCTTCACCTGCAGAACGAGGTGAGCAAATTAATGGTTCCTTCATTCTTTGAATTCATGTTATATATTTGTTAACTCCGCAAGGGTGTGCCACTTCACTTGATTACATGTTCTCTTTTGCAGGAAGTCAGGACAGGAGCGAAGCCTAACGTCTTTGCCGTGCTAAAGAAGATGAAGCAAAGGAAGACGCCTGATCCTGAGACGGGGTCCGTGTGGGTTAACCCGCAATGCGAGACCCAGTGCACGTCGTATGTCTCCAAGTTCAAGCAGAAGTACGGCGAGGACGCCAACCCAGAGGCCGAGGACTTTGACCCTGAGGTCGCGGTGCTTGCGGGAGAAGGCTTGAAGCATGGCCGCCTATGGTTTGGTGACGGGTGCGTCGACCCAGCGAAGGTTCCCTCTCTCCGCCAGATCCGTCGTGGTCGTAAGAGCGGCCAGCCTGAGGTAGAGCCCCGGCCACGGGCTTCGGATCTAGCTGTCGAGCGGTTACGGGTATGTTCTTCCTCGAGCCTCTACATTTCCTTTACATGCTTTCCATTGAAATGTTAATAACATCGCGGCAACACAACGTAGGAGGAGATGGCAGCGAAGGAGCAGGCGGCCCAGGAGCAAATGGCGCACATGGAGCAGCAGATTCTGGAGTACCAGCAGCAGAGGAGTACCAGCAGCAGCAGACACAGATGATGCAGCAGATGCAACAGCAGCAGCAGATGATGCAGCAGCAGCAGGCACAGATGAGCTGGCTGATGAGCCAG
The DNA here is from genome assembly GCF_022539505.1 of Lolium rigidum. Lineage (NCBI taxonomy): Eukaryota > Viridiplantae > Streptophyta > Magnoliopsida > Poales > Poaceae > Lolium > Lolium rigidum. The sequence continues at coordinate 9,369,647 of NC_061513.1, forward strand.
ACGGTTCTGTCTACTCCACCGGGGAGTATTGCTGCTCCTCCACCTTACTCCATGCCGTGGATGCCGCCACCGCCCACTCAGACCCCGGGGACACCTGTCACCGTCAACAACATGAACCGCGGTGAGTCCTCTTGTGCCCAACCCGCTACTTGTTCAAGTGTTCAATATGCAAATGCAAATGTTTATTCCATCAACATGCTTATAGATTATATGTCACAAGGCAATGACGATGAGGCCGGCGGAAGCGGAGGAGGACAAGGTTGATGGCATGGTCTTCGTGCACTTTGTCGGATTGTATGCTTGTAATGGATTGTAATATTGGACATTGCACTATGTACTCTATGTAACTTGTGTGGATGGACTATGGACTCTATGTAATGCATTGTATGCATGAATATGTGTGTTTGATGTATTTGTGGTGTTCCCGTAGTGTTTGGTGATGTTATGTTGAAGATTATATGTGTATATGCTTTATTGTCAATTGCTATATTTGAAATCAGGGAATAAGCAAAAAACAGCAAAAAAATGAAAAAAACAGGGCCCTTTGCCGTGCGTGTGCACACAGCAAAGGACTTTTGGTCACTTAGCCGTGCGCACACGCACGGCAAAGGAGCCACGTGGCGGCAGCCTGTAGACCTGGGAGCTCCTGGGGCGTGCCTGTAGGGGGCTTTGCCGTGCGCTGTAGAGCTAGCCTGCACGGCAAAGGCTCGCACGGCAGAGAAGGTTGGCGCACGGCAACGACGGTCGCACGGCAAAGAAGGGAAGCGTACGGCAAAGTCTTCGGGCACGGCAGCACCCCTGCCGCACGGTAAAGAAGTGCCGCACGGCAGCGTTTGCAGCGCACGGCAGAGATGGAAGCGCACGGCAAAGAGCTTTGCCGTGCAATCCTTGCATGCGCACGGCAAAGGTGCCTTTGCCGTCGATGGAGTTGCCGTGCAAGCTTTGCCGTGAGGGCACGCACGGCAAAGCCGTTGCCGTGCGTATAGGCCTCTTTGCCGTGCAAAGTGGAGCACGGCAAAGGCTGTCTATCCCGTAGTGATTAGTCGTGTTATTAGTAAGGGCATGTACAATGGTAGGGAATGCATACCTTCTCTTAGCCTTCCACATCATCTAGAGAAAATCGTCATCTAGAGAAAATCGTGATATATCTCATAGAATGAATTATTTTTTATTGTTATCCCAATAAATAATTATTTTTTTAGTAAGAAATTAATTTGCAAAGGGAAGACATATCATACAACACATAAAATAGTCTTCTCTTATTTTCTAAAAAACGATCTCTTAGCTAAAGGAATGCAGTCTTCTCTTTCTTATTTCTCACTTTTTCAACTAAGCAAAAATCCTACGTAGCTGGACTAAGAAAAGACTGACATCACTCTATTGTACATGCTCTAACACTACTAATAGCACAGTCTAATACATCACTTACAAACACATTTCGGAAGCTTGCCCTGCCTAGCTAAACTCCACACCTAATCAACAATATTTCTTAATCTCGGGCTAGCATGTACGTGGAGATCGATTGCGCGGCAACGGGGCGCACACGACACGGCACCTGATCCTGATCGACTAATTTTTGGTATATATGTAAGACCGATCCACTGAATTTGGAGGACCAAAAGGGCCGCCACATCTGATCCCCTAAATTTAAAGGAGTGATTTGTTTTTACGCAAACATATCAAACATACAAAGTTTAAACATGCATACATATTATCAAAAAACAACAGATCGATCGAGTTTGATCCAAAAAGCACAACATATCATGTATATGTTGTCGACGCCACCACCACCTTGGCCTCTTCTTCAGACACCACCAACTCGACCACCTCAAACACCACCACCACCACCACTCTCTTGGGCCAAGATTGATGAGGACATCCCTACCTCACTACTACCTCCGTCATTACCAATTGAAGATGAACCTGCTGTGAAGCTCAAGTCCAATGAAGTCAGGATTGGACCAATGACACGAGCTCGTGCGAAGCTACTTAAGCAACAGGTGAACTTGTTCCTAAACGATACCTTGATTGATGAGAACTTTATACTACCTAAGTCCTATTACTTATGTATCATCAGGTATGAAGAGGAGACAAGCATCGCACGAGGAGGAGAGGAGCAGCTGGACGTGAAGATGGACGTGAAGCTGGACAAGGAGCTGGACATGAAGATATCTCATGGACGCGCGAGGGAGGAGCGGGAGGAATGCGCGAGAGGAGAAGAAGAAGTCCAGGCCAGTCCAGCGCCCGGTCAGACAGGCCCCCACGCCGGGCCGCCCGGTCCCTGGCCCGGTTGACCGGTCGCCAACCGGCCGCCAACCGGAGAGAACGCATCGTACCGGGCAGAAACCGGAAAGTTGCGAAGTTTCCGGTTCCCGCCCGATTGACCGGACCACAGACCGGACCGCCCGGTCCACAACCCGGTTGACCGGATTCTAGACCGGACCAGTCTGAGTCTGTCTCGACCAGATCTATTCTGGGTCGGTTTTACTTGTATCTTTCGACCAGAACTTGTCCCGGACGCCTATATAAGTGCCTTGGATGACCCCCTAGCAGTTTTAGATCACGTTTAAGATAAACCCTAGTTCATAGTTGTTTTCTAAACAAAACTATTGTTCCCCAACTCTCCAATTCGTTGCGATCTGGAGTTTTATGCTACTGAAAGTTTGTGTGATCTGCTGTTCCATTGGGGATTAGAAGATTGCAATTTACCGCTTCGTGGTCGGAGGCTACGTGCGCAAGTGTGTGGAGTTGCGAATATCTTGCAGGGTTGAGATCTGTTGCATTGGCTACAGGAATCAATCGAGAGACTTCGTCGGCGTCATACAAGTTATCTACATCATATCATCGATTCCCTCCGCTGCATTCATCCCTTGTGTTCATCACCACCGTCGCTTACTGAGAAGATCGGGCAACCCCTTATCATCTTGGTATCAGATTTCCTGTTTTCCTCGGTAAGTCATCCACAATCCACCCCATAGTTGAGTTGTGAGTGTTTCCTATACAGAAAAAGCCAAAAATATTAGGGTCAGGGTTTGCCATAGTGTTGACGTCAGAAACCCACCGGCGGGCAGCGACTGGTCAACACCGTAGAGCCGGGAACAACTAGGGCTGCGGCTGGCCCCAGTCCCTCAGAGCGACGGCCCGCAAAGCCTCCTGGTCGCGCGCCGATGCAAATTGCAAGGGCGTGCCACCTGACCTATACCTGGTCAGGAAGGTGTGGATGATGCCTCGCTTAGTTTCCTGCAGGGCATACACGTACACGTTAAATACGAGCCTCGATCGGCTCTCAGGTTATCCTGTGAATCGGCTCATGGAGCCGATCCACCCATGATTCGTCCAAGGTGGCCGAATATATGGTGGTCCTGCTTGATCAAGATAAAGCATATGAGATCCACGACGATTTAGGGTTTTCACCGCATAATCGGATCATCCTACTCACGATTGGGCCTCGCGCTCGCGCACGGTGATCGTAAGCCAAACCTAGACAAGGCCTAAAAACCAACACGAGGTTGATCCTCGGAACGTCCCGTCTAGGGCCAGCAAACTACACCCTACACGCCGCCGGATCCTCCAACCCTTTGTAAGGCCTAACTATTGCAGATGTTAAACTAATCCTTGATGAATCAAGGAGCAACCGTAACGGATCAGATCTACTAAATAATGATCAAGCGGGGTGCCGCCCCTGCACCCATGATGAGGTACAAGGACGGCTAGATGCGCAAGGGTTGCACTACGACAGCATATGATACTAAGAACCATGCTAACCCTAACACATCTATGATAACTACGTTGCTCGCCATCAAAAAGGCTTCAAAGACGAGCAACGCATGAACAACGTAGGTAGAGCTCGTGCTGCCTAGATCGCAAGATGCGATCTAGGCAGCATGGTGCTTACTGGAGAAACCCTCGAGACGAAGGGGTTGGCGATGCGCCGAGATTGGTTTGTGTTGAACGTTGGTTGTTGTTTATTCCATAAACCCTAGATACATATTTATAGTCCAGGGACTTTCTAATGTGGGCGTGCACCAAACCGTGCACGAGATAAACTCTAACTTCTACATAGCCTACTATATTAAGATACACGGGCTAACTAGCCCAAACTTGATACACAAGGCCGATTCACATATCTCTCCCACGCATATATCGTCAAGTCCATCTTGATCGCGGCCCACCTCTGACTTGGTCAAATTCTGGTGATAACACATGCCCCCCTGGTTTTGGAAATGACATTTCCAAAATCATTATGCTTTTCTCTCGTCGGGTCATGTCGTGGCAGAGCAGAACCGTCGCAGAGTCCTTCATCATGATAACTTGCCGATTTGTCCCCCTTTGCCAATGCATAATGAGCCGATAGCAACGCACCGGTCCTTCGACATCCTTCAACTGATGATTCTCCTTCCGGTAGGTACAGGTCTGTTGCCCCCCGAGCCTTGATCAGGGTGAGGATAGAAGTGGACCATCTGAACCGACCATCATCAGATTCCCCCTCGTAGCGCCATGTTAGCCGTTTTCAACAAAATCGGCTCTCCAGAACATCGATGTTTCAAGGCGAGCTGCCCTCCGAGTTACTCCAGACTTTCCACTAAAACAGGGTAAGAATGCTTACACGCGAGAAGCCCGTGCTCTTGGAAAGGTTTTGGAAGGATCAGCAGCTCCAGTTCCATTGATCCCCTGACAGTTATTCCTCTTGAGTCGATGTCCATGCATCGGCTTTGCTCAAAATTTTTAAATTTTTTAGGCCGATTTGTGTATCGGCCCCCCATACTTGATAGTATTATCTCATATCCTCGTGTTTTATCCACCTAGGTGCCCCCCCCGAGCCGATTCTGTCAAGAGAATTGATGATATCGGCTCTTCAGGTAGTCCCTGTTGGGTCAAACGTTGATCCCAGGCAAAATAGATGGTGAGGATAATCTTGGCCGATTGCTGGAATCGGCCTCCACGTTGCTTGCTCAGTGAAGGTTTTGTAATATCCCTTGGGGGGGCCGATCGCAAGGATCAGCCTCGCCATGTCTACTTATTGACGTAGTCTTGCTACTCGTCCAGGCCGGTGGATAAAACCAGCCCAATCTCTGACTTTGTCACGTTGGTGCGCTTGCTGTTGTCCACCTCGGGTGCATCGTGTAATCGTGGAGCTCTACACTTCGCCGGACGAACGAGCACCATGTTTGTGCCAGCCGATGTTTCATCATCGGCTTTCCTTTGCTTGGGGCGCCACTCTTTTCTTTGCGGCAGTCCCTCCTCATCCAGGGTTCGCCGGACTTTCGCAGCCGGATCAGGCCGTGCCTTCCTTAGCGTATACAAGTACAATCTTTCGGCTTCCTCCGGACCGCGCAATCGCTGAACCCCGCGCTTTGTGAATGGCTGAGACCATCGGGGCACCACCTTGGACGGTGGTACCTGTCTTCTTCGTCTTCCCCCTCGTCTTCCGAATCCTCGAGATCTTCCAACCGAGGGGTCTCAGCACGGCTGCTTTGTGGTGGGAGAGGCCCTAAGCGCTCGAGCACGGACACGTTGGCTGCCTCCTTCTTCTTACGATTGCATTCTGGGCAATTGCCGATCATAGGCAATCGGCTCATTCCTGAATCCCAGCAGTGTCTGAAGAAGGGGCAGTCCCAATGCCTGCCCGTGTCGTCTTGCTCCCTAGCGCGGCGCTCCTGCCGCTCCTCATCGTGATTATGCCAACGATGCCTTCTGTCGTTTCTGGCCAGACGATCTCTTTCATCATCGTCGCCGTGTCGCCGGCGTTGGTCACACCGACTCACATACTTGTTGAGGAGGTGATCAGAGAGGGGTCGTTGATATCTTATGTTCTTCACTTCTCCCTCTGTGACGTAGCGCTTGCCATCTTGACGGAGCCGATCGCATGGAGCGGCCCCCTCTGTGTCTTTGCTCCGAGAGCAGCTGCCCTCATCCCCGTCCTTCTCAGAGTGGTGTCCAAGCTCTACCATGTTGATGTTGACTGAGAAATCTGGCTGGCACCCTCCGAGGTGGGTAAACTCCACCATGTTGACGGCGGGGAAGGGGTGTGTGTCGACCTTCATGGCGTACTGGTTAAAAATTAGTCGCCCATTTTCTATTGCCATTTGGATCTGCTGACGCCACACCCTGCGGTCGTTGGTGGTGTGGGTGAACGTGTTATGCCACTTGCGGTATGGCTTTCCGTTCAGCTCTTGCACCGTAGGGACCTTGTGGCCTTCGGGTATCTTTATATGCTTCTCCGCGAGTAAGAGATCGAAAATCTGCTCGGTTTTCGTCACGTCGAAGTCGAACCCTCTTGGAGGCCCTGGTGGCTTCACCCATTTGCAGGTTACTGGGCCTGCCGCTCGAGTCCACTCAGCCACCGCGACCTCTTGTTCTCCCGTAGCACCTTCATCTTCGCCTGCGTCAACCATGGTAACCACGCGCTTGAATTTGTCCTGGTAGACATCCGGGTGGCGCTGTTCATACGCCGACAGCCTTCGCACCATGTGTGCTAATGAAGGGTAGTCCGCTTGGGAGGCCCCGTCCTTGATCGATGATGATAGACCCACCACCGCCAACTCGATCGCTTCTTTTTCGTTTACGTGAACCGAATAGCATCGGTTCCTAACGGTCCTGAAGCGCTGGATGTACTCCGACACTGTTTCCCCGCGCTTCTGTCGTACTTGTGCCAAATCGGCAATGCCAGCCTCGGAAGCCTCTGAGTGATATTGCTCATGGAACCGTTCTTCCAACCGCTTCCAAGTCCGGACCGAGTTCGGTGGCAGCGACGTGTACCAACCGAAAGCCGATCCCGTGAGGGACCGTGAGAAGTACCTCACACGCAGCTCGTCCGACGCTGAGATCATGCCCAGCTGTGCCAAATATCGGCTCACATGCTCGATGGAGCTGGAACCATCCGATCCGCCGAACTTTGTGAAGTCCGGGAGCCGATATTTGGGTGGTAGCGGGATCAATTCGTACTCGTTGGGGTACGGCTTGGTATAGCCGACCGTCTTCCTTTTCGGCATCATGCCGAACCGATCTTTCGAATCGTACAAATCTGATCCGCGGTGATGGCTGAAGGTGCCGAACCTTGAAGATTCGCCGGGGTGGCGTACTTAACCAGCCATGCTTGTTTTTCCGGTTCTGAGCCAACTGCAGGAGCTGGGCTCTGGAGTTTTGTCGGGGTGGCGTATTTAGCTAGCCACGTCTGCTTCTCGGGGTCTGCCTCCGACGTTCCTCCTGTTGTTCCAGAAGTCCCCGCTGCTGCAACCTGGTTCGAGAGTGCCCAGGTGCTGCAGCCTGGCACGTATGCGCATGCGTATCCGTGCGGGATCTCCTTGGGCGCGTCATGTAGGAATTGGTAGTCACTGGGGTCACCACCAATCTTGTAGACGACGTAGGCCGATGAGTTCGGCGCTTCGGGCGCTGCCAACGCGAACGGCAGCGGTGGACGGGACTCGGAGTGGCAATTCTCCTTGGTGAGTCCCTAGAGCTGGTCCCGACGGAGAGTACCGACGGCTCATGATCTCCCGGATCACGCGCAGGCGACGCGCTCCAACGTATTCACCAGGCTCTCGAGAATGGCGGTGCAGCGAATGAGCCACCATGAAGTTGATCTCCCGACGCAGCGACCTCGGTGCGTTCTTCGACGGGGTGGATAGGTCCACTCCATCAAGCGCGCCTTCAGGTGAGAACCCCTTCCATCCGATGCCATGGGAGCGGGTCCCGTGGAAAGAGCCGATGAGGTCGGCTTCGAGGAGGACCTTGACCTCGTCATACTTCTTCTTGAGCTCGCCATTGAGATCCTCGTAAGTGACCGGAGTTTCTTCCGCCATCTCCGATGTAGACGGCGATGTGGTTGATGTTGAGGATGGTCCCACCGGGCGTGCCAGAATGTGTTGACGTCAGAAACCCACCGGCGGGCAGCGACCGGGTCAACACCGTAGAGCCGGGAACAACTAGGACTGCGGCTGGCCCCGGGTCCCTCGGAGCGACGGCCCGCAAAGCCTCCCGGTCGCGCGCCGATGCAAATTGCAAGGGCGTGCCACCTGACCTATACCTGGTCGGGAAGGTGTGGATGATGCCTCGCTTAGTTTCCTGCGGGGCATACACGTACACGTTAAATACGAGCCTCGATCGGCTCTCGAGTTATCCCGTGAATCGGCTCATGGAGCCGATCCACCCATGATTCGTCCAAGGTGGCCGAATATATGGTGGTCCTGCTTGATCAAGATAAAGCATATGAGATCCACGACGATTTAGGGTTTTCACCGCATAATCGGATCATCCTACTCACGATTGGGCCTCGCGCTCGCGCACGGTGATCGTAAGCCAAACCTAGACAAGGCCTAAAAACCAACACGAGGTTGATCCTCGGAACGTCCCGTCTAGGGCCAGCAAACTACACCCTACACGCCGCTGGATCCTCCAACCCTTTGTAAGGCCTAACTATTGCAGATGTTAAACTAATCCTTGATGAATCAAGGAGCAACCGTAACGGATCAGATCTACTAAATAATGATCAAGCGGGGTGCCGCCCCTGCACCCATGATGAGGTACAAGGACGGCTAGATGCGCAAGGGTTGCACTACGACAACATATGATACTAAGAACAATGCTAACCCTAACACATCTATGATAACTACGTTGCTCGCCATCAAAAAGGCTTCAGCACGAGCAACGCATGAACAACGTAGGCAGGCTCTGCGATCTAGGCAGCATGGTGCTTACCGGAGAAACCCTCGAGACGAAGGGGTTGGCGATGCGCCGAGATTGGTTTGTGTTGAACGTTGGTTGTTGTTTATTCCATAAACCCTAGATACATATTTATAGTCCAGGGGACTTTCTAATGTGGGCGTGCACCAAACCGTGCACGAGATAAACTCTAACTTCTACATAGCCTACTATATTAAGATACACGGGCTAACTAGCCCAAACTTGATACACAAGGCCGATTCACATATCTCTCCCACGCATATATCGTCAAGTCCATCTTGATCGCGGCCCACCTCTGACTTGGTCAAATTCTGGTGATAACACATAGCTATAGCTTGCACTAATTTCGAGTTTTAGTTGCTTTTCGTAGTTGTTTTTGCGTAACTTTATCTTTCATCTAGTATTTTAGGGTTTGAGTTTACTCTATCATCTTGTGTTACTTTGTCGTCTAGTGTCAGTTTTTGTTACTCCGAGTCCACAGAGCGTACAGTGTGCTTGTTCCCAACCATAGACACAGCCTTTCGATATACGTGACTAGGAACTTCCCCAGAAGAGACTAGTTTTACCGCTCGACAGGCTGCTCATTAGGGTTTTGGTGCTTTGCATATCTTGTTGGCCGTGTTATCAAGGAGTTGAGTCAATGTTACCACCAGATTTTGGCCAAATCAGGAGATGGGCCGTAAGTGAAGATGGGCTTGAAGGACATACACGTGGAGCATCTTCGAAGCGGCCTTGCGCTAAGAGTTTGGGCTAAATTGCCCGTGTATCTGTAATATAGTAGATCGTATCGTGTTTAGAATTAACAGATAGAGTCTGGCCCGTGCACGGTTAGGTGCACGCCTCAATTAGAAAGTCCCTTGGACTATAAATATGTATCTAGGGTTATCGGAAAAGGAGGACAATCACGTTCACAACAAACACAAATCAGGCGCATCGCCACCCCTTCCTTCGAGGGTTTCTTCCGGGTAAGCATCATGCTGCCTAGATCGCATCTCGCGATCTAGGCAGTACACGTTTATTCGTCTACCTTGTGCTGCTCGTGCTGAAGCGTTGTTGATGGCGAGCAGCACTACTTATCCTTAGGTGTTTAGGGGCTTGCATTGGTGCTTTCTCGTGCATATATGCGTGGCAATGCCGTCCCTCGACACCTAGCTGCCCTTACACCTATGTGGGTGTAAGGGCAGCATCTTGCTTGTTCATTACTTAGTAGATCCGATCTGTTATAGTTGCTCCTTGCTCCGCAAGGATTAGTTTAATATCTGCATAGTTAGGCCTTATGCTGGGGTCGGACGATCCGGTAGTGCGTTAGGTGTTGTTTACCGTTCCTACGAGGGATGTTCCGGGAATTAACGTTATGTTGGTTTTTAGGCCTCCTGTAGGGGTAGTTTGCATCATCTTCCGTATCTGCTAGGCCCGACTTCACGTAGGACGTTCCGGTTATGCGGTGAAAACCGTAAACTGTCGTAGATTGGTTTAGCTTTGTATTGATCAAGCAGGATCCCCATGTCATTGCAAATCCAACATGAACCATGGGGCGATCGGCTCTTTGAGCCGATCCGCAGGGCAACCTGAGAGCCGATAGGGCTCGTATTTAATGTTTACGTGTCTACCATGCAGGAACAATCGAAGCAATCTAACACCTTCCCGATCGGGTCTAGGTCGGGTGGCACGCCCTAGCAACCGCCGGGACGTGGCCGAAAGACTTGCGGGACGACGCGAGGTGCCGGGGTCCACTAAGCGGCCTTGGGAGCCTCCCGGCTCTTCGTGTTGCTTAACCATTGCCCGCCGGTGGGTTTTGGCAGGTAACACATTCCGACACGCCGGTGGGACCATCTTCTCGCAACATCCACGTCAACACCGACATCCGAGATGGCAGAGGAACAGATCACATACGAGGATCTCCCTGCGGAACACAAGAAGAAATACGATGAGCTGGAGGCCATCGTTGAAGCCGAGCTCATCGGCTCCTTTGAGAAGACCCGGTCGCACGGCATCAGGTTCAAAGGATTCACGCCACAAGGCGTCCTCGAAGGGTTGGATCTGTCTCTCCTTCGGAGGAACGTACTCGAGCCCTGCGACGGAAATCAACTACGTGGTGGCTCATTCGCTGCATCGGCATTCCGAGAGCCCGGTAAATGCTTTGGAGCGCGTTGCGCTCCAGGTGGTGCAAGAGATCATGAAGCATCGTACTCCCCTTCGGGACCTGCTCTAGGGACTCACCGGGGAGAGGTGCAACTCCACACCAGGCCACCATTGCCGTACGCGATGGCAGCTCCACGAGCAACAAGGTTCGCCGGCATACGTTGTCTACAAGGTTGGAGGTGATCCGGGCGACTATCGGTTCTTATATGAGCCGCCCAAGGAGATCCCGCACGGATACGTGTGCACGTTTGTGCCGGACTCGCAACAACCGGACGCGAGCGATCCAGGCTCCGACAGGAGGGATTGCCGGAGCAGGAGCAATTGTTCCGGCAGGAGGAACGGCTGCAGCAACGGGGAGTTTGGGGGCAGACGCTGAGAAAAAGGCGTGGCTAACCAAGTATGCCACTGCACCAATTCATGAAAGCTCAGCTGCTACTTCCTCCACCGCGGATCAGATCGGTGCGGTCCCGAGAGATCAGTTCGGCATCCTGCCGAAGAAGAAGATAATCGGCTATTCCAAGCCGTACCCCAATGAGTTTGACCTGATCCCACTACCACCTAAGTACCGGCTCCCGGACTTCACCAAGTTCAGTGGTTCAGAAGGGTCTAGCTAAATCGAGCACGTGAGCCGATACTTGGCCCAGTTGGGCATGGTTTCGGCATCGGATCAGCTGCGGGTGAGGTTCTTTTCGCAATCCCTCACCGGTCCAGCTTTTGGATGGTACACCTCGTTGCAGCCAAATTCGGTGCGATCATGGAAGCAGCTAGAGGAACAGTTTCACACACAATATCATTCAGAAGCTACTAAAGTCGGCATTGCCGAACTAGCACAGGTTCGGCAAAGGCGAGGAGAGACAGTGTCGGAATACATTCAGCGTTTCAGAACTGTCAAGAACCGATGTTATTCGGTCCATTTAACTGAGAAAGAAGCAGTCGAACTGGCCGTGGCAGGTCTTGCAGCGTCCTTCAAGGATCTGACGTTCCAAGTGGAGTACAACTCGCTGGCGCACATGGTCCAGAGACTGACCTTATATGAACAGCGCCATCCAGAACTGTACCAAGACAAGTTCAAGCGCGCGATAAGCCCGGTCAATACCGATGAGGATGAAGATTCCGCGGAAGATCGGGAAGTCGCAGAGCCGAATGGACTCGGACGGCGAGCACTCGTGTCCCGCAAATGGGTGAACCCACCGGGGCCTCCAAGAGGGTTTGACTTTGATGTGAGCAAAGCTGAACAGATCTTCGATCTGCTACTGAAAGAGAAACAGTTGAAGCTACCCGAAGGCCACAAGATCCCTACGGCACAAGAGATGAACAATAGGCCATACTGCAAATGGCATCATACGTTCATGCACGCCACCAACGACTGCAAAGTATTGCGCGCACAAATTCAGATGGCGATAGAATCAGGCCGATTAACTTTCGGACAGTTTGCCATGAAGGTAGACATGCGTCCGTTTCCGGACGTCAACATGGTGGACCTAAGCCACTCCATAAGGGAACCAGGGTTCTCTTTTGATGTCAATATGGCAGGGCTTGTGGGCCGCCCTGGCGAAGATAAAACAGAGAGCAGCCACTCCCGTGGCAAAGATAAATCAGAGAGCAGCCACTCTCGTGGCAAAGATAAAGAGGAGGCCGTTCCACGCGACCGGCCCCAGGATGATGACAGACGATACCAAACCGAGGAGGAGGTGAGAAGCATACGGTATCAACGCCCACTATCCGTGCATCTCCTCAACAAATATGAGCAGCGGTACGACCGACGTCGGCACCACGACGAAGACGATGAAAGATATCGTCGGTCAGATGCAGCGGACAGGAGGTATCGTCAGCACGACAGAAACAACGACGGGTACGAGCGTCACGCTAGAGGGAGGTCAAGGGAGCAAGACAACATGGATAAGCACTGGAGCTGTCCTTTCTTCAAACATTGCTGGGACTCCGGAATGAGCCGATTGCCAACAATCGAGAACTGCCCAGAGTGCAAGCATCAAAGGAGGAAATGAAGTTTCAGTGTTCGAGCGTCTAGGGCCTCTCCCACCTCATAATAAACAAGCTGGGTCATCTCAAGAAGAAGACTTTGAGGAGTCAGATGGAGAAGAAGATGGGTATCACCGGCCAAGGTGGTGCCCTGATGGACTCAGCCATTCTCAGAAGCGTAGGGTGCAGCGGCTGCGAAACTTGGAAGAAGCCGAGGCACAGTACCTGTACACGTTGCGAAAAGCGCGGCCCGATCTGGCCGCGAAAATTCAGCAAACATTGGAGACAGAGACTCGCCCGCCAAAGAAAGTGTGGCGACCCAAGCAGACAAAAGCCGATGCAGGGACATCGGCTGGTACAAACATGGTATCCGTGATTCGGACAGAGTAGCAGGTCCAAGACATTGGACGTACGTGGCAAGGCCGATCCCTGCGATCGTCCCTCAAAAAAGGGAAAGCAAAGGATCTTATCTCCAGCATGCCACATAGCTACAGTGGGAAACCAAGAAGTGCTAAACCTTCACGAGGCATTGCAATGAAAAGGGAGGCCGATTCCCGCGATCGGCCAAAATTATCCTCGACATGCGTTTTGTCTGTGTTCAGCATTGATCCGACAGATGCCTGAAGAGCCGATACCATCAAATACTTGACAGAATCGGCTCGGGGGGCACATAGATGGATGAGACACGAGGATACAAAGCTTGGGGTGGATGTCAAATGCCCAGTAGAACAGCTCAAGTATGGGGGGCCGATGCAATCGGCCAATAAAAAAATTGAAAATCCATGCGTAGACATCGACTTAAGAATTCAAAGCCGATGCACGGCCATCGACTCAAGGGATACGACTGTTACAAGCAGAAGCCTAATGGAGCAGTCATCGAGTTACGTAGCGAGGCTCTACGGAAGGAGCCCCTCAGTGGAATGGTTGGTGGCTCCGTTAGCGAATCTTCAAGATCAGCAGCGTCTGCGTCAGCATGCAGATCAGGTTAGGATCGTGAACAGCCGATGACCATCCAATTGGCTGTGACGTTTCTTCCTGGGACTGGACCAAGGTGACAACTTCATCAAACATCTTCACCAGAAGCTGCATCAGTCTGCCCGATGTGATGAGCTAATCGGAGCAGCAAGACGCAAGAATGGAGCTAGGAAGAGTTCAAGGGCCACTACGTTTGAGGCTTCTTAGGTCAAGGGAGCTGCTGGTCCTTCCAGAGCCGTCCTAGTACATTGTCTCCTTGGGCGTAAGCTTTCCGGCCTTGTTTTGATGAAGAGCTGAAGTGGCTTGAGGGGGCAGCTCACCCTGAAGGTTCTCTGCTGTTGAAAGCCGATTTGGTCAGGATCGGCTGACGCTGCACTACAGTTGGGAAGCCGATGATGGCCCATTCGGTTGGTACACTTTTATCCTCGCCTTGATTGAGGCTCGGGGGGCAGCTCGCCCTCAAGGTTCTTTGCTCTGAGGAGTTAGAGCCACCAATGTGAAGAGGGAGCCATCATAATTGATAGGCTTTGGGCCAGTTTGCTGTTGCAAAGAAACACAGCATCGCAAGGAAAGTTGTAGGCGATCCAGATTTTCAGCAATGGTCCTAGAGTTCTCCTGAAGGCATCAATTCTGGAGTCTTGCCGGTTAAAGCTAACATTAAGCTCAGGGGATTTGGACTTCCAATATCTAAAGGTTGCACGATCGCGATTTGGTCCTGTTCGACTGAAATATGGGGGTCTGGACTGAGCTATCTGGAAATTTATCCTAACGGACCGGTGCGGGGCCATCGGCTTATTGAGCGTTGACCAGGCTAACAATCGGCAAAATCAGTTTGAGGGGACATCGGCTAAAATAGCATAAAAGGAATCGGCAAGATCAAGTTGAAGAAAATTTTCATTGATGGCAAGATTTCTTACACAAAGAGCTGATTGCTCTCAAAAGAAGGAACTAGGGGATACATGGCCCCGTCTACTGCTACTGGTCCTAATCTAAAGCCTATCTACGGGCCAGTGTTGCCCTCGTCGTCGCCATCGCCGCCGCTATCGGCGGACTCGTCGTCGCTACTGCCGCGACCGCCGGGAGGACCGTCATTGTCCTCGTCTTCATCATCAGCGTCGTCGTCGTCGTTGTCGATGTCGCTAAGCTTGCCCGGCCAAGGGCAGAGGCGTTTGGCCGGCGGCTCGTCGGAAGAAGGGTCGTCCTCCTCCTCTTTGTCTTCCTTCACCTCCTCGGAGGAGGTGAAATCATCCCAGGAGAAGCGATCGTCGTCGCTCTCCTCCTCCGATTCCCCATCCGCGAGGAAACGGAGGTCGCCCTCCCCGTCGGTCGAGGACTTGTCGTCCTCCGACCAGACGGAGAAATTGTGGCTCGACTCGTCCCCGTCGGCTATTGCGCGGCAGATATTGGCCGCGTGGGCCTCCTGCGGATCCCACTCCGGTGTTGGCTCGCGGGAGGGGGAGGACTGGGTGGAGAGACCCGATGAGGAGGAGGAGGAAGAAGACATGGTGACAGAGGAGGGTTTTTAGAAGTGCTAGTGCGAGGAGGATGAAGAAGGGAACTGCGAGAAGTGGCTAAATAAAAGGGGATATGGCGATTTAATGCTTAAGCAGTTTCCGAGGATGTGGTGCCAAAACCGTTAAATCGTGCAGGGAAGTTGAGAAGGCAAGACGTCATGATGAAGAATACTGCGACGGTTCTGCTCTGCCACGACATGACCCTTCGAAGAAGACAGATGGTTTTGCAATTATCATTATCAAAACCAGGGGGGCATGTGTTACCACCAGATTTTGGCCAAATCAGGAGATGGGCCGTAAGTGAAGATGGGCTTGAAGGACATACACGTAGAGCATCTTCGAAGCGGCCTTGCGCTAAGAGTTTGGGCTAAATTGCCCGTGTATCTGTAATATAGTAGATCGTATCGTGTTTAGAATTAACAGATAGAGTCTGGCCCGTGCACGGTTAGGTGCACGCCTCAATTAGAAAGTCCCTTTTACTATAAATATGTATCTAGGGTTATCGGAAAAGGAGGACAATCACGTTCACAACAAACACAAATCAGGCGCATCGCCACCCCTTCCTTCGAGGGTTTCTTCCGGGTAAGCATCATGCTGCCTAGATCGCATCTCGCGATCTAGGCAGTACACGTTTATTCGTCTACCTTGTGCTTCTCGTGCTGAAGCGTTGTTGATGGCAAGCAGCACTACTTATCCTTAGGTGTTTAGGGGCTTGCATTGGTGCTTTCTCGTGCATATATGCGTGGCAATTCCGTCCCTCGACACCTAGCTGCCCTTACACCTATCTGGGTGTAAGGGCAGCATCTTGCTTGTTCGTTACTTAGTAGACCCGATCTGTTATAGTTGCTCCTTGCTCCGCAAGGATTAGTTTAATATCTGCATAGTTAGGCCTTATGCTGGGGTCGGACGATCCGGTAGTGCGTTAGGTGTTGTTTACCGTTCCTACGAGGGTGTTCCGGGAATTAACGTTATGTTGGTTTTTAGGCATCCTGTAGGGGTAGTTTGCATCATCTTCCGTATCTGCTAGGCCCGACTTCACGTAGGACGTTCCGGTTATGCGGTGAAAACCCTAAACTGTCGTAGATTGGTTTAGCTTTGTTTTGATCAAGCAGGATCCCCATGTCATTGCAAATCCAACATGAACCATGGGGCGATCGGCTCTTTGAGCCGATCCGCAGGGCAACTCGAGAGCCGATAGGGCTCGTATTTAATGTTTACGTGTCTACCATGCGGGAACAATCGAAGCAATCTAACACCTTCCCGATCGGGTCTAGGTCGGGTGGCACGCCCTAGCAACCGCCAGGACGTGGCTGGAAGACTTGCGGGACGACGCGAGGTGCCAGGGTCCACTAAGCGGCCTTGGGAGCCTCCCGGCTCTTCGTGTTGCTTAACCATTGCCCGCCGGTGGGTTTTGGCAGGTAACAGTCAAAAAATTAAAAAAAAAGAGAAAATAGAAAAGAAGCAAAAAGAGCTACATAGCTGCGTGTGTTACCAAAACAAAAATACAAAAAAGAAAAGTGTGTGCTAGTTGAATTCAAGTGAAGGCCTAAGTTTTCTTTACTGCATCTGTAGTTGAGCAATCTTGTGCCTGTCTCGTTGAGCTTTGCTAGCGTCTCTCGAGTGCATTGCAACCTTTCATCCATATAGTTGCATTGCCACGTTTATCGCCTTGTGTGAGTATCTTGTGGTTGTCTATGGTCAGCGCTAGAGCTTGTTATTGGTGCAAATAGGTAGCCTACCTACAGCCCCATATATATCCTGCTTAGTCGTGTGATTGTTCTTATACCCTTGATATTCGCTTCGCTACATCTGTGCACTAGTCCGTCAATCCAAGTTGGTAAGAAATACTAATTCACTTTGGAGCGGTAAGATTCACCTTTCTTATCAGTTTTGAGTGAGTTGTGAGAGTACCACCAAAGATTTTTGTTTAGTGCACTAACCTACTAGTCATGTCTTCTTCTGAGTTCAATGTGATGTAGAAAAATGATCCGTCCACGCCGGTTACTTGGATGGAATATGAGGCTCTTCGTGATCACCTCACACGTGAACTTCGTGTTACTACGGAGACATTTGATACTGAAATTCAGGGTGTCAACTTGAAGGTCGAGGAGGCTACTACGGCTATTAACACCGTTCAAACATCGATGACGACTCTTCAAGCATCTATGAATACTTTGACTCAAGCTGTCCATGATATCCGTACTATGGTACAACAACAACCACAACAACCACTTGATGAAGATGGCAGTGTCAATGGTGACAATGCGGATGCTGCTGCTGCTCAAGGCATGGGACGTGGTGTTGGTCGTGGTCTTCCACGTGGAGACAATCGCGGTTTTGTTGAAATTGGAGCCCGCCGTGTTCCTCAACAACAAGACGATGGTTTGGGTAAGCCCAAGTTCTCAATTCCCAGATTTGAAGGAGGTACTGATGTTGAAGAATATCTTACATGGGAGCTAAAGATTAGGAGATTATGGCGTTTACATCCTGATTATACTGAAGATAGGAAGATTAAACTTGCTTCCTCTGAATTTGATGGCTACACATTGCGTTGGTGGGATGCTCTTGTTCAGGATCGAGAAGAAGATGGTGAGCTGCCTATTATCACTTGGCGTACTATGAAGGCGGCAATGAGAGCTCGTTTTGTTCCTACCAATTACTTGCGTTCTGTGTTTGATAAGTTGACCCAATTAAAGCAAGGTGTTATGACAGTTGATGCTTATTATATGGAGATGGAGATGCTTATGCAGCGTGCCTGTGTCCGTGAGTCTTTGGAGATGACACTCCAGCGTTTTCTCAATGGACTCAGGTTTAATATCAAAGGCATTGTGCGTCATCACAAATATGCTACAATGAATGAGTTGCTCCATCATGCAAGAGAAGCTGAGTCACAGTTGGCTGAAGAAGCGCAACAGAGGGGCCGTGCTACAGGCGCAGGGCGCTACACGCCTAGGCCGCCGCCTTCTACGGCACCATCTACGCGTCCTACGGATGTTCCTTCTTCGTCTAGCAAGCCGGTGTCCAATGTGTCCAACACAAAGAGGCCCGTCCCTGCAGCAAGTGGAACTGGTTCTAGTATTTCTACAGCGCGCAACCGTGATATGCTCTGTCATACATGTGGTGGCAAGGGTCACTTCAAGAAGGATTGTCCTAACCGCAAAGTTATGATCATTAATGAGGACAATGAATATGAAACTGGAGACGATGCTGATCCGGATGCTCCGGAAGATGATGATTATGACAGCGATAGTTTTGATGCTTATCCTTCAGAAGCTCAAACTATAGTTGTTTCCCAGCGTGTTCTCACTGTGCAGCCTAGTGCATCTACGCAGCGCTGCAATTTGTTCCAAACAAAGGCACTTGTTGGTCCTGATAAAGCTTTCAAGGTTATTATTGATGGCGAAAGTTGTCGCAATTTAGCAAGCAAAGAGTTATGTGCCAAGCTGAAACTGAAGTATCTACCGCACCCGCATCCATATTATATTCAGTGGTTGAGCAATAATGGTGAGATGAAGGTGAGCCACATGGTGCGTGTTGATTTCGAGATTGCGCCGTATAAGGATTCCATTGACTTTGATGTGGTTCCTATGACGGTGTGCCATCTACTGTTGGGCCGGCCATGGCTCTATGACCGTTCGGTGCAACACAATGGCCACGCCAATACATATCACTTGGAGTTCAAGGGCAAGAAAATTAACTTACAGCCTATGTCACCACAACATATTTTCAATGAGTCTCGTCAGAAGATTGAAGTAAACTTGGAGGATGCATCCATAGATAGGCGAGAGAATTGTAATACCGTGTGTGATATAACGAAAAGTGAGCGAGTGAATTCCTTAGTTTCATTAGCCACCAAAGAAGACATGAGAGAATTTAGTGAGGATCCTACGACCATGCCTCTTGTGCTTTTGTACAGGGGTACGGTTTTGGTTTCTAACGACATGACCCCTCTTCCTCTTGGTGTTTCTAATGTTTTGCAGGAATTTGGCGATGTGTTTCCGGAGGAGGTACCCGCAGGATTACCACCATTGCGAGGTATTGAGCATCAAATTTACTTGATTCCCGGAGCTTCGCTGCCCAATAGGGCGCCATATCGCACTAATCCCGAAGAGACGAAGGAGATACAGAAGCAAGTACAAGCGCTACTCGACAAAGGTTATATCCGCATAAGCCTTAGTCCTTGTGTTGTTCATGTTATTCTAGTTCCTAAGAAAGATGGTACATGGCGTATGTGCGTAGATTGTAGAGCTATAAACAACATTACTATTCGATATCGTCATTCTATTCCCCGTTTAGAGGATATGCTAGATGAATTAAGTGGTGCTGCTGTGTTCTCTAAAATTGATTTGCGTAGTGGTTATTGATACATCTCAAACGTATCTATAATTTCTTATGTTCCATGCTACTTTTATAACAATACTTGAATGTTTTATACATACTTTACAACATTATTATACATTTTCCGGCACTAACCTATTAACAAGATGCCGAAGCGCCGCTTGCTGTTTTCTCGCTGTTTTTGGTTTCAGAAATCCTAGTAAG
This sequence comes from Lolium rigidum, assembly GCF_022539505.1. NCBI lineage: Eukaryota > Viridiplantae > Streptophyta > Magnoliopsida > Poales > Poaceae > Lolium > Lolium rigidum. The sequence goes on from NC_061513.1 coordinate 9,389,482, forward strand.
GAAATATTCTCGAAATTGGACGAAATCAACGCCCAGGGTCCTATTTTTTACACGAAGCTTCCAGAAGACCGAGGGGGAAAGGAAGTGGGGCCACGAGGTGGCCAGACACTAGGGCGGCGCGGCCCAGGCCCTGGCCGCGCCGGCCTAGTGTGTGGGCCCCTCGCGACGCCCCCTCACCTACCCTTCCGCCTACATATAGCCTTCGTCGCGAAACCCCCTGTACCGAGAGCCACGATACGGAAAACCTTCCAGAGACGCCGCCGTCGCGAATCCCATCTCGGGGGATTCAGGAGATCGCCCTCCGCACCCCCGCCGGAGAGGGGAATCATCACCGGAGGGGCTCTACATCATCATGCCCGCCTCCGGATTGATGCGTGAGTAGTTCATCCTTGGACTATGGGTCCATAGCAGTAGCTAGATGGTTGTCTTCTCCGCTTGTGCTATCATTGTTTAGATCTTGTGAGCTGCCTAACATGATCAAGATCATCTATTTGTAATGCTACATGTTGTGTTTGGCGGGATCCGATGAATATAGAATATTATGTTAAGTTGATTATCAATCTATCATATATGTGTTGTTTATGTTCTTGCATGCTCTCCGTTGCTAGTAGAGGCTCTGGCCACGTATCTATAATTTCTTATGTTCCATGCTACTTTTATAACAATACTTGAATGTTTTATACATACTTTACGGCATTATTATACATTTTCCGGCACTAACCTATTAACAAGATGTCGAAGCGCCAGTTGCTGTTTTCTGCTGTTTTTGGTTTCAGAAATCCTAGTAAGGAAATATTCTCGGAATTGGACGAAATCAACGCCCAGGGTCCTATTTTTACACGAAGCTTCCAGAAGACCGAGGGGGAAAGGAAGTGGGGCCACGAGGTGGCCAGACACTAGGGCGGCGCGGCCCAGGCCCTGGCCGCGCCGGCCTAGTGTGTGGGCCCCTCGCGACGCCCCCTGACCTACCCTTCCGCCTACATATAGCCTTCGTCACGAAACCCCCTGTACCGAAAGCCACGGTACGAGAAACCTTCCAGAGCCGCCGCCATCGCGAAGCCAAGATCTGGGGGATAGGAGTCTCTGTTCCGGCACGCCGCCGGGACGGGGAAGTGCCCCCGGAAGGCTTCTCCGGCGACACCACCGCCATCTTCATCACCGCTGCTGTCTCCCATGAGGAGGGAGTAGTTCTCCATCGAGGCTAAGGGCTGTACCGGTAGCTATGTTGTTAATCTCTCTCTATGTACTTCAATACAATAATCTCATGAGCTGCCTTACATGATTGAGATTCATATGATGATGCTTGTAATCTAGATGTCATTATGCTAGTCAAGTGGATTTTACTTATGTGATCTCCGGAGACTCCTTGTCCCACGTGTGTAAAGGTGACAGGTGTGCACCGTGTGGGTCTCCGATGACCCACAAGTATAGGGGGTGTATCGTAGTATCTTCGATAAGTAAGAATGTCGATCCCAACGAGGAGCAAAAGGTGTTGACAAGCAGTTTCGATGAAGGATTCACTGTAAATGCTCACAGACAAGTATTCAAGGGGTTTTGATGTAACAGATGAATAAAGTACGAGTAAGTAAAATGCGAGAGAAATAATTGCAGCGAGTGGCCCAATCCTTTTTAGCACAAAGGACAAGCCGGTTTGTTTACTTAAAATGACCAAACGTTCTTGAGGACACACGGGGATTTTAGTCTAGTGGTTTCGCTTCATGTAGCTAAATAATCTTCATTGTTTTGATAAGTGTTGTGTGGGTGAACCTATGCTAATGCACCGCCCTTCCTAGGACTAATACATACTTGTGATTATACCCCTTGCAAGCATCCGCAACTACAAGAAAGTAATTAAGATAAATCTAACCACAGCCTTAAACTCTGAGATCCTGCGATCCCTCTTGCATCGGTATACTAATGGGGGCTTAGGTTTCTGTCACTCCGGCAACCCCGCAATTAGCAACCGAATACAAGATGCACTCCCATAGGCCCATAAATGGTGAAGTATCGTGTAGTCGACGTTCACACGACACCACTAGAAGAATGACACCACAACTTAAATATCATAACATTGAATATTACTCAACCATAGTTCACTACTAACATTTAGACTTCACCCATGTCCTCAAGAACTAAACGAACTACTCACGAGACATCATATGGAATACAATCAGAGGTGATATCATGATGAATAACAATCTGAACATAAACCTTGGTTCTATGGTTTCACTCAATAGCATCAATAACAAGTAGAAAGTAACACCGGGAGAGTTTCCCCTATCAAACAATCAAGATCCAACCCAAATCGTTACAGCGGTGATGAGGTGCAGCGGTGGTGATGGCGGTGTAGATGGTGGAGATGATGATGATGATGATGGAGATGATGTCCAGCTCGATGACGATGGCGATGGCGTCGATTTCCCCCTCCGGGAGGGAATTTCCCCCGCAGATTCCTGCCCGCTGGAGAGCTCTTTTCTCTCTGGTGTTCTCCGCCCCGCAGAGGCGGCTGTAACTCTCCGTGAGGTACCCCCTGTGGCTTAGGTCTTCGGGACGAAGGAGTACGCGAAGAAAAGGAGGCGAGAGGGGTTGTGGGCCCTCCTCCTCATAGGGCGGCGCGGCCAGGCCTTGGGCCGTGCCGGCCTATGGGGTGGGCCCACCTCGGGTCCCCTCTTCTCCCCCTTCTGGCTTCCTCCGTCATCTGGAAAAATAGGATTTTTGGAATAATTTCCGTCCACAGTTGATCTTCCGAAATATTGCGTTCTGACGGTGCTTTTTCCAGCAGAATCCTGGCTCCGGTGCTTGATCCTCCAATAATGATGAAACATGCAAAATAGATGAAATAACATAAGTATTGTGTCCCAATATGAAATATATCAATGAATAACAGCAAATTATGATATAAAATAGTGATGCAAAATGGACGTATCAACTCCCCCCAAGCTTAGACCTCGCTTGTCCCCAAGCGAAACTGAGCTCGATGAACAAGACCACATGTTTATGGAGTGAAGAGTCGATAAATAAAATACGGACAAGAAGCATCATATTGATTCACACAAGACATTCTAGTAAACATTCTCTTCATATAACTCAACTTGAAATAAGTAAAGAGAAATCACAAGTAAAGGTGCATAGGAAATCATAAATGGTTATGGCAAACTTTGTTCTTGGTCAGAGAACTACTAACGGATTGCTCTTATTTAATAAGCAAGGCTTTCATATTAGAACTTATATAGCAGGGCTTTCATATTCAATCATAACAATCTCCTCATAATCATTGATAACTTCAAAGTCATATTCATTCAGATAAAAATTTTACTAAACAAGAAAGTATAAAAGACATGATTAACTGAATCATAGCATAAATGGTTGATTCACAACAACTCAATTGCTTGCTTGAGATAAAGGGAAATAGGTTTACTGACTCAACATAAAAGTAAAAGAAAGGCCCTTCGCAGAGGGAAGCAGGGATTAAATCATGTGCTAGAGCTTTTCAAGTTTTGAAATCATATAAAGAGCATAAAAGTAAGATTTTGAGCGGTGTTTGTTGTTGTCAACGAATGGTAGCGGGCACTCTAACCCCCTTGCCAAACGAACCTTCCAAGAGCGGCTCCCATTAGGGACGGCATCTCTACCAGCAAGGTAGATCATCCCCCTTCTCTTTTGTTTACACATGTATTTTAGTTTTATTATGGATGACACCCCCCCAACCTTGGCTTTCTCAATCCATGGCTAACCGAATCCTCGGGTGCCTTCCAACTTTCACATACCATGGAGGAGTGTCTATTGCAAAATTAAGTTGCTTACTGATAAATCAGGGCAAAACATGTGAAGAGAATTATTAATAAAAGTTATTAATTGGGGTCGGGAACCCCGTTGCCGGCTCTTATTGCAAAATTATTGGATAAGCGGATGTGCCACTAGTCCATTGGTGAAAGTCCGCCCAACAAGATTGAAAGATAAAACACCACATACTTCCTCATGAGCTATAAAACATTGACACAAATAAGGAGTAGTATAGTTTGAATTATTTAAAGGTAGCACATGAAGTATTTACTTGGAGTGGCGCAAAATACCACATAGTAGGTAGATATGGTGGACACAAATGGCATAGGTTTGGTCTAAGGTTATGGATGTATGAGAAGCATTCCCTCTCAATACAAGTCTTTGGCTAGCAAGGTTTGATAGCAAGCATAAAGGTTGAGGGAAACAAACAAATATACATATGATAGAAACAATCATGCATCTTTCTCATAAGCACAAGCAATTTTAACTTCAGAATACTAAACTCATTAGCATAGAGATAATAGAGTAATATATCTAAGTGTATTTCTCTCTTCTATTTAAACATCAGGGTGTTGTTGCTATTGACCAATGCTAAGTTTGCCAAAACCAAATAGATTTACTTGATGCTCCCAAAGTGATATCAATACTAATGTCAAGAGTAATCATATAATGGAGATTGCAAACTAAAATAAGGTGTGCAAAAAGTAAATGATAAGACTTCTCATTAATATTCCATAACGATAACTCACACCAACGGATACATAGATAACCAACTAAGAGAGATACTTCCACATTGCATACTATTCCATAAGATAACTTCCCTACTCATGATATGACACTACTTGATAGTAAAAGATAAAGGTAGTGATGATGTGATACCGCGGCACTCCCCCAAGCTTGGAACAAACCAAGGGGATGCGAATACCGATGATGAATTACTCCTTCGGTGGTGATGGTGATGGATTCTTCTCGCGCTTCCTAAGGATCTCCTTCAGCTTCAGCTTCTCAATTTTGCAATTCTGCACCAAAACTTGAAGAGACTCATTGTTATCCGAATGTGGCGGCGACGGCCTTGTGCTGGGAATTGAGTAATATTCCAGCATTCTGCGAAGTCGCTGGTTCTCCTCCTGAAGTATCTCCACTTCCCTTTTGAGAGCACGATATTGATCACAAAACTCATCAGCAACCCGTATTGCTTCCTCCACACAAGGGAAAGAGTCGAGGTACAGAGCAGGCGGAAGAACTCCCTGCAAGTTATGAGAAAAAGAACGCCCAGTGTTAACCGATCCCACCAAGATTGGCTTACTCTTCGTAGTTTCCCACTCTCCTTTTGCTGATGCTATCTTCTTCTTCTCCTTATTGATCCTTTCATCCATCTCTTCCTTCCAAGGCCCCTTGTCTTTGTTGTTGGAGACCATGGTGCTTCTAGATCAAAGCAGATCCTGGCAGAAAACAGCTCGAAACAAAACACGACGAGAAAACGATATACGGACCTCCAGGGGTCCGGGGGATTATATAGCAAATATTTTTACAATAAAAGGAAGGTTCCACGCCGAAAACGAGTGGAAAAGGGACGCCGAGGGGCTGTCCCCATAGGGCGGCGCGACCAGGGTGGGGCCCGTGCCGGCCTATGGTGACGGGCCCTCGCGCGTCTCTTCCACTCTGTTTCGATCCCGTAATTTTTCATATTTTCCAAAAATAGCAGAAATATTGTTCGGAAAGCTAAACGCGGACTTTTATTACCTGTATCGTTACCTATTCAAAGTCGAGTTCGGCGGATCTGTCAATTTGTCCTTTGATGAAAGCCTCCGGTGTTTCCACTTGAATAATATCAACATCAACATTATAAGAATCACCCGAGATATAATGCTTGAGTCTTTGTCCATTCACCACTTGCGTAGCATTGCCTTGGAGAGAGCTAATTTTAATTGCTCCTGAACGATACACCTCCTCAACAACATATGGTCCTTCCCATTTCGAGAGTAATTTCCCTGCAAAGAATCTGAGACTAGACCGATACAATAGGACTTTATCCCCAATATTAAACTCTCTTTTGATGATCCTTCTATCATGCCATTTCTTAACTTTTTCTTTAAAGAGTTTAGCATTTTCATAAGCTTCACTTCTCCATTCATCTAGAGAACTTAATTGCAGCAACCTCTTATTACCGGCTAGTTTAGGATCTTTATTTAGTTCTCTAATAGCCCAATAAGCTTTGTGCTCTAGTTCTAAAGGTAAATGACAAGCTTTTCCATAAACCATTTTATAAGGTGACATTCCCATAGGATTTTTATAAGCAGTTCTATAAGCCCATAGTGCTTCCTTCAATTTACTAGCCCAATTCTTTCTAGATTTATTAACAATCTTTCCCAAAATAGATTTAATCTCTCTATTTGATAATTCTACTTGACCACTAGTTTGAGGGTGATAAGCGGAAGCAATTCTATGATTAATACCATACTTAGCAAGAGTTTTTCTAAAACCTCCATGAATAAAATGAGAACCTCCATCAGTCATAATATATCTAGGTACTCCAAATCTAGGAAAAATAATATCTAAAAGCATTTTTAAAGAGGTCTCACCATCATCACTTTTTGTAACATAATCAACAGCGACAAGTATATGAGTGTTACCTTCTAAAGAAGGGAAAGGACCCATGAAGTCGAATCCCCAACAATCGAATGGTTCAATAACAAGAGTATAATTCATAGGCATTTCATTGCGTCTAGAGATATTACCAACTCTTTGACATTCATCACAAGATAAGATAAACTTCCTTGCATCTTTGAAAAGTGTTGGCCAATAAAAACCTGATTGTAGAACCTTTTGCGCGGTTCTATCTCCGGCGTGATGTCCTCCATAAACACTACCATGACATTTACTCAATATCTCCTGTTGTTCATATTCAGGAACACATCTGCGCATAATACCATCTACTCCTTCTTTATATAAGTGTGGTCATCCCAAAAATAATGCCTCAAGTCATAAAAGAATTTCCTCCTTTCTTGAAGTTGAAAAGGTTGGAGGCAAATACTTCGAAACAATAAAGTTAGCATAATCGGCATACCAAGGGCTCTCTCGCGTGCTCACCTTTATTACAGCCAATTGTTCATTTGGAAAACTATCATTAACGAGAACGGGATCATAAGCAATATTTTCCAATCTAGACAAATTATCAGCAACGGGATTATCGGCACCTTTCCTATCTATAATATGTAAATCAAATTCTTGCAAAAGAAGTACCCATCTAATAAGCCTTGGCTTAGCATCTTTCTTTGTCATATGGTATCTAATTGCGGCATGATCAGTATGAATCGTGACTTTTGAATCAACAATATAGGGTCTAAACTTGTCACAAGCAAAGACTACAGCTAACAATTCCTTTTCAGTTGTAGCATAATTTCTTTGAGCAGCATCAAGAGTCTTACTAGCATAATGAATAACATTCAATTTTTTATCTACTCGCTGTCCAAGAACAGCGCCTATAGCAAAATCACTAGCATCACACATAATTTCAAAAGGCAAATTCCAATCAGGACGTTCAACTACAGGAGCAGTTGTTAAGGCTTTCTTTAGAGTTTCAAAAGCTTCCTTACAATCATCATCAAAAACAAAAGGTACATCTTTTTGAAGAAGATTAGTAAGAGGCTTTGAAATCTTGGAGAAATCTTTAATAAATCTCCTATAAAACCCGAGCATGACCAAGAACACTACGAATACCTTTAACATCCCTTGGATAGGGCATCTTCTCAATTGCTTCAACTTTAGCTCTATCAACTTCAATACCTCTCTCGGAAATTTTATGTCCCAAAACAATTCCTTCATTAACCATAAAGTGGCATTTCTCCCAATTAAGAACAATGTTAGTTTCTTCACATCTCTGCAAAACTTTATCGAGGTTTCGCAAGCAATTATCAAAAGAATTCCCATAGACAGAAAAATCATCCATGAACACCTCTACAATACTCTCGCAAAAGCCATGAAAAATAGCAGACATGCATCTTTGAAAAGTAGCAGGAGCATTACATAAACCAAAAGGCATACGCCTATAAGCATAAGTTCCATAAGGACAAGTGAAAGTGGTTTTCTCTTGATCTTTAGCTTTAACAGCAATTTGTGAAAACCCAGAATAACCATCAAGAAAACAAAAGTGAGTATTTTTAGACAACTTTTCTAGCATTTGATCAATAAATGGTAAAGGGTAATGATCTTTCTTAGTAACTTTATTGACTTTTCGAAAATCAATGCACATTCTATACCCTACAACTACTCTTTGAGGGATGAGCTCATCATTATCATTAGGCACAACTAGATCATTCCTCCTTTCTTAGGAACACAATGCACATGACTAACCCATCTACTATCGGCAATAGGATATATAATACCAGCTTCAAGAAGTTTTAATACCTCATTCCTTACCACCTCCTTCATCTTCGGAATTAGACGACGCCGATGTTCAACAACGAGGCTTTGCATCATCTTCCATATTAATAGCATGTTGGCAAATAGAAGGAGAAATCCCTTTCAAATCATCAAGAGTATATCCAATAGCTCCTCGGTGTTTCTTCAATATTTCCAATAACCTTTCTTCCTCAATCTCACGAAAGCTTAGAACTAATAATAACAGGATATATTTTCTTATCATCAATATGAGCATATTTAAGATTATCGGGTAAAGGCTTTAAATCAAAAACAGGATCTTCCTTTGGTGGCGGTGTTGTACCCAAATCTTCCACTAGGTAAATCATGCTTGAGAATAGGTTGGCGAAGAAAAATTTCCTCAAGCTCATCTCTTTCTTTCCTGAAAACTTCACTCTCGCTATTCTCCAAATGTTGCTGCAAAGGATTATTAGGAACAAGAACAATAGATGCACACTTGCTCCATTTTAAAATCATTACTAGGCAAATCAGCTTTATAAGGAGTTTTGGTAAATTTAGAGAAGTTAAACTCATAAGATTCACCAGCAAATTTAGTCAAAATTTTCTCTTTCTTGCAATCTATAATAGCTCCACAAGTATTTAGAAAAGGTCTACAAAAAATGATAGGACAATAATCACTAGCGGCGAGAACCAAGTACCAAAAAGTCGGCGGGATATTTAATCTTACCACATAGAACTTCCACATCTCGAACAATACCAATTGGAGAAATAGTTTCTCTATTAGCCAGCTGAATAACCACATCAATATCTTCAAGTTCACGAGAATCAATTTCGTGCATAATCTCCGTGTAAAGCTCATAAGGAATAGCACTAACACTTGCACCAATATCACATAAACCATAATAGCAATGATCACCAATTCTAACAGATAACATAGGAACACTAACTTGTTTGGGTTTATTAGGATGTGAAACAATATTAGAAGCATCTTCACAGAAAATAATATGACCATCCTCCACATTTTCAGTCACAAGATCTTTAACTATTGCAACAGCAGGTTCAACTTTAATTTGTTCTTCGGGTTCTATAGGTTTCTTTCCACTTTTATTAACCGCACTAGATATAACAGAATACTCTTTCATTTTAGCAGGGAAAGGAGTTTTTTTAATATAAGCTTCAAGAATAACATGATCAACAGTTTCAATCACTACACATTTGTTTACAGATGAATCAACTTTATCTTTATACGGTTCATGATACTTATCAAAATTCTTCTTAGGCAATTCATAATGAGAGGCAAAAGCTTTGTAAAGATTTGCAACAACTTGGGAATCAAGACCATATGTAGCACTCATATTACGAAATTTATCGGTATCCATAAAAGCTTCAATGCATTTATAATCATAAATTATACTCGATTCTCTATCTTTGTCGTTCTCCCATCCTTCAGTATTCTCCTGGATCCGATCAAGAAGGTCCCTTTTAAACTCTTCTTTGTTGCGTGTAAATGATCCAGAACAATAAGTATCCAGCAAGGTCTTGTCTTGAAAAGAAAGTCTTGCATAGAAATTATCAATAATAACGTTACCAGGAAGCTCATGAATGGGGCATTTGAGCATTAAAGACTTCAATCTCCCCCAAGCTTGGGCAATACTCTCTCCATCATGAGGCCAGAAATTATATATGCGGTTCCGATCTTTGTGAATTTCACTTGGAGGATAAAATTTGGAATAAAATAAAGGCACAATGTCCTCCCAATCAAGAGAATCACCATTCTTCAGCAATTTATACCAATGCGCCGCTTTACCGGACAGACGATATAGTGAATAGTTTCTTTCTAACTTCATTCATAGCAATACCTGCACATTTAAATAACCCGCATAATTCCTGTAAAAACGAGAAAATGATCACCGGGATGAGCGAGTTCCATCCCCTTCATAGCGGTTATCCATAACACGTTCAATAATTTTCATAGGTATTTTATATGGTATCACTTCCTCACCTGGCGCTTCATCCACTACCGTTGCGGTAGTAGTAGATTTCCCAAATAGAAATTTAAGAGAAGATCTCTCCATAATGACTTATAGCGGCGAGCAGAAATAAAATCAGCACAAACGGTAAAGGTTTTCCTTACCAATTCCACTTACCAATAGCGCTTCACTCCCCGGCAACGGCGCCGGAAAATAGTCTTGATGACCCACAAGTATAGGGGGTGTATCGTAGTATCTTCGATAAGTAAGAATGTCGATCCCAACGAGGAGCGAGAAGGTGTTGACAGCGGTTTTGATGAAGGATTCACTGTAAATGCTCACGAGACAAGTATTCAAGGGGTTTTGATGTAACGGATGAATAAAGTACGAGTAAGTAAAATGCGAGAGAAATAATTGCAGCGAGTGGCCCAATCCTTTTTAGCACAAAGGACAAGCCGGTTTGTTTACTTATAATGACCAAACGTTCTTGAGGACACACGGGGATTTTAGTCTAGTGCTTTCGCTTCATGTAGCTAAATAATCTTCATTGTTTTGATAAGTGTTGTGTGGGTGAACCTATGCTAATGCACCGCCCTTCCTAGGACTAATACATACTTGTGATTATACCCCTTGCAAGCATCCGCAACTACAAGAAAGTAATTAAGATAAAGCTAACCACAGCCTTAAACTCTGAGATCCTGCGATCCCTCTTGCATCGGTATACTAAGGGGGCTTAGGTTTCTGTCACTCCGGCAACCCCGCAATTAGCAATCGAATACAAGATGCTCTCCCCTAGGCCCATAAATGGTGAAGTATCGTGTAGTCGACGTTCACACGACACCACTAGAAGAATGACACCACAACTTAAATATCATAACATTGAATATTACTCAACCATAGTTCACTACTAACATTTAGACTTCACCCATGTCCTCAAGAACTAAACGAACTACTCACGAGACATCATATGGAATACAATCAGAGGTGATATGATGATGAATAACAATCTGAACATAAACCTTGGTTCTATGGTTTCACTCAATAGCATCAATAACAAGTAGAAAGTAACACCGGGAGAGTTTCCCCTATCAAACAATCAAGATCCAAGCCAAATCGTTACAGCGGTTATGAGGTGCAGCGGTGGTGATGGCGGTGTAGATGGTGGAGATGATGATGATGATGATGATGATGGAGATGATGTCCAGCTCGATGACGATGGCGATGGCGTCGATTTCCCCCTCCGGGAGGGAATTTCCCCGGCGGATTCCTGCCCGCCGGAGAGCTCTTTTCTCTCTGGTGTTCTCCGCCCCGCAGAGGCGGCTGTAACTCTCCGTGAGGTACCCCCTGTGGCTTAGGTCTTCGGGACGAAGGAGTACGCGAAGAAAAGGAGGCGAGAGGGGCTGCGGCCCCCCCTCCTCATAGGGCGGCGCGGCCAGGCCTTGGGCCGCGCCGGTCTATGGGGTGGGCCCACCTCGGGTCCCCTCTTCTCCCCCTTCTGGCTTTCTCCGTCATCTGGAAAAATAGGATTTTTGGTATAATTTCCTTCCACAGTTGATCTTCCGAAATATTGCGTTCTGACGGTGCTTTTTCCAGCAGAATCCTGGCTCCGGTGCTTGATCCTCCAATAATGATAAAACATGCCAAATAGATGAAATAACATAAGTATTGTGTCCCAATATGAAATATATCAATGAATAACAGCAAATTATGATATAAAATAGTGATGCAAAATGGACGTATCAGTCTCTTAGGCTATATTTTACAGAATACTTATTCACTGTTATGAGTAGCATATTGAAGTGCTTATTTATATCCCTTTATGATTGCAATGTGTTTTGTATCACTATTCATCTATGTGCTACTCTAGTGATGTTATTAAAGTACTCTATTCCTCCTGCACGGTGTAATGGTGACGAGTGTGTGCATCGTGTAGTTCTTGTCGTAGATTATGATCATAATCTCTTGTAGGTTATGAAGTTAACTATTGCTATGATAGTATTGATGTGATCTATGCCTCCTTCATAGTGTGATGGTGACGAGTGTGCATGCTATGTTAGTACTTGGTTTAGTTGTGTTGATCTATCGTGCACTCTAAGGTTATTTAAACATGAATATCGAATATTGTGGAGCTTGTTAACTCCGGCATTGAGGGTTCGTGTAATCCTACACAATTAGTGGTGTTCATCATCCAACAAGAGAGTGTAGAGTATAGCATTTATCTATTCTGTTATGTGATCAATGTTGAGAGTGTCCACTAGTGAAAGTATAATCCCTAGGCCTTGTTCCTAAATACTGAAATCGCTGCTTGTTTACTGTTTTACTGCATCCGTACTGCCTGCAATATTACCACCATCAACCACACGCCAGTTGTAGCATCAAGCTATTTTCTGGTGCCGTTACTACTGCTCATATACATTCATACCACATGTATTTCACTATCTCTTCGCCGAACTAGTGCACCTATACATCTGACAAGTGTATTAGGTATGTTGGGGACACAAGAGACGTCTTGCATTGTGATCGCAGGGTTGCTTGAGAGGGATATCTTTGACCTCTTCCTCCCTGAGTTCGATAAACCTTGGGTGATCCACTTAAGGGAAAACTTGCTGCTGTTCTACAAACCTCTGCTCTTGGAGGCCCAACACTGTCTACAGGAAAAGAAGCGTGAGTAGACATCAAGCTATTTTCCGGCGCCGTTGCCGGGGAGATCAAGACACGCTGCAAGGGGAGTCTCCACATCCAATCTCTTTACTTTTTTGTCTTGCTTTACTTTATTTTATTTTCTGTCTTGTTTGCTTTATATCAAAAACACAAAAAAATTAGTTACTTGCATTTAATTTATTTTGTTATCATGTTTAGTCCTGTACTTGTTTTTATTTTTCACTAGTTAGGCTTAATGGAAAACAACAAAAAAAATTAGAGATCTTTATGAACTTTATCTTGAATTAGGACATGATGTGTTTGAAGAGAAAATTAAAAAACCTATGGAACTTTATATGTATGCTAATGGCAATGTTATTACTATGAATGCTTTGAACACCATTGTTGCTAATGCTATGGAAAATTCTAAGCTTGGGGAAGCTGGTTGTGACATTTTCAGTCCACCTACTATTGAGGAGAATATGCCTCCTATATATGATGATTATGGTGATGAGAATAATTATGATAGCTATTTTATTGAATTTGCTCCCATTACAACTAATAAAATTGATTATGCTTATGTGGAGAGTAATAATTTTATGCATGTAGCTCATGACAAGAATGCTTTATGTGATAGTTATATTGTTGAGTTTGTTCATGATGCTACTGAAAGTTATTATGAGAGAGGGAAACATGGTTATATGCATCTTAATAATATTAAGTTTCCCCTCTTTATGTTGAGAATCTTGAAATTGCGCTTGTGTTTCTTTTCTATGCTTGCCACTTTGTTCTTCATGAATTTATTTGTGTACAAGATTCCTTTTCATAGGAAGTGGATTAGGCTTAAATGTGTTTTGAATTTGCTTCTTGATGCTCCTTTTGCTCCATGTTCTATTTTCATGAGAACATCATTAAAATTACTGAGCCCATCTTAATGGCTATAAAGAAAGCACTTCTTGGGAGATAACCCAAGTTTCATTTTATTTACTATATTGTTGAGTCTTGGAAGTTGTTTACTACTGTAGTAATCTCTCCTTATCATGTTTTTGTGCCAAGTAAAGTTTCTATGTTAAAGTTGATGCTATATTTGGGATTGCTGCGCAGAAACAGCATTGCTGTCTGTCACGAATTCTCGCAGAGCTCCCTGCAAAAAAATCGAAAAAATCTGAAAATTTACGAGCGTGATCCTCAGATACGTACGAAACTTTCATTAGTTTTGAGTTTTTCCATTTGAGCAAGTTAAGTGCCCCTGCCAGATTCATCTTTACGGACTGTTCTGTTTTTGACAGATTCTGCCTTTTATTTCGCATTGCCGCTTTTGCTATGTTGAATGAGTTTCTTTGTTCCATTAACTTTCAGAAGCTTTGTGAAATGTCCAGAAGTGTTAAGAATGATTGTGTCACCTCTGAATATGTGAATTTTGATTATGCACTAACCCTCTAATGAGTTTGCTTGAAGTTTGGTGTGGAGGAAGTTTTCAAGGGTCAAGAGAAGAGGATGATATACTATGATCAAGAAGAGTGAAAGGTCTAAGTTTGGGGATGCCCCGGTGGTTCATCCCTGCATATTTTAAGAAGACTCAAGCATCTAAGCTTGGGGATGCCCAAGGCATCCCCTTCTTCATCGACAACATTATCAGGTCACTTCTAGTGAAACTATATTTTTATTCCATCACATCTTATGTTCTTTACTTGGAGCGTCGGTTTGTTTTTATTTTTGTTTTGGTTTGAATAAAGTTGGATCCCACCATCCTTATATTGGAGATATTACGCTCCGCTTTTTCATATGGAACACTTGTGTTCTTAATTGTGCTTTAATGTTCATGGTGAAGGCTGAAATTGCTTCGTTAAATTGCTATTTGGTTGGAATCGAGAAAATGCTGCATATGGTTTGGAAATTTGGCAATTGTTTGAGCTCTCATAGATCATGTTTAAGCTCTTGCATCATGTAGTTTAATCTATTAATGAAGAACTACCGTAGAGCTTGTTTAATTTGGTTTGCATGATTGATCTCTCTAAGTCTAGATATTTTCGGGTAAAGTGTTTGAACAACAAGGAAGACAGTGTAGAGCCTTATAATGCTTGCAATATGTTCTTGTGTAAGTTTTGCTGTACCTGTTCATCCTTGTGTTTGCTTCAAACAACCTTGCTAGCCCAAACCTTGTACTGAGAGGAAATGCTTCTCGTGCATCCAAATACCTTGAGCCAAAACCCATTCCATTTGTGTCCACCATATCTACCTACTATGTGGTATTTTTCTGCCATTCCAAAGTAAATTACTTGAGTGCTACCTTTAAAATTTCATTCCTTTATCTTTGCAATATATAGCTCATGGGACAAATAGCTTAAAAACTATTGTGATGATGAATATGTAGTTATGTGTCTTAATTCTTATAAGTTGCTTGTTGAGCGGTAACCATGTTTCTGGAGACGCCATCAACTTTACCTTTGTTGGATATCATGTGAGATGCTATGCATGTTCGTCTTGTCTGAAGTAAGTGCGATTTCATGATCACACTACAAGGGAAAGGCCTACCGCCGGCGAACCTAAAAGGCCCATTGCCGGCGCACCACGAGCCCGCCGCTGCGAACGGGCCGGTGATAACTGGCCACTGCCGGCGCACCAGGCAGTGCGCCGGCGATAGGTCATGTACTGCCGGCGCTCCATCGTAGCTTCGCCGGCAAAGGGCAAGTTCCACTGGCGCACCAGCCGCTGCGCCGGCAGTAGTGCTTGCAGCACTGGCGCATGCCACGTGCGCCGGCAGTAGGTCATTTAGGTGCGCCGGCAATAATATTCGAAAATTCTTTTTTCAGCTTTTTCCCAGCATATTAGAATACATATTTTACAGCAGTATATATTTACAACACAGTTCATATTTATACAGCAGAACATGCAATATGAGAAGCACATAGAGAGCCAAGTCTCATTTCGGTATCAATACACAAATACGCAAGTCTCGTTCCGGAATGTTGATTCATACAACACAAGTGCATATGCAACACCGAAGGACGAAGTTTCACAAAGTTAGAAGTCTCGGTACATAGTCGTCACAAGTGGCGTCATACTCCTCACAATGTAGCTACTAACCTAAACTACAATCACATAGAACATGACCAACATGGTCACGATGACCATCATCACGAAGGCCATGGTCTTCATCCGGTTCCTCCTCATGTCCCTCATCTCTCCCGCTAGATAACGGGCGTATCTTCCTTCCGCCTCCACCCTAGTGGGGTATCCCTTGTAGCTGTTGCCGCTGAAGCGGTGCACCTGTCTCCGACAGTCCTCCCAGTCGTCGTAGACTCCAGGAACCCTCCCCTTGTACACGTCATGTCGTCGGCATCTCCATGCACAAGACAAATAAAACGTTAGTACCAATGCAATTAACAAGTGCCAACTCAAATAAGAGACAAGTAATATGAACTAAATAGCATGTGCCTCATACTTTGTCGGTCGAAACAAATAGTAACATTTAGGGATGGGGTAACTGAAGCCAAGTAGGATGCACAACAGATTGATATTTGTGCCATCACACTAGGTTCACTCACCCCACCCCAGAGTGTACAAGTGACCAAACATTCTAATCATCGGCCAAGGCAATGAACAAGTGCCAACTCAAATAAAAGAAAAGTAGTATGAACTAAATAGCATGTGCCTCATACTTTGTTGGTCGAAATAAATAATAACATACAGGGATGGGGTCAGCGAGGCTAGGTAGGATGCACAATAGATTGATATTTGTGGCCATCACACCAAGCCTCACTGGCCCCACCCCAGAGTGTACAAGTGACCAAACATTTTAATCATCGGCCAATGCAATTAAGAAGTGCGAACTCAAATAAAAGACAAGTAGTACGAATTAAATAGCGTGCCTCATACTTTGTCGGTCGAAACATATATTAACATCCAGGGATGGAGTCAGTGAGGCTAGGTAGGATGCACAATAGATTGATACTTGTGGCCATCGCACCAAGGCTCACTGGCTCCACCCCCGAGTGTACTAGTGACTGAACATTCTAATCATCGGCGAACTCCAAATACGAGGCAAGTAGTGGTCGAGTAAATGCAAATAATTATTAAGGTATGTACGCCATAATCTTGAAATATATAGCAAAGTAAATGAAACTATAGACACATGTTCACATGCACATCCATACAGCTAAATAAAAGCAACAAGTCGATTCTATGGGAATATGTAGCAAGTATTACAATAAGGAAGTTCAAAGACATATCGTTCAAGCTTTAGCAATAGTGTTCCCGTCGTAGGATCAGGTTGTACGCCTAGGGGGGAATGGACGGCAGCCCTCAAGCGTGTTCAACGGCCTCTCATCACGCGACATCTCCAAGCGGAGTTCTATCTCGTCATTAGGTGGTAGACCGTAGCCGTAGAAGAACTCTCCAGACCTATTCTTGACATCATGCAGGATTATCGTGCAAATGAACTGCTAGATGCGACCTCAGTTCTTTCTAATCTCTCTATCAGGGGCATCCGCCATGTTTACAAACCTCTCTCTGAAACTCTCTGGCAGCAACATGTCATCTGCGTACTTTATGTACTCCTGCATCTGAAGGATGGCGTACCACACGTCCATCCCATTGTCTTCATTCGACTGCCTGAGGCAGGGGAAGTTGGTTGTGTGGGTTAATACCAAGCCTCCTCGGGATTTCCTCTCTACTTTGAGGGGGGCTGCCTTGTTGGCGAAGCCGGTGAGAGCATCATTGAGAAGGGCCCTGATGTTGGTGTAGTCTTTCTTCTTGTCCTACCCGAGTCGAGATAGACTGCATGCGAGTGTTGCGGGTGCACGACGATGAGGGTGCAGTACATGTCTCTGCGGAAAACACACGGATTAACCTTTGGAAATGCAAATGGAAATATAGGAAGAATGGTGATGGGGACTAGCGAGTGATTACTTACTCGGGGAAGTAAGGGATGATAATGGCGCCCTTCTTAATGTTCGCCATCATGAAATCCTCGACCTGCCGGGTGGCAATCGCCCGATCCCCAGCGTTGCAGATGATGCTCTCCCGCATATAGAAGGGGTCCATTATCGCGATGGTCGGCGTCCCCTCCTTAACGATCCGGGAAGACAAGCTAAGAGCAACTAGGCGAACCACACTAAAGTGGAGCATTTGCATGCGATAGATGCTGAAGATGTCATTGTACCGGATGAAGCACAAGTCCGCGGGGTACTTCTCTCGACGAAGTTCATGCCAGTTGGCACCTTCGCCACGAAGAGAGGGTAACTAGGATTTTTTGCTTTGAGAAGCTGCTTCTCCAAATTGTTGACGTCAGAAACCCACCGGCGGGCAGCGACTGGTCAACACCGTAGAGCCGGGAACAACTAGGGCTGCGGCTGGCCCCAGTCCCTCAGAGCGACGGCCCGCAAAGCCTCCTGGTCGCGCGCCGATGCAAATTGCAAGGGCGTGCCACCCGACCTATACCGGTCGGGAAGGTGTGGATGATGCCTCGCTTAGTTTCTGCAGGGGCACACACGTACACGTTAAATACGAGCCTCGATCGGCTCTCAGGTTATCCTGTGAATCGGCTCATGGAGCCGATCCACCCATGATTCGTCCAAGGTGGCCGAATATATGGTGGTCCTGCTTGATCAAGATAAAGCATATGAGATCCACGACGATTTAGGGTTTTCACCGCATAATCGGATCATCCTACTCACGATTGGGCCTCGCGCTCGCGCACGGTGATCGTAAGCCAAACCTAGACAAGGCCTAAAAACCAACACGAGGTTGATCCTCGGAACGTCCTGTCTAGGGCCAGCAAACTACACCCTACACGCCGCTGGATCCTCCAACCCTTTGTAAGGCCTAACTATTGCGGATGTTAAACTAATCCTTGATGAATCAAGGAGCAACCGTAACGGATCAGATCTACTAAATAATGATCAAGCGGGGTGCCGCCCCTGCACCCATGATGAGGTACAAGGACGGCTAGATGCGCAAGGGTTGCACTACGACAGCATATGATACTAAGAACAATGCTAACCCTAACACGTCTATGATAACTACGTTGCTCGCCATCAAAAAGGCTTCAGCACGAGCAATGTATGAACAACGTAGGCAGGCTCGTGCTGCCTAGATCGCAAGATGCGATCTAGGCAGCATGGTGCTTACCGGAGAAACCCTCGAGACGAAGGGGTTGGCGATGCGCCGAGATTGGTTTGTGTTGAACGTTGGTTGTTGTTTATTCCATAAACCCTAGATACATATTTATAGTCCAGCGGACTTTCTAACGTGGGCGTGCACCAAACCGTGCACGAGATAAATTCTAACTTCTACATAACCTACTATAAAGATACACGGGCTAACTAGCCCAAACTTGGTAAACAAGGCCGATTCACATATCTCTTCTATATGTATATCTTCAAATCCGTCTTGATCGCGGCCCACCTACGGCTTGGTCAAATTCTGGTGATAACACATGCCCCCTGGTTTTGGAAATGACATTTCCAAAATCATTATGCTTTTCTCTCGTCGGGTCATGTCGTGGCGAGAGCGGAACCGTCGCAGAGTCCTTCATCATGATAACTTGCCTTCTCAACTTCTCCGCACGATTTGACGGTTTTGGCACCACCCCTCGGAAACTGTTCGAGTATTTACTCCATGCCCTTTTATTTAACCGCATCGAACAGTTCTCCTCTTCGTCCCCTTTCGCATTGGCATCCAAAAAATCCTCCTGAGCCACCATGTCTTCTTCTTCCTCCGCCTCATCGGGCTTTCCCATCGAGTCCTCCTCTTCCCGCGAGCCGACGCCGGAGTGGATCCCAGCGGAGGTCCACGCGGCCAACACTCGCCGCGCCATCGAGGCCGGGGATGAGCCCAACCATGATTTCTCCATCTGGTCAGAGGACGACAAGTCCCTGACTGATGGGGAGAGCGATCTCCGCTTCCTCGTCAAAAGGGAAGCGGTGGAGGAAAGCGAGGACGATCGCTTTCCCTGGGATGGGGCCACCTCCTGCGGAGGCGGTGGAGGAGGAGGAAGAAGAGGACGACAGCTCCTCCGACGAGCCGCCGGCCAAACGCCACTTGCCTGCTGGCTCGGGAACCTCAGCGACGTCGACAGTGACGATGACGATGCTGATGATGAAGATGAGGACAACGAGGGTCCTGTTGGCGGTCGCTGGAGCAGCGACGACGATCGGGCGGGGAGCAGCGCCAACAGGAGCGGCGACGGCGACAACGACGAGGGCAGCGACGGCCCCTAGATAGGATCGTAGCATAGGGCCAATAGTAGTAGGCGGGGCAATGTATCCCCTAGGACTTCCTTTTGAGAGCAATCAGCTCTTTGTGTAAGAAATTTCGTCCATCAATGAAGAAGTCTCCCAGTTTGATTTTGCCTTTAGCCGATTTTCCTCCGTCATGATTTTGCCGATTTGTCCCCCTTTGCCAATGCATAACGAGCCGATGATTCTCCTTTGCAACGCACCGGTCCTTCGACATTTACCCTTCCATCCTTCAACTGATGATTCTCCTTCCGGTAGGTACAGGTCTGTTGCCCCCCGAGCCTTAATCAGGGCGAGGATAAAAGTGGACCATCCGAACCGACCATCATCAGATTCCCCCTCGTAGCGCCATGTTAGCCGTTTTCAACAAAATCGGCTCTCCAGAACATTGATGTTTCAAGGCGAGCTGCCCTCCGAGTTACTCCAGCTTTCCACTAAAACGAGGGTAAGAATGCTTACACGCGAGAAGCCCGTGCTCTTGGAAAGGTTTTGGAAGGATCAGCAGCTCCAGTTCCATTGATCCCCTGACAGTTATTCCTCTTGAGTCGATGTCCATGCATCGGCTTTTATATCCTTAAGTCGATGTCTGCTGCATCGGCTGTGCTCAAATTTTTTTAAATTTTTAGGCCGATTTGTGTATCGGCCCCCATACTTGATAGTATTATCTCATATCCTCGTGTTTTATCCACCTAGGTGCCCCCCCGAGCCGATTCTGTCAAGAGAATTGATGGTATCGGCTCTTCGAGTAGTCCCTTGTTGGGTCAAACGTTGATCCCGAGCAAAATAGATGGTGAGGATAATCTTGGCCGATTGCTTGGAATCGGCCTCCACGTTGCTTGCTCAGTGAAGGTTTTGTAATATCCCTTGGGGGGGCGATCGCAAGGATCAGCCTCGCCATGTTTGCTTATTGACGTAGTCTTGCTACTCGTCCAGGCCGGTGGATAAAACCAGCCCAATCTCTGACTTTATCACGTTGGTGCGCTTGCTGTTGTCCACCTCGGGTGCATCGTGTAATCGTGGAGCTCTACACTTCGCCGGACGAACGAGCACCATGTTTGTGCCGGCCGATGTTTCATCATCGGCTTTCCTTTGCTTAGGGCGCCACTCTTTTCTTTGCGGCGGTCCCTCCTCATCCGGGGTTCGCTGGACTTTCGCGGCCGGATCAGGCCGTGCCTTCCTTAGCGTATACAAGTACAACCTTTCGGCTTCCTCCGGACCGCGCAATCGGCTGAACCACTGCGCTTTTGTGAATGGTCTGAGACCATCGGGGCACCACCTTGGACGGTGGTACTGTCTTCTTCGTCTTCCCCCTCGTCTTCCGAATCCTCGAGATCTTCCAACCGAGGGGTCTCGGCACGTACGCTTTGTGGTGGGAGAGGCCCTAAGCGCTCGAACACGGACACGTTGGCTGCCTCCTTCTTCTTACGATTGCATTGCGGGCAATTGCCGATCGTAGGCAATCGGCTCATTCCTGAATCCCAGCGAGTGTACGAAGAAGGGGCGGTCCCAATGCCTGCCCGTGTCGTCTTGCTCCCTAGCGTGGCGCTCCTGCCGCTCCTCATCGTGATTATGCCGACGATGCCTTCTGTCGTTTCTGGCCAGACGATCTCTTTCATCATCGTCGCCGTGTCGCCGGCGTTGGTCATACCGACTCACATACTTGTTGAGGAGGTGATCAGAGAGGGGTCGTTGATATCTTATGTTCTTCACTTCTCCCTCTGTGACGTAGCGCTTGCCATCTTGACGAAGCCGATCGCATGGAGCGGCCCCCTCCGTGTCTTTGCTCTGAGAGCAGCTGCCCTCATCCCCGTCCTTCTTAGAGTGGTGTCCAAGCTCTACCATGTTGATGTTGGCTGAGAAATCTGGCTGGCACCCTCCGAGGTGGGTAAACTCCACCATGTTGACGGCGGGGAAGGGGTGTGTGTCGACCTTCATGGCGTACTGGTTAAAAATTAGACGCCCCTTCTCTATCGCCGCTTGGATGTGCTGACGCCACACCCTGCAGTCGTTGGTGGCATGGGAGAGCGAGTTGTGCCATTTGCAGTATGGCTTTCCGTTCAGCTCTTGCGCCGTGGGGAACTTGAGACCTTCGGGAATCGTCAAGCTGTTTCTCCTTGAGCAGGAGGTCGAAGATTTGCTCGGTCTTGGTCACGTCAAAATCAAATCCCACTGGGCGGCCCCTGGTGGCTTTACCCATTTGCAGGACACGGGGGTTCCTCCCCGAGTCCACTCAGCCACTGCTACTTCTTGGTCTCCCGCAGGAACTTCGTCTTCCTCTGCATCGACCAGGACTACTGCACGCTTGAACTTGTCTTGGTATAGGTCCGGGTGGCGTTGTTCATATGCCGACAATTTCTGAACCATATGCGCCAGTGAGGGATAATCTGCTTGGGAGGCCATGTCCTTGAGCGTGTGTTGCAAGGCACACTACCGCCAACTCGGCTGCTTCCTTTTCGGTTATACGAACCGAATAACATCGGTTCCTAAGATTCCTGAAGCGGCTGGATGTATTCGTCACCGTTTCTCCGCGCTTCGACGTAGTTGTGCTAGATCGGCAATGCTAGACTCGGAAGCTTCGAATGGTATTGCATATGGAACCGTTCTTCCAATTGCTTCCAAGACCGGATGGAGTTCTGTGGCAAAGAGGTGTACCATCCGAAAGCCGATCCGTGAGGGATTGTGAGAAGAGCCTCACGCGTAGCTCGATCCGACAGCTGAAGCCGGTCCTAGTTGCGCCAAATATCGGCTCACGTGCTCGATGGAGCTGGAGCCATCTGATCCACTGAATTTGGAGAAGTCAGGGAGCCGATATTTAGGTGGCAGCGGGATCATCTCGTACTCGTCGGGGTACGGCTTGGAATAGCCGATTGCCCTTCTTTTCGGCACCATGCCGGACTGGTCTCTCAGTATGGTACTGATCTGATCCACGTGTGTCTGGCTGCAGGGGTTGCACTTCGAAGATTCGCCGGGGTGGCGTACTTAGCCAGCCATGTTTGCTTTTCCGGCTCCGAGGCCAAGCTGCGGGAGCTGGGCTGCGGAGTTTCGTCGGGGTGGCGTACTTAGCTAGCCACGTACGCTTCTCAAGCTGCGTCGCGACGTTCCTCCTGTTTTCGCCGGAGTCCCCGATGTTGTGGCCTGGTTTGAGAGTGCCCGGTTGCCTGCAATACGGCACATACGTGCACGCGTATCCTTGAGGGATCTCCTTAGGCGCCTCAGCCAAGAACTGGTAGTCACTAGGGTCACCACCGATCTTGTAGACGACGAATGCCGATGTAGCCGGCACTTGGTGAGTGCTGCCAACGCATATGGCAGCGGTGGACGGGGCTCGGGTGGCAACTCTCCTTGATGCGTCCCGAGAGCTGGTCCGACGGAGAGTGCGACGGCTCATGATCTCCGGATCACGCGCGGAGCGACGCGCTCCAACGTATTCACCGGGCTCTCGGAATGGCGGTGCGGCGAATGAGCCACCATGAAGTTGATCTCTGACGCGGCGACACGGTGCGTTCTTCGACGGGGTGGATAGGTCCACTCCATCAAGCGCGCCTTCAGGTGAGAACCCCTTCCATCGATGCCATGGGAGCGGGTCCTGTGGAAAGAGCCGATGAGGTCGGCTTCGAGGAGGACCTTGACCTCGTCATACTTCTTCTTGAGCTCGCCATTGAGATCCTCGTAAGTGACCGGAGTTTCTTCCGCCATCTCCGATGTAGACGGCGATGTGGTTGATGTTGAGGAGTGTCCCACCGGGCGTGCCAGAATGTGTTGACGTCAGAAACCCACCGGCGGGCAGCGGCTGGTCAACACCGTAGAGCCGGGAACAACTAGGGCTGCGGCTGGCCCCAGTCCCTCAGAGCGACGGCCCGCAAAGCCTCCTGGTCGCGCGCCGATGCAAATTGCAGGGCGTGCCACCGACCTATACCTGGTCGGGAAGGTGTGGATGATGCCTCGCTTAGTTTCCTGCGGGGCACACACGTACACGTTAAATACGAGCCTCGATCGGCTCTCAGGTTATCCTGTGAATCGGCTCATGGAGCCGATCCACCCATGATTCGTCCAAGGTGGCCGAATATATGGTGGTCCTGCTTGATCAAGATAAAGCATATGAGATCCACGACGATTTAGGGTTTTCACCGCATAATCGGATCATCCTACTCACGATTGGGCCTCGCGCTCGCGCACGGTGATCGTAAGCCAAACCTAGACAAGGCCTAAAAACCAACACGAGGTTGATCCTCGGAACGTCCTGTCTAGGGCCAGCAAACTACACCCTACACGCCGCTGGATCCTCCAACCCTTTGTAAGGCCTAACTATTGCGAGATGTTAAACTAATCCTTGATGAATCAAGGAGCAACCGTAACGGATCAGATCTACTAAATAATGATCAAGCGGGGTGCCGCCCACTGCACCCATGATGAGGTACAAGGACGGCTAGATGCGCAAGGGTTGCACTACGACGGCATATGATACTAAGAACAATGCTAACCCTAACACATCTATGATAACTACGTTGCTCGCCATCAAAAGGCTTCGGCACGAGCAACGCATGAACAACGTAGGCGGGCTCGTGCTGCCTAGATCGCAAGATGCGATCTAGGCAGCATGGTGCTCTACCGGAGAAACCCTCGAGACGAAGGGGTTGGCGATGCGCCGAGATTGGTTTGTGTTGAACGTTGGTTGTTGTTTATTCCATAAACCCTAGATACATATTTATAGTCCAGCGGACTTTCTAACGTGGGCGTGCACCAAACCGTGCACGAGATAAATTCTAACTTCTACATAACCTACTATAAAGATACACGGGCTAACTAGCCCAAACTTGGTAAACAAGGCCGATTCACATATCTCTTCTATATGTATATCTTCAAATCCGTCTTGATCGCGGCCCACCTCTGGCTTGGTCAAATTCTGGTGATAACACAAATACAGGACTTGGTTATGCAAGCTCGCCATATCCCCGGTGAGTAGCTTGAGGACATGCTCCGGCAGCATCGGTTCACCCAAGTGATGCAGAGGTCGCCAATTGTTTGGCAACTTGTCAAGGAGTGCCACCTTGTCCTTGTCTTTGGCCGCCGCCTTGTCTTTGGCGTCCTTCTTGTTTGCCCTCTTCCTCTTCTTGGGTTGTAGTCTTGGACCATCTACCACCGCCGTAGCACGTAGCACGGAGTGTGTTTGGGCTCAGCATCTTTTTGACGGTGGCGGCGGCGACCTCCTCAGGATTTTCCTCCTCAGCCGTTTCTTGAGAATCGAACAGCTTCTTGGAGCACAAATATTTCGGGGCCGGCGCATCCTCATGAACAACTTGTGAAGATGTAGGAATATCCCATTGGAAGTTGTCACGCTCGTATTCCTCGGCCTCTGGAACCGCTGGCTGTTGTGGTGGGACGCTGACCACCGGCGCCACTGGCTGTTGTGGTGGGGCGCTGACCACCGGCGCAGCTAGCTGTTGTGGAGTGCGGCGGCCGACACGCGGCGCCGCTGGCATGTCGTGGAGGGACGGCGACATGTGGCGCCGCAAGGTGCTTGTCTTTGCTGCCGTCGACCCGAGTAGGTGTTGATCCTAATTAGGGTCTTCGGCCATAGCGGTACCCAACCCTTCGGTGAGGCCGGATTCAACGGGCTATCGTCATCGGCACCATGCGGTTGATTAGGAGGAAACAAATCCTCATAGCCAGGTAACGCCCGATCCACTTCAACCGGTCGACGTCATCCTCCATATCTCGTGTGTGCCACTTCTTATCCGGGGCCGAAGGATGGACCCCCTCGCGACGTCTTTGAGTTCGTCGTTTACTCTCATCAGGGAAGGATGCATGGGCGTTGAGAGCGCTGCGAGAACATGTGTATGGCGTTAGAGAGGGGCAAGGATGATGAAACTAATATATTAACTTGATGTACACATTAGTTAATTACGCGTGAGGGCGTTGAGGCTCGGCTAATGTCGGACGGGCCGGCACATGCGGCGGCGGGCGTGCAAGTGATGGAGGGGCTGCTACCCGGCATGGACGGTGAATCCCTAGCACCGGCGACATTGCCGGCGGCCGGAGGGTCTCCATTATAACATTGTCATTGCCCGCGGACGCGCGCCATCGAGTTGCTTCCAGTCGAAGCTAACCACTTGCATTTTCGGGGGGGGGGCTTGTTTGCCACCCTCATACCTGCACGCGTGTAGAGCGTTGAAATCTGCTTGGATTGAGGCGGCGACTTCAGCTTTGACTTCGAGTACGAGTGTAGCTTTGAGTTGCGGTACCGGTTGCGGTACCAAAAGCGGCTTGGACTTGGGCTAGGATTGACTCCCTCATTTCCTCCGCCTCCCGTTGCTTCCTCTCATTGCGCGCATTTTTATCGGCCGCAGACGACAAGCCGTAGTGGCCATGCTTGTAGCCTGTACCGGCGCCAGGCACACGGCCTCTATGCGGCCTTCTCGTCGGTGAATGCTCATTAACGATGTTTAGCGGCCTGTCGCGAGAGGCTTGTCACGAGCTACCGCCGGTCGATGCACTGGGAGGAGGAACCTTACGTCACATTGAGAAAGTTTTTGTCTTTCTTCTTCCTGCGAAGAAAGCGTGAACTATTTAGAAATGTTGCTACTATTATATGAACGATACTTGATCTAATTAAACCGGTAAATTGCTTACCGGTTTTTCTCGAACGCGGGACCTTCTTGTCGTTGGTGAACCAAATTATGTCGAGTTACGACCTTCGGGTCGTGACAAGTTCCCAGTTAGTTTCTTCTTATGGTACCGGGACACTGATGAATCTTCTTTCAAGCGGGTCACTTGTACTTGAGCTCGAGGGTTCTCAATCTGCGTGGCATTACATCGCCTCGTCCTCCTTCGCCCAATAGGGCTCCTTTCCCTCGTACCCACGGCTCCCAAGGTTGTGGTTGCCGTATTAAGCTCCCGCATTTCCTTCCCCCACAACTTGCGATTCTTGGTTTGCTTGTAGCTCTTCATTGGCCACAAAAGCATCAAAGGGTCCGCCACGAGTAGACATGCGAAAAGCGGAGTGGACCTCTTGAAACCTTGCCCTCGGCAATCAGCTTCGCACCATGTACTTGTAGGCTGCTGAGGTGTTTGGTGAACTTCAGGAGGGCTTGTGAGTTCACAATGTTCTTGGTTTGATCGGTGGAGCGTAGTCGCCTAGGAACTGTGTATCGTGAGTGCAACCTCGCAATGAGGTCGGGCTCGCAAATGCGCTTTGTTCGCTCCAGCTCGGAGGTCCGTCTCGTTGAGATTGACGACCTCTCGAAGGATACATGCGAGTTGGTTGCCGTAGCCCTTGGCAACATCCTTAGGCTCCACAGGCAAACCCTTGCGAGGTCCACCTCTTTTATTATGTCTTTCTGCCGTGTGGCGACCGTGTTTGAGCGCCTCACCTTCACGGCCTCTTGGAACCACTTGTCCCGGTGCCACTACTCCGGCGCGCGCCGTCAGGGATCGTCGCCGCTTGTCTGCCCGCCACCCGGTGGCGCGTCGAGTTCCACTCTCCGCCGCTTGGCCGCGTCAGGTACTCTCCCCGGCGGTGTCGCTTGCCTCGTTGCCGCTTGGCTCGTCGGCCACTACCCCGGCGTCATCCTCCCATCTCACTGGGTCCTCGTTCGCCGCCAACACCGGCGGCCTCGGCATCCTCCTCAGGTCCTAAAGTGCCTATTGTAGTGCTCCTCTAATTGTTCTTCGGGACGCCATGGTGGCTTGCACTAATAGAAGATGAAAAGAGTTAGAATTCATGGAAAAATTGACATGACCTTTGCTAAAAATTGGTCATGCGAGTGCTAGAAATTGTCGGAACGGAAATGAATCGACATTAGGCACTCAATAGCAACTCAATCCACAGTACAGAAATGCAATTCACATATATGATACATAGCAAAATTTCAATTGATATAGCATTTAGTGAACACTTGACGCATCAATTGATATAGCACATTTTTTCAAACCAGTGACTAGCACTTGTTCTTTTTTCAAACCGAGAGAATAGCACATCGCAACCTCTACTTCTATAGCATTTTAAATCCCTGGCCTCTACGAGAGCTCGTGTAGTACAATAGTGTAGGCAACCTGAATGCATCACGAACTCGTCGATATCTTCGGTTTGGACTATCTTCAAATCCTGGAATATGGTAAGCGGAAAATCCCCATTTTTTTCTCAAAGAGCGGTAAGCGATTGCAGTAGCATGACCAGAAGGCATTTGCTACTTCATTTCATCATTTGCCTCTTGCATTTCATCATTTGCTACGCATTTCATCATTTAATTTCAAATATTTCAGAAATTAGTAGCGGTATGCTTGCACTTCAAATATTTCAGCAATGAACTTAACCAAATGAACTAAATGCCTAAGCAACATGAACTAAGCAACATTTTAATTTTAAACCGGTAGCTAAACCGTGTAGTAGCATTTAGTCTCTGTCAATTTATCCTATTAGTCTACTCCAATTTATCCACTATCAACTAAACTGGCGACAGAGAGACGCAACATGAGCTTAATTTCATTTTCTTAACCAGGAAGCAACATGAGAACACCCAAAATTGTACAATGATCTCCGGTTTAAAAATAGGTCCGAGTTATATATGAGACTTAAATAAACATGTGCAAAACAATAAATAGGAACTCATGATACTGCATTTTCCAAGAAATACTAGTTCACCTTGTGGCTTCTATTACGAAGCAAATGAATACCCAATATTGCTACTGCATAGAATTCTACATTAACAATATGGGGAAACACATGGTCTAGTAGTAGCGGCAGATATATATAGCGACGGCTATATAGGAGCAACATCAAGCCGATAGCACTTGTTCTTTTTAAATCCGGCATGCCTATTTTTTACCTTTATGACCAACACACTTACAGGAGAGCTAGATAGACCTTGGCATTTTGCTATATCTTGGCATTTACGAGAATTTGTACGAAATTTACGAAATTTCAGCCAGCCCACATGATGAACCATAGCATAAAAGCATCCGAACTAAATGAACTAAATTTCAAACCGAGAGAACAAAATCATTTTCTTTTCTTTCTTTTAACCGGAGAATAAATGCAGTTTACAAGCAGGGGCACCACAATTATATACCCCCACGGAAGAAACCAAATACATTACACTCACTAGCATTTGAAATCTAGTCAACAACTATCTCTACGGTTCATGGGTAAAAGTTGAGGCTCTACCTTAGACAAGATTATCCGAGAATAACGATAGCATTTCCATTTCATTAGGCATTTAATTAAATTAAAACCCCAATTAAATGGAAGCAGTAGCATCTCCATTTCATTTCCACTATAAATTGAAGCAAACGGAAGCAAACCCGAGACATTTGCAAGCAAGACAACATTTCCATCTCAACCGAAGCAAACCCGGAAGCATTTAGTATAGAAGCATTTAGTAAATATAAATTGAAACCCTAAATACTAACCGACAAATTTTATTAACTAAACCTACTAAATCATTTAACGAGGAGAACCATCATATTATTATGAACATACCAGGAACAACTATAAACTACAAATATTGGTTCGAGTTTGAAGTTCCTATAGTGATTCGGGCAAACTAGAATCAAAACATTTTACTCCTAATTCATACTTCAAACATTTAAATCAACTAATCATCAATTTTGCCATTGGTCGAGCATGATGGTTGGTATTGGTCGGTGTATGAACCCTAAATCATCATTTTTTTATAGACCGGAAGAATTGATGGAGCCGGAAGCCGAGGAGGGAATCGAGCATCCACATAAGCATTTAAAATGAGACCTCGATCATCAGAATTTCATGGCAATGCGGGGGTGCGGGGAGGGGATCGAGGACATCAGGTTTGAACCAATTTCCATATGCAATGGGCCGACAGTAGGAGGAGAGGGAGAGAGGGAACCTCCGCACGGCGGCGGCGGCGTGGTGCTTCCTCGAAGCGGCGGCGACAACGTGTTCCTCCTCCAACGGCGGCTGGCCGGCGACAGGGTCCTCTCCTCGAGCGGCGGCGGCGGCTTGTTTCCTCCTCCAACGGCGGCGGCGGTGTCGGGTCACTCCTCGGCGTTCCCCCTACTCCAACGTAGCGGCGGCCAGTGAATCCAAGTGTCATGGGGGACAGGCGGGTGGGTGGGGGCTGGTGGAGGGGGATTGTGTGCGCATCGGTCGAGGCCGGCGTTATGGCCCGGGTAGTGAAGCTCACGGCGGCGCTCGATCGATCGAGAGGGTGGCGGATGCGGGGTTCGACCGATTGGGAATGGGGAGGGAGAGAAGTTGCGGTCGCGTGCGGGTACGTCCCGGGTATACACGGACTGGAACTTGTTGCCGGCGCACCGCGGGAGTTGGTGCGCCGGCGGGCATCGAAGTGGACCCCCGGCGCACCAACGCCCTGGTGCGCCGGCAACTGGTCCCTGGTGCGTGTATACCTGGGTTCTACAGCCGGATCATGCAATATGACCTCCCCAGCTCATATTTTCTTTTGTTTTTCTTTATTTCTTTTACGGCGTTTTTCTATTATATATTATGTTCATACATCTTTTCAAGATAATAGCCCGAAAACTATGCGTGACTTCTGTATTTCAAAAACAATTTCAAAATCTTAATTAGGCATTACAAAAAATATGTAGGATTCATATATTACTTTCTTACATAATATTGACCAGCTCTATTATTAATTGAGTCATGCATAAAATATTGGTGATGACCATATCGAGTTCATTATGCATTACAAAAGCAATATGAGTTATAGGTTGCAAATAAAGTTTTACATCATCGATTGAGAGAGTGTTTCGCTTTCTTCTTGCTTTTCTTGCTCGTTCGTTGAATAATTTAGCCCCGTGTTGTGACTTCTTCTTTTTTGAAAGGTCGACCCCAACCTGCGGTGGCGTCGGTCTTGCTTCTTCTTGTGGTGTATGTTGTGTCCTTCTGATCCTCGGATTCTTCCATCATTGGGTCTCTACGACTTGTCCTTGCGGAAGTCTTCCTCGTTGGCGAGCTCCATCCATTCCAACGATGGTCCTCTTGCCTCTCTCTCACGACTTACTGCTCGGCCCCAGGCACGGGCTTGGTGAGTTGTGAAGAAGCATTGGATGCGCGTGTTCTACGCAGGTACCCAGTGGCTCATTCCGCAGCGGTGGCGTTGGCTGGACTTACGAGTTGTTGACGAACCGGGTAGAGACGCGGCTGGTGAAATACCGGTCTCTTTTCTTTGTAGTACGCTCTTGGCCCATCTGATACGGAACATCGGACACCTCTCTCCCCGGCGTGGCTAAGCTCCCAGTTTCCATCGATTCTTCCGTGGTATCCTGAGTCTTCGATCACCCATCCGGGAGATCCATCGTTACCCCTGGGTTAAGGTAGACCTCTTGTTCTTTTGTCTTTTTCACTTCCGTTGCCGAATGTGTACCCATTGATGCTTCGTACGCTTGGTAAGTCATGATGTTGGGCGGCGGGGCCCATGTGACAAGGCCAATACTGGTTTGTCCTGGCAACCGAGAATCCATTGGTGGG
>NC_061513.1:9421062-9619226 GCF_022539505.1 Lolium rigidum
TTCGGATGATAACCCGAAGGTGGACTTTTTAGGCATAGATGCGGTTGGATGGCGGTCTATGTACTTTGTCGTAATGCCCGGATTAAATCTCACTATATTTATCATATCATGTATATGCATTGTTATGCCCTTCTCTATTTGTCAATTGCCCGACTGTAATTTGTTCACCCAACATGCTTTTATCTTATGGGAGAGACACCTCTAGTGAACTGTGGACCCCGGTCCTATTCTTTACATAGCATACAATCTACTGCAATACTTGTTTTACTGTTTTCTTGCAAACAATCATCTTCCACACAATACGGTTAATCCTTTGTTACAGCAAGCCGGTGAGATTGACAACCTCACCTGTTTCGTTGGGGCAAAGTACTTGGGTTGTGTTGTGCAGGTTCCACGTTGGCGCCGGAATCCCCGTTGTTGCGCCGCATCACATTTCGCCACCATCAACCTTCAACGTGCTTCTTGGCTCCTACTGGTCCGATTAAACCTTGGTTTCTTTTCGAGGGAAAACTTGCCATCTGTGCGCATCATACCTTCCTCTTGGGGTTTCCAACGGACGTGTACATTTACGCGCATCAAGCACTGTTTTCACGGCGCCGTTGCTCGGGAGATCAAGACACGCTGCAAGGGGAGTCTCCACTTCTCAATCTCTTTACTTTGTTTTTGTCTTGCTTTATTTTATTTACTACTTTGTTTGCTGCACCTAAACAAAACACAAAAAAATTAGTTGCTAGTTTTACTTTATTTACTGTCTTGCTCTCTATATCAAAAACACAAAAAAATTAGTTACTTGCATTTACTTTATCTAGTTTGCTTTATTTACTGTTACTAAAATGAATACCCCTGAAAATACTAAGTTGTGTGACTTCACAAATGCAAATAATAATGATTTCCTATGCACACCTATTGCTCCACCTGCTACTACAGCAGAATTCTTTGAAATTAAACCTGCTTTACTGAACCTGGTTATGAGAGATCAATTTTCTGGTGTTAGTTCTGATGATGCTGCTGCCCATCTCAATAATTTTGTTGAACTTTGTGAAATGCAAAAGTATAAGTATGTAGATGGTGATATTATTAAATTGAAAGTGTTTCCTTTCTCATTAAGAGGAAGAGCTAAAGATTGGTTGCTATCTTTGCCTAAGAATAGTATTGATTCATGGACTAAATGTAAGGATGCTTTTATTGGTAGATATTATCCTCCCGCTAAAATTATATCTTTGAGAAGTAGCATAATGAATTTTAAGCAATTAGACACTGAACATGTTGCTCAAGCATGGGAGAGAATGAAAACTTTGGTAAAGAATTTCCCAACCCATGGACTGACTACTTGGATGATCATCCAAACCTTCTATGCAGGACTAAATTTTTCTTCACGGAATTTATTGGATTCAGCTGCTGGAGGTACCAATATGTCCATCACTTTGGGGGCGGCTACAAAACTTCTTGATGATATGATGATAAATTACTCTGAATGGCACACGGAAAGAGCTCCACAAGGTAAGAAGGTAAATTCTGTTGAAGAAACCTCTTCCTTGAGTGATAAGATTGATGTGATTATGTCTATGCTTGTGAATGGTAGATCTAATGTTGATCCAAATAATGTTCCTTTAGCTTCATTGGTTGCTCAAGAAGAAAATGTTGATGTGAATTTCATTAAAAATAATAATTTCAACAACAATGCTTATAGGAACAACTCTGGTAATAACTATAGGCCATATCCTTCTGCTAATGGTAATGGTTATGGTAATTCTTATGGGAATTCTTACAACAATAATAGGAGTGTACCCTCTGGTCTTGAAGCTATAATGATATTGATAATAAGATTACTACTACAGCAAATGCCATCCAAGTTAGAATTAATGAGAATATAAGATTAATGGCTGAACTACGTGCTAGGTGGGATAGAGAAGAAAATGAAAAACTAGCTAAAAAGAATAATGTAGCTAAAGTTTGGACTATTACCACCATTAGTAATGATAATGATTCACATGTTGCTGCACCTCCTACTATCAATGGTAAGATAATTGGTGTTGGCAATGTTTCTACTCCTAGTGCAAAGCGAACAAAACTGCCTGAAATTGCTAAAACTGCTGAAACTGCTTGTGATAAAACTGCTGAAATTTTTTCCAACCTTGGGAACAATGATCCCATTGCTGTAGCTCATAATGATTTAGATTTTGATGATTGCCACATCTCTGAAGTTATAAAGTTCTTACAAAAACTTGCTAAAAGTCCTAATGCTAGTGCTATAAATTTAGCCTTTACAAAACATATTACAAATGCTCTCATAAAAGTTAGAGAAGAGAAACTAAAACTTGAAACTTCTATTCCTAGAAAGTTAGAAGATGGTTGGGAGCCCATTATTAAAATGAAATTCAATGACTTTGAATGTAATGCTTTATGTGATCTTGGTGCAAGTATTTCTGTTATGCCTAAAAAGATTTATGATATGCTTGACTTGCCACCATTGAAGAATTGTTATTTGGATGTTAATCTTGCCGATAATGTTAAAAAGAAACCTTTGGGAGGATTGATAATGTGCACATTACGGTTAACAATAACCTTGTCCCCGTTGATTTTTTTGTCTTGGATATCGAATGCAATGCATCTTGTCCTATTGTGTTGGGAAGACCTTTTCTTCGAACTGTTGGTGCTGTTATTGATATGAGGGAAGGTAATATTAAATATCAATTTCCTCTCAAGAAAGGTATGCAACACTTCCCTAGAAAGAGAATGAAGTTGCCTTTTGATTCTATTATTAGAACAAGTTATGATGTTGATGCTTCTACTCTCGATGTTACTTGATTTGCACTTTCGCGCCTAGCTGAAAGGCGTTAAAGAAAAGCGCTTATGGGAGACAACCCATGTTTTTACTACAGTACTTTGTTTTATATTTCAGTCTTGGAAGTTGTTTACTACTGTAGCAACCTCTCCTTATCATGTTTTTGTGCCAAGTAAAGTTTCTATGTCAAAGTTGATGTTATATTTGGGATCGCTGCACAGAAACAGCATTGCTGTCTGTAACGAATCTGGGCACAAGTCTCTGTAGAAAATTCGAAAAAATCTGCCAATTTACGAGCGTGATCCTCAGATACGTACGCAACTTTCATTAGTTTTGAGTTTTTCCATTTGAGCAAGTCTGGTGCCATTTTAAAATTCGTCTTTACGAACTGTTCTGTTTTGACAGATTCTGCCTTTTATTTCGCATTGCCTCTTTTGCTATATAGGATGAATTTCTTTGATCCATTAATGTCCAGTAGCTTTATGCAATGTCCAGAAGTGAAAAGAATGTTTGTGTCACCTCTGAATGTGTGAATTATTAATTGTGCACTAACCCTCTAATGAGTTTGCTTGAAGTTTGGTGTGAAGGAAGTTTTCAAGGGTCAAGAGAGGAGTATGATATACTATGATCAAGAGGAGTGAAAGCTCTAAGCTTGGGGATGCCCCCGTGGTTCATCCCTGCATATTCTAAGAAGACTCAAGCGTCTAAGCTTGGGGATGCCCAAGGCATCCCCTTCTTCATCGACAACATCATCAGGTTCCTCCCCTGAAACTATATTTTTATTCAGTCACATCTCGTGTTCTTTACTTGGAGCGTCGGTTTGTTTTTGTTTTTGTTTTTGTTTGAATAAAATGGATCTTAGCATTCACTTTGTGGGAGAGAGACACGCTCCGCTTGTTGCATATGGACAAATATGTCCTTAGGCTTTACTCATAATGTTCAAGGCGAAGTTTCTTCTTCGTTAAGTTGTTATATGGTTGGAATTGGAAAATGCTACATGTAGTAATTCTAAAAAGTCTTGGATAATGTGATACTTGGCAATTGTTGTGCTCATGTTTAAGCTCTTGCATCATATACTTTGCACCCATTAATGAAGAAATACATAGAGCTTGCTAAAATTTGATTTGCATATTTGGTCTCTCTAAGGTCTAGATAATATCTAGTATTGAGTTTTGAACAACAAGGAAGATGGTGTAGAGTCTTATAATGTTTACAATATGTCTTTTATGTGAGTTTTGCTGCACCGGTTCATCCTTGAGTTTGCTTCAAATAACCTTGCTAGCTTAAAACTTGTATCGAGAGGGAATACTTCTCATGCATCCAAAATCCTTGAGCCAACTACTATGCCATTTGTGTCCACTATACCTACCTACTACATGGTATTTCTCCGCCATTCCAAAGTAAATTGCTTGAGTGCTACCTTTAAAATTCCATCATTTACCTTTGCAATATATAGCTCATGGGACAAAATAGCCTTAAAAACTATCGTAGTATTGAATATGTACTTATGCACTTTATCTTTTATTAAGTTGTTTGTTGTGCGATAACCATGCTTCTGGGGAACGCCATCAACTATTGTTGAATATCATGTGAGTTGCTATGCATGTCCGTCTTGTCTGAAGGATCTATCACCTTAATGATTGGAGCATGCAAATTGTTAGAGAAGAACATTGGGCCGCTAACTAAAGCCATGAATCATGGTTGAAGTTTCAGTTTTGGACATATATCCTCAATATCATATGAGAATAATAATTGTTGCTACATGCTTATGCATTTAAGAGGAGTCCATTATCTCGTTGTCCATGTTGTCCCGGTATGGATGTCTAAGTTGAGAATAATCAAAAGCGAGAAATCCAAAATGCGAGCTTTCTCCTTAGACCTTTGTACGGGCGGCATGGAGGTACCCCTTTGTGACACTTGGTTGAAACATGGCATTGCAAAGATCCGGTAGTCCAAGCTAAGTAGGACGAGGTGCGGGCACTATTAGTATACTATGCATGAGGCTTGCAACTTGTAAGATATAATTTACATAACTCATATGCTTTATTACTACCGTTGACAAAATTGTTTCATGTTTTCAAAATAAAAGCTCTAGCACAAATACAGCAATCGATGCTTTCCTCTTTGAAGGACCATTCTTTTACTTTTATTGTTGAGTCGGTTTACCTATCTCCCTCCACCTTAAGAAGCAAACACTTGTGTGAACTGTGCATTGATTCCTACATACTTGCATATTGCACTTGTTATATTACTTTATGTTGACAATATCCATGAGATATACATGTTATAAGTTGAAAGCAACCGCTGAAACTTAATCTTCCTTTGTGTTGCTTCAATACCTTTACTTTGATTTATTGCTTTATGAGTTAACTCTTATGCAATACTTATTGATGCTTGTCTTGAAGTACTATTCATGAAAAGTCTTTGCTTTATGATTCAGTTGTTTACTCATGTCATTACCATTGTTTTGATCGCTGCATTCATTACATATGTTTACAAATAGTATGATCAAGATTATGATGGCATGTCACTTCAGAAATTATCTTTGTTATCGTTTTACTGCTCGGGACGAGCGAGAACTAAGCTTAGGGATGCTGATACGTCTCCAACGTATCGATAATTTCTTATGTTCCATGCTACTTTATTGATGATACCTACATGTTTTATGCACATTATATGTCGTATTTACGCATTTTCTGGAACTAACCTATTAACAAGATGCCGAAGAGCCAGTTGCTGTTTTTGGTTTCAGAAATCCTAGTAAGGAAATATTCTCGGAATTGGACGAAATCACCGCCCAGGGTCCTATTTTTGCACGGAGCTTCCAGAAGACCGAAGAGATAACGAAGTGGGGCCACGAGGTGGCCAGACCACAGGGCGGCGCGGCCTGGCCCCTGGCCGCGCGGCCCTGTCATCTGGGCCCCTCGTGAGCCCCCCTGACCTACCCTTTCGCCTACTTATAGCCTCCGTCGCGAAACCCCCAGTACCGAGAGCCACGATACGGAAAACCTTCCAGAGACGCCGCCGCCGCGAATCCCATCTCGGGGGATTCGGGAGATCGCCTCCGGCACCCTGCCGGAGAGGGGATTCATCTCCCGGAGGACTCTTCATCGCCATGATCGCCTCCGGAGTGATGAGTGAGTAGTTCACCCCTGGACTATGGGTCCATAGCAGTAGCTAGATGGTCGTCTTATCCTTATGTGCTTCATTGTTGGATCTTGTGAGCTGCCTAACATGATCAAGATCATCTATACGTAATACTATATGTTGTGTTTGTCGGGATCCGATGGATAGAGAATACTATGTTATGGTGATTATCAATCTATTGTTTATGTGTTGTTTATGATCTTGCATGCTCTCCGTTATTAGTAGAGGCTCTGGCCAAGTTTTTACTCTTAACTCCAAGAGGGAGTATTTATGCTCGATAGTGGGTTCATGCCTTCATTGACACTGGGACGATGACGAGAAAGTTCTAATGTTGTGATGTGCTGTTGCCACTAGGGATAAAACATTGATTCTATGTCTAAGGGTGTAGTTGTTGATTACATTACGCACCATACTTAATGCAATTGTCTGTTGCTTTGCAACTTAATACTGAATGGGGTTCGGATGATAACCTGAAGGTGGACTTTTTAGGCATAGATGCAGTTGGATGGCGGTCTATGTCACTAGTGGAAAAAGGGCTAACTGTGGCGCACCGAATTTTGATTCTGTGGCGCATATGGCCGTCGCCACAGTTGCCACGCGACTAGTATTAGAATTCGTAGGCGCAGCGGCGGGTGCACCACGAAGTTTGGAATTCGTGGCGCACGCTGTTCGGTGCGCCACGGAATCTTAGACTTCGTGGCGCACCATTGATCGTGCGCCACGGAATTTGGCGCCAGATTTTGTGGCGCACTACATCTCCATGCGCCACAGAATATTTATAAGTTTTTGTGGCGCACTGCCGATTCATGCGCCACGGAATGTTAATTTTTGGATTTTCGAATTTTTTCCATTTCTACGGTATATAGTGGTATTTCACAGGAAATATACAGATATATACAAGAAATACATAGCACATTCCAGAAATAACAGAATTACTCACAAATGACACACAAATGACATGATACACACAAGTCTTCATCATTACATCATTTAGATCCAAATTACACAAGTAGAAATGTGTTTGATCGTCGCATACACATACATGTGTTCATCTCGTCTCATATGCACATGCATCGTCACCGGCCACCTAGACTAAAGTAAAGTAGAGTACAACCGCGGTGGCGGTGAGTAAGAAGGGGACCAAGAACTTCAGCCGGTTCTTCTTCTTGCCCACGTGTGCCCTCCACTGTGCTACCGCCTCCTCTCTAGTCGCGTATCCCTTGTAGTTGTTCCCGCTGAACTTGTGCACCTGTTCGAGACAGTCCTGCCACTCCTCGTAGACACTGGAACCCGACCCTTGTACACAACGTACGTCGGCATCTCTATTGACAAGGGCATATTAGTATATCATATTAGTACATCATGCATATATATATATGTTGATAAATATTAGACCAAAGTATATAGTAAAGTTGAGCACGGCAACAATAAGTTTGCGACACGCACACACAAGACGACGTCCACCGATACACATAAACCGATGAACATAGTACTTAGAGTTTAATTACGACCCACACAAAAGACCACGTCCATCGATATATATACAAACTAACCGATGAAGATAGCTAGTTTATCACACACTAAGTCAAGGCTCGCAGGGCTCCGGGAACGGCTTGTACGGATCTTTTGTAATCCACGTCCTCGTGTCACCCTGCGCTTTGAGGCGGTGCTCGATGTCCCTCTTGCATAACGCTCTACCCTCGGTGCAAGGGCCCTCCCCCGTGGTGACGTCTTGAATGATGATATGTGATAACTTGACCCCGGTATCCCGGAAGTCTTCTCCGAGGTCATCATCGTTGATCCGCGCCAACTTTTCGGCCCATCCTCGGAGAGCAGATGGTAAACGCAAGTTCCGGCTATCCCGGACAAACCCTTTTAGGTGATGCATGACATAGAAGGCGTCCGAGTGCTGTTTTCCGGCTGCTTGACACAGGGGAACTCGAACACGTGCTTGAACTTGTGTTTACCATCATCCCCGAAACATTCCGCCTTTTCTTTGAAGGCGCCTCCCTTTTTGAAGTAGCCCTCGAGAGCATCATCTAGCACACCCCTTATTCTGGTGTAGTTCTTCTTTTTCGCACTCCCCGAGTCGAAATAGGTGGCAAGAGAAAACTTCGGGGCAATGGAGATGAGTACGCAGTGCGTGTCTCTGCGCAACACAAATTTGGATCGAGGTTGGAAATGAGCAATGGAAAAGAAATTTATTACAGGGCTAGCGGATGTGTACTTACTCGGGAAAGTAAGCCAAGAGGATGTTGTCCTTCCTCTTGTTGTCCAAGAAGCACTTCTGTAGGTACAACGAAGCCCGTGCCCGCACCGCTGATAAGTTCAACTGGCTTTCACGCATGTAGTAGGGATCCGCTATCGCGACGTCCGGGGTACTCTCTCTCTTGATCTTCATCGCCAGATTGAGCGTGAATAGGCGGACCAAGTTATAGTCCAGCCTTCTCGCGTGGAATAGCTTGAAGATGTCCTCGTACGCTATAAAGAATATATCCGCGGGGGCATCAGTGACGAAGCCCACATCTCTTGGCACCTTGATCGTGAAGACCGGGTAATTTGGATCTTTGTCCTTAAGAAGGATACTCTCTAGGACCAGGATACTGTCCTGCAGAGGCAGCATAGCTCCGGAAGCAAGGTGTTGTAGCTCCGGACCCAGTATTGGTTTGCCAGCTTCATGCATTCTGGTCAAGCCATCCTTACTGGGAGGTACCATGAAGTCCCGATGACGGATCGTCGGAGGTGGCTGGCTCGCAGACTTCTCCTTGTTCTTACTAGGTCTTTTACGGGGCTTCTTCGGAGCAACGGCCCCCGACGCTTCAAACTGCTCGTTGACCTTGTTGATCAGCGTATTGGGGCTGAAGATGTTTGCGGCGGTTGGCTCTTGTGTATCGGCTGCCGGAGGCGTCTCTTGAGAGAAGCCGCGGAACACCAGGCGCTGTTTGGTTGCCTTGGGTGGGCCAGCTGGTTCGTCGCGAGCACGGTATGCTTCTTCATCCGCGCCCGCCATGTACAAATCATATATGTCGGCGCCGGTGTTGAGGTAGGCATCGACGTCTACCGGCCCATCATCATCGATGTCATCTTCGTTGGGTGATGGGATGGGCGATAGCGGTGCAGCGGCCTTGCCTTTAGGCTCCGCCGGTGGCGGTTGAGGCGAGACTCTCCCGGCGGTTTCTTGTGGCGGCTTGTTGTGGCGGTGACGACGGGAGGAGCTGCCCTCCGAGCAGGCGGCCGGACGATCGGCTGCCGGATGATCGAGGAGGCGCCGGTGGAGCGACCCCCAAGACGGATCTGGGTCTTTGGCCATACCATGGTATAGCCATGGCAGTTCTCAAGCGTCAGGTGCTCGTCGGCTCCCTCGGGCTGTATTGGGGGGTCCATGTCTTCGCACCCCGGCAACACCCGACCCAAAGTGACCTTCAGGACGTTGGCGTCCATAGCCACGGTGTGCAACGTGGTGCTCTTCGGTTGTATGATCATTCCCGTGGCAACATCCTTCAACTCGCCGCCGGCGCGCAGGTGAAGGAGCACGCAAGGAGTGTCCCGAGTAATGTTGGGCATCATTAATTAGATAGCCGGGTATCAAAACGCATGAAGCGAGATGGCATGGAATAACTAATTAGTTAAGTACCTTGGTGATGGCGTTGAGCTGTGCTAATGTGGAGACAAGTGGCGGCCGGCCTATCAATCTTCGGGGGCTCGGGTGCATTATGAAGCACCGCCGCCGCCGGCTGCGCCTTGGTAGCCTCGGCAGGATCAGCGGGGGCACCGGTTCATCCAACTCCATCGGCTGCCCCGCGGCGATGGTGGGCGGCGGGGTAACCAGATCCGGAGATGGCGACGCGTTGAAGATCGAGTTGCTGGCCCCGGCGCTAGGCACTTTTATCGACCCCACCTGACCGGCCGCATTCCACGCAGCTATCCCCTCGATGACCCGAGGGGGCAGGAAATCGCGGAGCTTCTTCTCGAAAAGCTTGTCCACCTCATCTTTGTCCATCGAGTTTGCCTGTTTTTCCTCGAGCATGGAGACCTTCTTCCTCAGCTCTTCCACCTCGGCTTTATCCTCTTCTGACATCGCGCTCCTCCTTCTCTTCTTGCTGTTTTCCTCTTTGTAGTACTCGCGAAACTTCATGCTTGTACCAAAGCCGCAGACACGTCCAGCCGACGTCGGCGGCTTGGATACCGGCCTCTCCTTGAGGATATTCAACGCCCTGTTGAAAGGCGTGTCCCACGGCTCCGTCGAGCCCCGGGACGACGATTCGGCCTCGGGGAGATCGGCCTTCGCCAACTGCTCGTTCTGCGGACAAGGATAGGGTGAACACATTTAGGGCATTGCATTCACGTCATATATGTAATATGTGCAGCAATGGACCGCGCGAGTAAATTCCCTTACCAGCTTTTCCTCGAACTTCCTCACGTCGTCATGCTCGGTAACGAATTCCATTGTATTCCTGTCCAGAGTGTAGCGGGCCCGGACAAAGTACCTCACCTGCAGGTCCGTAATTTTCAACCATGGGTTCGGTTTCCCAAGCACGTGCAAGTTCTTCGTCCTCCTTTTCCCAAATGGGAATCTTTCCTCTATAACCGCCGCTTCCAAGGTGATGTGCTCCTAAGTTGAGCTCATGCATTTGTCTACCCCACTCCGTCCATGCTTTCGCATCGTCGCTATCCAGCCGCTCCTTGAATATCTGGAACTCTGCTTCATCGAGCATCGGCTCACCCTTCTTAATACTCTCAAAGCTTTCACCTTTGTCGATCTTGGCCTTCACCCGGCTTTTCCAGCTGCTCGGGGCGTTGCTCATCTTCGTGATGGCCAATTTATTCACCGGGTTGGATCTTTCCAAGTTATTGTATGGCGCCGGGAACTTGTACCGTCGGTGAAGCTTCCGAAGGCGAGCTCGACCAAATGCTCATTGCCTTCACCTCGGATTTTCACCGTGTTGATCGACATGCTTTCCCGGACAATGCACCCGAGTTGCATGCCGTACCCGGCGGCAACAGCCTCCGGCTCCTGTGGTTGCCCACTTTCGGAGACCAATGTGATCTCGCCGGTGGTGTTGGCGAGCACCGTCGGCTTCCGATCCTTCCGCGGCTTCTTCTTCTTCTTAGCAGCCGGGTTGCCGCTGCCGTCGGCCTCCCCGACGCCGTCACCCCCGTGTGGGCGGCGCCGTCGGTGGTGGGTTCATACTCCTCCTCCTCCCCGGCTTCGGTCATCCGACGGTCAGCTCCGACTTCCTCCGCCGCCAAGTCCACCTCCTCCTCCTCTTGTCGCCGGGAGGGGCCGAATTCCCGGAACTCGGCGTTCGCCGCTCGGCTTCCTCTTCGAGGGTCATGGCGGCCTTAGAAGTGCCGGCCACGTTGTCGTCGGCCGACATATTTGCAATTTCTATAAAGAAGAGGATGAAATCTATTAGTACAATTGTCGGCCGGAAAATTCGGCATGACCTTTGCTAATTTTTGGACATAGGAGCCCCATTTCTCAACCGAAACGGAAGTGAATCAACGTTTCGGGAGAAATGGGCAGCTCATTTGAAGTCCCTGCAACAATTCACATAATAAAAACATCACCAGTACCACCAGCAACACCATACACTTGCAATACCATACAAAAAACATCATATGCAAGTGGTATTGCTCCAAAACCATACAAATAACTGCACCAGTACCACCAGCAGCACCATACACTTGCAATACCATACAAAAAACATCATATGCAAGTACATTTGGTCCAGTATAGCCTGTACAAAAAACATCACCAATATACCAACAAGCAAGCTCATACCAACAGATTCATGCTCCAGTATACATGTAAAATTGATAAATGAATATAATTGAACATTTCAAATAAATGAAATCGATAAATGAATACCAGTATACAAGTATAGCCAGTATACAAGTATAATTTACTTGCAATAAACTAACCTAGCTACTGCCACTATCAGTATAGAAATGAAGTGACATTAACTTAAAAATACCACCAATTCTTGCTCCCCTAGGAAATTTCTGCTAAGTATCCAACCAGCCAATCAATTACCCACACTCTAGCCCCAACCCCTCTATGTAACTTCAAAAGGAGGCACTATGGATAAATTCTACATCAATTTAGTTTATCTACAAGAACAGCACTAGTGCTGAGTGATGAACCCTATTTACGTAGCACAAGTGAGGAATCAAGTGCA
Organism: Lolium rigidum; assembly: GCF_022539505.1. Classification (NCBI taxonomy): domain Eukaryota; kingdom Viridiplantae; phylum Streptophyta; class Magnoliopsida; order Poales; family Poaceae; genus Lolium; species Lolium rigidum. The sequence continues at coordinate 9,433,177 of NC_061513.1, forward strand.
TCGCAGCATAAACCTACTAAACATGGCAGAGAGAAAAATGCTACTACTTCTGAAATCAAGTGGCCAAAGGTAATGAACTCAAACCAGACTTGCATCTTTGCAATGCTACTGCCAATAATTATTGGTAAACATGATGAATTAAAAATGCTACTGCCAACCAGACTTGCATCTTTGCAGTTTTGGAGAATAATTAAGACACAAAATTTCAGACTTGATTCTCTATATATACAATGCTACTCAATTGATTCTCATTTTTTGCAATGCTACTGCCAAATTGAGAAGAATAGAGAAGCAAAGGAAGTAAACTGGATCAACTTCTTAAAGGGTCTACTGCTAATACATGTTCACTACAAATGCATCACATTACCAACGGATAAATGAATAAAATTGATAAACCAACATATTTTCCCTGGTAGAAATTAAATGGCCTTATTTTTCCTGGTAGAAATGATAGCCAACATATTTAAATGGCCTTATTACAATTAAGCAATGAGAAAAAACCTACTCAATTAAGCACCCAAAAAAAGAATGTGTCTACTGTAGCATATCAGAAATACTGTAGCATATCCAAAATCATAAAATTGTTTACTACTGCTTGCTTACTACATCAATTTACTACTGCTTGCTTGCAAGCAAGCTCATTTTATAACCAGTGGGCAATTAACCTATGCAAACAATTAATGATAAAATTGTTTGCTTGCTTGCTAGCCACCTTGCTCATTTTATAACCAGTGGGAATACATTTTATAAAATAGTTCACTGTAAAATGCATGGTTTGTCAACACCAATGCACTATAGATTCAGTGCCAATAATTCAACACCAATGCATGGTTATACATTTCAAAACTCTGAATTACTTTATTTTTTATAATTAAAGGTTTTCAAATTTTATTTTGTATGGTACTCATTCTATGAATCTGTTAGGTAAACAATTGTACCAAATTGTACACAGTAAAGCACACAATGTAATTTTTGAACATTCAAAATGTAAGAAAGTTCACACACCAATAGGATTATCTAGGTAGGCTCTAGTGGTGCCAAATCGGATTAATTCGTCTATGCGCGCATTTCATCAAACAGATGGGGAGAGGGGAGGGGGAGAGGAGTCTTGGAAGAGATGGGGAGAGGGGAGCTTACTACTGGGAGATGGTCGTCGACGAGGATGGTGCGGGCGGCGGGCCTCCTCCTACGGTGGGCGGCGGGCCTCCTCCTACGGTGGGCAGCGGGCCTCCTCCTCCTCCTGCGGCGGGTTCCCAACCTCCTCCTCCTCCTCCTGTGGCGGGCGGCGCGGGCGGCGGGCGGCGAGGCGCGGCGAGCGTGGTGAGGCGGCGAGCGTGGTGAGGCGGCGGGCGGCGAGGCGCGGCGAGCGTGTTGAGCGGGGCGCGGCGAGCACGGCGGGCGGTTGTTCTAGGGCGAGCACGGCGAGGCTAGGGCACGGTTTGGGGAAGAAGGCTGTGTGGGCAAGACAGGGGGGCACGGGGCGGATATGGCTAAGTGCCAGAATTCTGTGGCGCACCTAATACAACATGCGCCACAGAATTTGAAGATTCTGTGGCGCATGTCGTATTAGGTGCGCCACGGAATTCGGCACTTAGCCATATAGTTCGTGTGGCCACAGTTTGGAATATGCCTAAGTGTAAGATTTCTGTGGCGCACCAAAACCGACATGCGCCACAGAATCTTGAATTCTGTGGCGCATGTTGGCTTTGGTGCGCCACAGAAATTTTACACTTAGGCATATTTCTAAATCCCTGCATCATATTAGCTAGTGTGGTTTATTAATACATTCCAAGAAATGAAGGTTCAATTAAAAGTATTTCCTTTAATACATTCCAAGAAATGAAGGTTCAATTATGCAAGTTAATTAATATAGATAATTCAAAAAAGTACATATATGGATGTTTGTGTCATACACACACATATACACACATATATGGATGTTTGTGTGTCATACACACACATATACACTTCTCGGTTCCGATCGGTGGCTAGCTAGCGTTTCTTGACAATGTTCTTGCCCTTCTTCATCGCGGTTGTTGAATACTTTAGCCCGGCCACCTTGAGATTTCTTCTTGTGTACGGGCAACCTTTAGCCGGTAGGGTGGTCTTCCTTCTTACTTTCGAATAAGTAGTAGGCTTGTCGAAGTACTTGTCAAATTCCTCTTCGATCTTCGGATCGCCGTTCTTGTCGATGTCTTGCTTGTCGGCTTCTCCTTCCATTCCGATGATGCTCCTCTTGCCCCTCCTCACGACCACACGGCTGGGCTTTGACGGGTCGGTAATGAAGAAGCATTGCTCAACTTGGCTAGCGAGCACCCACGGCTCATTTTTCGCGGAGGGGTCTTCGATTTGGCATCGGGTATAACCATGGTGGTGAAATATAGTCCATCTTTTTCGACGCTCTTGGCCCATCTCACACGGAACATCGGTATCGTCACTCCAACGTAGTCGAGTTCCCAAATCTCCTCGATCCTTCCGTAGAATCTTTCCTTGACATCGGTCTTGTCATCGGTGTAGGATAGCATAGTTACTCCTGAGTTTTGATATTCGCTATTCTTGTCCTTTTCCTCGGTGTAGAATCTATAGCCGTTGATGTCGTACGACCGATAGGTCCTTACGTTGTGCCCGGGTCCCTGCGACAGGGAGAATATGAGTTTCGTTCTTCAGTAGAAGGCATCGGTGCGGGACTTTCCAGTAGCCTTTTCTTGAACCACCCCGTGAAGTTGGAGTTGTGCTCTTTCGTAACGTCCCCTGTTTTCCTCGGCCGTCCTAGGTCGATGAACTTCTGCTCGATTAAGCTTTTGTGCTTATCCACCCAAGGGCTGACCAATTCTATGTGTTGTAGCGCGACTCGGTGTGCCCTGTCAAAGTCGGCGTGTCGACCAGCGATGCCGACATGCATTGCGCGGTAGCCCTCGCGGTGACCAAACCCCGCTAGCCTGCCGACGTGCTTCTCGGTGGGCGGACCGACATCCTCGTTCTCGGTGCTTAGGTAGTTCTGGCAGAAGGAGATGCACTCGTAGGTGAGAAAGCCCTTGGCTATGCTTCCATCTGGACGGGCCCTGTTGCGAACGAATCCTTTGATGACACCGTTCAACCTTTCGAATGGCATCATGTTGTGCAGGAATGTCGGCCCGAGGTGGATGATGTCATCCACTACATGGACAAGCGGATGCACCATGATGTCGAAGAACGCTGGCGGGAAGTAAATCTCGAGCTCGCATAGTATCTCGACGATCTCTTCTTGTAGCCTCGTTGAGCTGCTTAACGCCGATGGACTTCCTAGAGATGACGTCGAAGAAGTTGCGAGAGGCCAAACAGCGTCTCGCGGACGTGGTCGTCCATTATCCCTCGCATCGCAACGGGAAGTATCCGTGTCATCGGCACGTGACGGTCGTGAGACTTCATCCCGCTAAACCTCTTCTTCGCTACGTCCGGATATCCGCTTATCTTCCCCGAGTAACCGTGTGGAACTTTTACACCTAGGAGGCACTCGAAAAACCTCTCGAGCTCCTCCTCGCTCGGAGTGAAGCGAGCAGGTTTAAGCACCACCACCTCATTCTTCTTAGCCCTTTTGTGGTGACCCCGAGTCGTTTCCGTCTGTTCATCATCATCATCACTATCGGTGGGGTACTGAAGTTCTTTCTTGAGGCCAAGCAATTTCAGGTCGGTTCTTGCTTTCGGGCCATCCTTGGTCCTCTCCGGCATGTTCATCAGAGTGCCAAGTAGGCTCTCGGTAACGTTTACGGCAGGTCCCAGAAAACAGACCTCGCTTTCCATACTCCCAGCAGCGGCGATTCCCGCGGTCGCTTCTTTCCCGGCGCGGGGCACTCTTCCCAATTTTCCAAAAGCTCGGATATTTCTTCGCCGCTCCTCGGTCGTGGGGCTCTTCCGAGCTCCTCTTCGCCGTTGAACGGATCCTTGCGTTTTCTCCACGGGTGATCGAAGCGAAGCCACATTCGAGTCCCTTGGAACACAGTTTTACAAGACCCGGGAGGCTTCGGCAGCTGCGGATGCGGGGTCTTATCCATGCACTTGACACATCCCTTGAATCCGTGGTTCACCCGGCACGATACATATGCGTAACCAGGATAGTCCTGCACTCGTCGTTAGCAATGCGGCTCCGAGAGGGAAATAATCTCTTTTGTACGCGTCCCAAGTACGGGCCGGCGTCCGCCACGGCGTGGCTAACTCCTCTTTCAACGGACCGAGATACGGATGCATGTCCACGCCCGGTTGTTTTGGCCCCTGAATAAGAATACTCATGTGTACGTACTGCTGCTTTGTGCACAGCCAGGGGGGGAGGTTGTATGGCCATACAAACACGGGCCAGGTGCTATGCGTGCTACTCTGGTTTCCAAAGGGATTGAGTCCGTCGGTGCTCATGCCCAGACGAATGTTCCTCGGTTCGCTCCCGAACTCATCTGCGAACTCAATGTCCAACGCATTCCACTGGCTAGCGTCTGCGAGGTGTGTCAGGATCTTGCCCTTCTCCGGATCATCTGCGGGCTTCTCCCTTTCTGTGTGCCATTGCATGAGCTTTGCTTCCTTAGGATCTACGAAATACCGCTGCAGACGGGGAGTGATAGGAAAGTACCAGACAACTTTCAGAGGAACTTTCTTGTTCCCTCTCTTGTACCGTCCTTGGCCGCACACCGGACATGTGGTTCTATCCTTGTACTCATTCCGAAAAAGTGCACAATCATTGATGCATGCGTGGTACTTTACGTGCGGTAGGTCGAGTGGGCAAACTACTTTCTTGGCCTCGTCGATACTTGTCGGCAATGTGTTGTCCTTGGGAAGACGAGCATGCCGAGGATTTCATGTTATCGCTGAAGCTGCTTGTCGGTCCATTTGTGTTCCGCCTTCATCTCCGGACACTCGAGCGTTACACTCAAGCGTGTATCCTCGGGCCGGCACCCTGGATACAATGGAGTCATCCCGTCTACCTCCATTTGCGCCGGTTTGGCTTCGGGTTTGGCGTTGCCCGTGTCCTTCGGAGAAGCTCTTGAACATGAGGGTCCCGCAGGGCCGATGTTAGCGGCGTCTGCTTGCTCTCGGCATCTCCACCACCATCTCCTCCGGCATCATCATCTCCTTCATCGCCCTCTCCTTCCTCATGATGAACACCATGTTCGGGAGACTCTTCGTCTTCTCGCCCGATGTCGGCCTCTTCTTCATGACCAACATTTGCCGCCGGCTCCTCGTTGAAGCCGAGCATGAAACCGCGCCCGAGCAGGTGTTCCTCCGGTTGTCCAGAATCGGGGTCGATCCACTGCCGGAGTCCGCATTTTCGACACGGACATCTTATCGGGGTCATGTTGTTCCTAACCATGTCGGCCTTCGCGTTCACCTTGTATCTAACCACTTGTCCTTCCCTCATATGGACGACCATGGTTGACTGCATCATACATATATAGAGCAAAAGAGAGTTAATTAGAACCACACACAGAACCACACACACCATGCACAAACACACATGCATGCATGATCGCCGGAAAATTTTGGCATGACCTATCCTAAAAGTAGGACATATGGCTAGTGCAAAAATTTGCCGAAATGGAAATGAATCAACATTTCGGCAAACATCCATGCACCACACGCCGGCACAAACCAACAACACAAATAAGCTTCTTCGCAAGCAAACATTCAACCACAACACAAAGCTCAACACATATAAACATCATCGTCTCGCCACCATAAACCGTCCGGGAGCGCGATAATAATCTTCACCTACAAAACATCCATACACACAAAACATGCATCCAATTGTACTCAACCTCTCATAAATCTACCAATCATGGTGGAGCAAGAGGATGGGGTGGTGGAGAGAAAACAATGGACCATGCAAGAGGGAAAGTGGAGGAGGGGAAGAGAATTGTGGTTTTTAGTACCCCTCTACAAGTTGGAGTGGCTTCCCCTCACAAATATGCCCACAAAATAGGCTTAGAGCTATCAACAATGGAGCAAAGTATGACCAAAATGGAGTGGGAGAGAGGAGCAACACGAGCTGGTTGGAGGAGACAAGAATGGAAAGAGTGGTGGTTGGAAGAGAAGAGGGGGAAAGCAGTCCTAAAAGCCAGATCTACTGTGCACATTCTGTGGCGCATATGCTGATATGCGCCACAGAAACATGAACTTCCGTGGCGCATATCAGCACATGCGCCACGGAATCATGGTGGCGTGAGCCGGGGGTGGTCCCGCAGGAAATTCTGTGGCGCATGGACCAACATGCGCCACGGAAAGTTAACTTTCGTGGCGCACGGCTGGACCATGCGCCACAGAATATCCTTCGGCCATGTGCGGTGGTGGACCCGGCGTGGGTCCCACAAACTTTACGTGGCGCACGCCCACGGTGCGCCACAGAATCTCCATCTTCTGTGGCGCATATGCTTGCTCATGCGCCACGAAGCGCAGCCATTTGTTTATGGCGCATTAAAGTGGTGCGCCACAGAAATATTTTTGTGGCGCATGGGTGGTTTGGTGCGCCACAGAGGTGGTTTCCACCTATAATGGTTTTCCTACTAGTGTGTACTTTGTCGTAATGCCCGGATTAAATCTCACTATATTTATCATATCATGTATATGCATTGTTATGCCCTTCTCTATTTGTCAATTGCCCGACTGTAATTTGTTCACCCAACATGCTTTTATCTTATGGGAGAGACACCTCTAGTGAACTGTGGACCCCGGTCCTATTCTTTACATAGCATACAATCTACTGCAATACTTGTTTTACTTGTTTTCTTGCAAACAATCATCTTCCACACAATACGGTTAATCCTTTGTTACAGCAAGCCGGTGAGATTGACAACCTCACTGTTTCGTTGGGGCAAAGTACTTGGGTTGTGTTGTGCAGGTTCCGCGTTGGCGCCGGAATCCCTGTTGTTGCGCCGCATCACATTTCGCCACCATCAACCTTCAACGTGCTTCTTGGCTCCTACTGGTCCGATTAAACCTTGGTTTCTTTCTAAGGGAAAACTTGCCACTGTGCGCATCATACCTTCCTCTTGGGGTTCCCAACGGACGTGTACATTTACGCGCATCAATTAGCATCAATGTGGTCTTTGAACCAGCGCGCGAAAGAGGAGTTGTGCTCTCTGTATATTTCTGCTTCCGTCATCATCGGCTTGCCACTGTTCTCTATCATGGTTTTGTGCTCTTTCAACCAAGGATCGATCAAGTCAATGTGTTGTAGCGCTACTAAGTTGGCCTCGTCAAAGTCGGAAGTCCGACCGGACATGTGCACGAGCAGTTCCTTCCTTCCATTTTTGTGGCCTACTCCCTCGAACCTGTGGAGGTGCTTGTTTTGAGGCAAACCAACAGGGTCCTCGATGTCTAGATAATTCGTGCAGAAAGAGATGCACTCTTCGGTGAGCCAGCCCTGGACGATGCTTCCATCCGGATGTGACCTGTTTCGAACGTATCCTTTAATGACCACATTCATTCTTTCAAATGGCATCATGTTGTGTAAGAATGCTGGCCCTAGACTGACGATATCATCCATGATATGGACCAACAGATGGACCATCACGTCAAAGAATGCAGGCGGGAAGTACATCTCAAGCTCACATAGGATCACCACGATCTCTTCCTAGAGCCTTGCGAGTTTCTTCACGCTTATCGACTTCCGAGTTATGACGTCGAAGAAGTTACGGAGCCCGAGTCAGCGTTGCACGGACATGGTCATCCATTATACCTCGGATTGCAACCGGAAGAATCAGCGTCATCATCACGTGACGGTCATGAGACTTCATGCCGCTGAAGTTTCGTTTCTTGGGGTCCATGTATCTACTTATTAGCCCGGAGTAACCGAAGGGCACTCGACTCCTAGAAGGCAATTGAAAAATTGATCGACCTCGGCCGGACTAAAAGTGAAGCGGGAGGGGGACAGTAATAGTCCGGCTGCTTAATCCTTTTGCGCTTCGACCGCCGTCCGCCTCCTCCTCCGATTGTCCCTCTTGGGCCGCCGGGATCCGAAGCTCTTCCCTGATGCCCAAAACTTTCAGGTCGTGTCTTGCTTTCGGCCCATCTTTGGTCCGGTCCGGCATGTTGAGAAGAGTGCCAAGCAAGCTCTCGCACACGTTCTTTGTAATATGCATGACATCAAGGCAGTGAGGTGTATCGAGAATTTTCCAGTATGGCAAGTCCCAAAACACGGACCTCCTTTTCCATACACCAATGAGCGGCGTCGTCGTTGCCTTTTTCTTCTTCTTCTCTCCAGGCTTTTGACGTATATTTCCCGGCTGAGGGCACTCCTTCCAACCTTTCAGTAATGTATCGATCTCTTCGCCGCTCTTCTTCCGTGGAGGTCCTCGGGGTTCATTTGTACCATCGAACAGATCTCCACGCTTTCTCCACGGGTCAGTCTTCTGTAGCCACCTTCGATGCCCCATGTAAACTGTTTTCGAAGAGCCGGGATCCTTACCAAGCTGCAAAAACATCGTCTCTTCCATGCACCTGACACATGCCTTGTGTCCATGGCACACCTGGCACGAAATATAACCGTATCCGAGGTAGTCCTGCACCGTCGTGATCAACGCGGCTCTCAAAGGGAAATATTCTTCCGCGACGGCGCCCCATGTATCTACCCCTTCCTCCACCCACAACGTTTCAAGCTCCTCTTTTAATAATTCGAGATAAATGTTGATATCGTTTCCTGGCTGTGTCGGCCCTTGAATTAGCATACTCATTTGTATGTACTTCCTCTTCATGCACAGCCAGGGCGGGAGGTTGTAGATCCATACAAACACGGGCCATGTGCTATGTGTGCTGCTCTGGTTTCCGAACGGATTGAATCCGTCCGTGCTCGCACCCAACCTGATGTTTCTGGTTTCTGCCCCAAAACTTCCGAATTCATTGTCTAATGCTTTCCACTGGCTTGCATCCGAAGGTGTGTCAGCACTGGGTGCTCAATACGATCTTCATCATTCAACACTGCCTCCTTTCTTTCAGCGTGCCAGCGCATGAGCTTTGCTTCCTTGCGGTCCACGTAGAACCGTTGCAGCCGGGGGGCGAGCGGGAAGTACCACACAACTTTCCGAGGAGCTTTCTTCTTCCCTTTCTTGTACCGTTCAGCGTCACACACAGGACATTTGGTCTTGTCCACGTGCTCCTTGTGATACATGATACGGTCGTTGATGCGGGCGTGATACTTTTCGTGGGGTAAGTCGAGAGGGCACGTGATTCTCTTGGCCTCGGCTAGACTACCCGGACACGTGTTCCCGGCAGGAAGGAGATCTTTCACGTATTCCAGGATGTCGTCGACGCTTGTGTCCGTCCATCCGTGTTTCGCCTTCATCTGCAGCACATCGAGAGCTACTCTCAAGCGAGACTCCCCCAACCCGCGACCTGAGTCGTACAACGGAGTATTCGAGTCTATCTCGAGTTGCTCAAGCTTTGATTTCCGCTTGGCGCCTTTCGTCTTTTCGAGAAGCAGATCTTGAAGATGAGGCTCCCGCACGACTGAAGCTAGCGGCACCTCTTCGTCGTCGTCAAGGTTATTGTCGTCGTCAAGGTTATCGTCCTGTGCGACAAACTTTTCATCGTCATCAATATCATGATGCCCTCCTTCTTGCCGGTCATTATTACCACCTGCCGCCGTCGCCCCATTGACCTCCGCGCCATCATCACTCATCCATTGAGTGTGTCCATGCATGAAACCATTAGTGAGCAGGTGCCCCTGCAATTTGCCTGAATACGGGTCAAACCATTTCCCTCGTTTGCATCTCCGGCACGGACACAATACCTCCGTGCGGTTATTTTCATACATGTCGATGATCGCGTGTTTCAGATATCTCATCACGATGCTTTCACTCATCTCGATAACCATTATCGCCTCCATGGTAAGATTACATAATTGATTAGAACCATGCATCCGTCGGTAGTTTTCACGGAAAATTTCGGCATGATCTTCCTACACGGTAGGACATAGGAGCGACAGAAATGTGCCAAAACGGAAACTTGAAGAATCAACATTTCGGCGCAACGTTGGTAACTCATTTTCAACGCCAACACACACACAAGCACAAGCACAACATATATATATGCCACACACGAGAGCTAGCTTTGCTTCAAATGTCCAACATACGTCGATTTCATTCCTTAATTTGTTCATTAATCACCTATTTGTTTGATATATTCGTCGATGAGATCGAGACGACGCGCCGCGACAATGGCGTATGGAAGCCAACTTTCTAGATCTAGATCTAGATTGAGCGGTCAATGCGGGATATTAGATCTAGATCTACATAGGGGGATGTGGGAGATGCATGTAGGAAGGGAAGATTTGCTCAAAAAATATGATTTTGTTTGGTCAAATTGGTGAAATTGGGGATAGAAATGGGCAAAAATGAGCTGGGTTGGGAGAAGGCTCGGGTTTGTGTGGAGAAGTGGAGTGGTAGTAGTGGGGGAGTGGTTGTTGAGCAGAAATAACTGCCCAGGTTACTGCCGGCGCACCAGGGCATGGGTGCGCCAGCAGAACATAGCTATTTCGGCTATACCACCCCCACGCCAGGCCCAAGAATCATTGCTGGCGCACCAGCCAAGGGGTGCGCCTGCAATAGTGCGTTTTCCGCCGGCGCACCCCTGGGCTGGTGCGCCGGCAATGACTCTTGGGCCTGGCCCGAATCGACCGCGGCCATGCCAAGATTTTTCCCCGGCGCGTCTTTCCCGCAGGTGCGCCGGCAGTAGGCCTTCATCGCCGGCGCGGCTGCAAACTGGTGCGCCGGCAACCCTTTCCACCGGCGCATGTCCGAGGTGGTGCGCAGGCACCACTTGCCTCCACCTATAGGCTTTTTCCTAGTAGTGTCAAATGGTTTGAGTATGCATATGTTAGAGAAGAACATTGGGCCGCTAACCAAAGCCATGTATCATGGTGGAAGTTTTCGTTTGGACATTCATCCTCAATCTCTTATGAGAATATTATCTGTTGTTGAATGCTTATGCATTAAAGAGGAGTCCATTATCTGTTTTCTATGTTGTCCCGGTATGGATGTCCTAAGTTGAGATTATTCAAAAACGAGAAATCAAATGCGATTTATCTCCTTGGACCTTTGTACGGGCGGCATAGAGGTACCCCTTTGTGACACTTGGTTGAAACATATGTTATGCAATGATAATCCATGTAAATCCAAGCTAATTAGGACAAGGTGCGGGCACTATTGGTATTCGATGCATGAGGCTTGCAACTTGTAGGAAGTATTATGCATAGCACATATGAATTATTACTACCGTTGACAAAATTGTTTCTATGTTTTCAAAACAAAAGCTCTAGCACAAAAATAGTAATCCATGCTTCCCTCGCGAAGGGCCAATCTTTTACTTTATTGTTGAGTCGGTTTACCCACTTCTTTCTATCTTAGAAGCAAACACTTGTGTTAACTGTGTGCATTGATTCTTACATGTTTACTTATTGCACTCTGTTATATTACTCTATGTTGACAAATATCCATGAGATATACATGTTACAAGTTGAAAGCAATTGCTGAAACTTAATCATCCTTTGTGTTGCTTCAATGCATTCTACTTTGAATTTATTGCTTATGAGTTAGCTCTTATGCAAGTCTTATTGATACTTGTTTGAAAGTACTATTCATGAAAAGTTTTGCTATATGATTCATTTGTTTAGTCATTATCTTTGTTAGCAATCTTTTGTTTAGATCACTCCATTCATCTCATATGCTTTACAATAATGTTGATCAAGATTATGTTGGTAGCATGTCACTTCAGAAATTATTTGTGTTATCGTTTACCTACTCGAGGGCGAGTAGGAACTAAGCTTGGGGATGCTTGATACGTCTCAAACGTATCTATAATTTCTTATGTTCCATGCTACTTTTATAACAATACTTGAATGTTTTATACATACTTTACAGCATTATTATACATTTTCCGGCACTAACCTATTAACAAGATGCCGAAGCGCCAGTTGCTGTTTTCTGATGTTTTTGGTTTCAGAAATCCTAGTAAGGAAATATTCTCGGAATTGGACGAAATCAACGCCCATGGTCCTATTTTTACACGAAGCTTCCAGAAGACCGAGGGGGAAAGGAAGTGGGGCCACGAGGTGGCCAGACACTAGGGCGGCGCGGCCCAGGCCCTGGCCGCGCCGGCCTAGTGTGATGCGGGGTGGCCTTTGGACACCTACGCCTCAAGACCAACAAGTAAAGCCCCGACTATCATCGATGCTACACCATGGCCAAGGAGTCCCCCAAGTGGACCAACAACACAAACCCCCGCCATGTATGTCAAGGTGAACTCCTTCCTCTCGACACTCGACCTCGTCATACCTTGGATGGAATGCTACCTCATCTCGGTGTGTTACATGTCATTAGGTACAAGAGTCATCGAGGAACCGGAGAGAAGGAACCACCATGGTGCATGGAAGAAGGAAGAAGAAGAAGGGAAGAAGAAGAGGAGAAGGAAGAGGAAGAAGAGGAGGGAGGAACAGGCCGGCCAGCCCAGAGGCCGGTCAGACCGGGCCACAGACCGGACAGGCTGGCGCGAGAGGCCGGTCGGACCGGGCCACGAGCCGGACAGGCTGGTGCAGAGGCCGGTCAGACCGGGCCACAGACCGGGCGCACCCAGGCATCGTACCGGAGGCCAACCGGACGGAAATCTGCGAGGTTTCCGGTTTGCGGCCGGTCGACCGGACCCGTGACCGGACCATCCGGTCCACAGCCCGGTCAGACCGGCCCCAAACCGGATCCGTCGGGTTTGACCCACCAACTTGTACCTTTTCGACCCATGTCGCCTTGTATGTTCCTCCACATCCGCGGTGCTTGAAGAGGCATCCTCCTCGAAGTGCTCCGTGTACTCCTCCGTGTCTTCTTTGTCGCTATACATGTTAGCAAGATGGTATCTATATGGTGTATGTTAGTGGAAGAACACTACCTCGCAATCTTACCGTGGTATGACAAGATTGGGGTGATCCAACAAACCGAGAGTTAGAACAATTGTATCGGGCACTCACACAAAGACACACGCAAAAGCTAGCAAATATGGTGGTGGGTGAGTGTGGTGGAAAACCAAAAGATGAAAACCGAAATCAAGTTTGTTGTTAAGGGTGGGTAAGATCCAAAAACTCAAATGTCAAAGCGATGATCACTATAAACATGGAAAAAGATATGGAACTCACACACGGGATAAGCGGGGTTAGTGCGACCAAGGAATGAGCGGAAAAGTGTATGAAGCCCGAAAGCAAGGGTGGCTCGGTGTCACACTAACACAAGGAGAGGCAAAGCTTTGGTTGCAAACGAAGAGACAACAAGATTCACACGCGGCCTCTCTTCTCTTTTCTCTCTTTTGCTTAAAAGCTTTTTCTCTTTTGTGTTTGGTGGCACTTACACTCTTTGTGTATTTGTATGTATGATGGCACTCGCACACTTTTGCTCTATGGTGCACTTGCACTCTTTTTGTGTTTTGGCGGCTTTTTCTCGCACTATGTTAGCGTTAGCTCGCTTTTGCTATCTTGCCACACGAGTTTTGCTTAGAAGCTTGACTCCACACTACACACACACCTCACAATCGGGGCCACGTGCAATGTCTCGCAACACTCGATAAGCAATGCTCGATAGGATAGATCGCAAAAGAAGAGGGGTTACAAGGGTAATGCAAGTTATACCTAAGATGTTAGGCGGTGATGAACACACAACTTGCGATGATGGCGGAGATGTCAAGAGTACGGTTGCAAGTCCGGGGTGCCGAGGATGTCGTCGCTTGCTTCGGAGCTGCGGGTTAGTTGCACAAACAAGGCACTCAAACCGGAACAAGCAAACACAAGTTAGCGGATAAGATGGGTCAAAGTAGCTCGGCGGTGGTGGAGGTGGTATGCCGGTGGTGGGTGGTGTCGATGCTCTTGCGGATGCGGCGGTGGCGGTGGGGCCGCGGCGGTGTTTACCCGTGGGATGGAGGGTGGCGGTGCTTGCCGGCGATGGGGAGGAGTGGCGATGGTCGGCGGTGGTGGTGGCTGTGTGGCGCCCGGTCTGGCGCCCGGTGGACCAGGCCCTGGACCGGCCTGCCCGGTCTACAGCCCGGTTGACCGGGTTCTGGCCCGGTCGGCGCCCGGTTGGCGCCCGGTTGGCGCCCGGTCTGGCGCCCGGTTGACCGGCCCTGGCACCAGGCTGTCCGGTCACTGGCCCGGTTGGCGCCCGGTCGAGCGGATTTCGCGGGGCACAGTTTTTCTCTCTCCTGTTCTTGAGCGAAATCGAGCCAAATCGACCAAATCGAAGGAAAATGATGGAATTGGGGGCTAGAAAGTGGGGGAAATAGTAGATCAAGCACCTCAACACCAAATCCATGGACCAAAACCACTCAAAACGCAACAAAATCGCAGATCCATCCAAAGGCAAATTAGGGCTATTTTTTGGGGATTTTTGGGGAAAATTTTTAGAGACGAAATTGGATGGGTGGGGGGTCAAATTCGCGGAAACCAAAGGCTGCTGATACCATATGATGAGGTCTAAGACCCCGTGTGTGGCCCGATCTCGCGAATGACCCAAGATCCAAAGGGGGAAAGAGAGGGAGAGGCGGAAGAACACGAAGAACGCGAAGAACACGAAGAACACAACGCACACCAACCCGATACAATCGATACTTACCCTCGTGGCTCGATGGACCACGCCAATAGAATCAACCCGGGAGAGACTCGAGGTAGAATCCCGGAGTGAGAGACCGGTGAGGGAGACGAAACTAGGAGTGGGAGAGAGAGTGGAGAACCACTAGAATCTCACACACATAGATCCAATCATCCAACAAGGGTTGCCTTGATACAAAGGGGATGAAACCCTAGGGAGACAAAGCTCAAAGTTATGTTTAAGCCTAAATCTTGTCTAACCAGCTATGGGGGCGAGCTGGGGTCTTTTATAGGCATACAAGGCGACATGGGTCGAAAAGGTACAAGTGGGTGGGTCAAACCCGACGGATCCGGTTTGGGGCCGGTCTGACCGGGCTGTGGACCGGGTGGTCCGGTCACGGGTCCGGTCGACCGGCCGCAAACCGGAAACCTCGCAGATTTCCGTCCGGTTGGTCTCCGGTACGATGCCTGGGTGCGCCCGGTCTGTGGCCCGGTCTGACCGGCCTCTGCGCCGGCCTGTCCGGTCTGTGGCCCGGTCTGACCGGCCTCTGCGCCAGCCTGTCCGGTCTGTGGCCCGGTCTGACCGGCCTCTGGGCTGGCCGGCCTGTTCCTCCCTCCTCTTCTTCCTCTTCCTTCTCCTCTTCTTCTTCCCTTCTTCTTCTTCCTTCTTCCATGCACCATGGTGGTTCCTTCTCTCCGGTTCCTCGATGACTCTTGTACCTAATGACATGTAACACACCGAGATGAGGTAGCATTCCATCCAAGGTATGACGAGGTCGAGTGTCGAGAGGAAGGAGTTCACCTTGACATATATGGCGGGGGTTTGTGTTGTTGGTCCACTTGGGGGACTCCTTGGCCATGGTGTAGCATCGATGATAGTCGGGGCTTTACTTGTTGGTCTTGAGGCGTAGGTGTCCAAAGGCCACCCCGCATCATAGTGTGTGGGCCCCTCGCGACGCCCCTGACCTACCCTTCCGCCTACATATAGCCTTCATCGCGAAACCCCCTATACCGAAAGCCACGGTACGAGAAACCTTCCAGAGCCGCCGCCATCGCGAAGCCAAGATCTGGGGGACAGGAGTCTCTGTTCCGGCACGCCGCCGGGACGGGGAAGTGCCCCCGGAAGGCTTCTCCATCGACACCACCGCCATCTTCATCACCGCTGCTGTCTCCCATGAGGAGGGAGTAGTTCTCCATCGAGGCTAAGGGATGTACCGGTAGCTATGTGGTTAATCTCTCTCTATGTACTTCAATAATATAATCTCATGAGCTGCCTTACATGATTGAGATTCATATGATGATGCTTGTAATCTAGATGTCATTATGCTAGTCAAGTGGATTTTACTTATGTGATCTCCGGAGACTCCTTGTCCCACGTGTGTAAAGGTGACGAGTGTGTGCACCGTGTGGGTCTCTTAGGCTATATTTCACAGAATACTTATTCACTGTTATGAATAGCATATTGAAGTGCTTATTTATATCCCTTTATGATTGCAATGTGTTTTGTATCACTATTCATCTATGTGCTACTCTAGTGATGTTATTAAAGTACTCTATTCCTCCTGCACGGTGTAATGGTGACAGTGTGTGCATCGTGTAGTTCTTGTCGTAGATTATGATCATAATCTCTTGTAGGTTATGAAGTTAACTATTGCTATGATAGTATTGATGTGATCTATGCCTCCTTCATAGTGTGATGGTGACAGTGTGCATGCTATGTTAGTACTTGGTTTAGTTGTGTTGATCTATCGTGCACTCTAAGGTTATTTAAACATGAATATCGAATATTGTGGAGCTTGTTAACTCCGGCATTGAGGGTTCGTGTAATCCTACACAATTAGTGGTGTTCATCATCCAACAAGAGAGTGTAGATTATAGCATTTATCTATTCTGTTATGTGATCAATGTTGAGAGTGTCCACTAGTGAAAGTATAATCCCTAGGCCTTGTTCCTAAATACTGAAATCGCTGCTTGTTTACTGTTTTACTGCATCCGTACTGCCTGCAATATTACCACCATCAACCACACGGCAGTTGTAGCATCAAGCTATTTTCTTGTGCCGTTACTACTGCTCATATACATTCATACCACCTGTATTTCACTATCTCTTCGCCGAACTAGTGCACCTATACATCTGACAAGTCTATTAGGTGTGTTGGGGACACAAGAGACTTCTTGCATTGTGATCGCAGGGTTGCTTGAGAGGGATATCTTTGACCTCTTCCTCCCTGAGTTCGATAAACCTTGGGTGATCCACTTAAGGGAAAACTTGCTGCTGTTCTACAAACCTCTGCTCTTGGAGGCCCAACACTGTCTACAGGAAAAGAAGCGTGAGTAGACATCAGTTATCATCAAATTAGGATGAAAGAAGGGGATAAGTGGAAAACAGCCTTTAAAACAAAATTTGGTTAATATGAGTGGTTAGTAATGACTTTTGGTTTGACTAATGCACCTAGCACTTTCATGAGACTGATGAACCATGTTTTGCGTGAATTTATTGGCAAATTTGTGGTTGTGTACTTTGATGACATATTAATATACAGCCGCCATGAATCTGATCATATTATACATATTCGACATGTTTTGCAAGTGTTGCGTGATAATCAACTCTATGGTAATCTTGAGAAGTGCACATTTTGCAAAGATAAGGTCATATTTCTGGGTTATGTTGTCTCTCAGCATGGAGTAGAAGTAGATGAGTCTAAAATTGAAGCTATTCAAAATTGGCCTACTCCCATGAATGTGAGTCAAGTTAGAAGTTTTCATGCTCTAGCTGGGTTTTATAGAAGATTTGTGCCCAACTTTAGTACTATTGCTGCACCTTTGAATGATTTAACTAAAAAGGGTGTTGTCTTTGAGTGGGGCGCAGCCCAAGATCATGCATTTGATGAACTGAAACGATTGTTAACTTTTGCACCGTTGCTTGCACTTCCTGATTTCAATAAGCAATTTGAGATTGAATGTGATGCTAGTGGTATTGGAATTGGTGGTGTGTTGATGCAAGAGGGTCGCCCAATTGCATATTTTTCTAAGAAACTATCTGGTGCTAAGTTGAACTATCCAATATATGATAAATAATTGTATGCTTTAGTTAGAGTTCTTGAGGTTTGGCAACATTACTTGTGGCCAAAAGAATTTATCATACATTCTGATCATGAAGCTTTGAAATACCTGAAAGCCCAATCTACTTTGCATAAGCGTCTACCTAAGTGGGTTGAGTTCATTGAGTCTTTTCCATACATTATTAAGCATAAGAAGGGAAAATATAATATTGTTGCTGATGCTCTATCTAGGAAGAATATGCTATTAACTCAACTTGATGTTAAAATTCCTGGTTTAGAGATACTATGTGATTTGTATGCCACTGATCATGATTTTGCTGAACCATATCGCTTATGTGCTCTTGGTAAAGCATGGGAAAAATATCACATACATGATGGGTTCTTGTTTCGAGGTAACAAACTATGTGTCCCAGAATCGTCTGTGCGTTTGCTCTTATTGCAGGAATCACATGCTGGAGGTTTGATGGGTCACTTTGGGCGTGAGAAGACGCTACTCATGCTAGCTGACCACTTTTATTGGCCAAAGATGAGGCGGGACGTGGATAGATATGTGAAGAGATGCATTACTTGCAACAAATCCAAGTCCAAGCTGAAGCCTCACGGTTTGTATACTCCTTTACCGGCACCTACTATACCATGGGAGGATATTAGTATGGATTTTGTGTTGGGTTTGCCGCGTACTAAGAGAGGCCATGATTCTATATTTGTGGTAGTGGATAGATTCTCTAAGATGTCCCACTTTATTGCTCGCCACAAAAGCGACGATGCGTCGCATATTGCTAACCTGTTTTTCAGGGAGATTGTACGTCTACATGGAGTCCCGAAGACTATTGTTTCGATCGTGACGTGAAGTTTATGAGCTACTTACGGAAGACGCTTTGGAGAAAGTCGGGGACGAAGCTGCTGTTCAGCACTACTTGTCATCCCCAAGCCGATGGTCAAGCTGAAGTGGTGAATAGAACATTGTCACAACTGTTGAGATCCATGATAAAGAAGAACCTGAAGGAGTGGGAAGAGTGTTTGCCGCATGTCGAGTTTGCTTACAACAGGGCGGTACATTCTACCACGGAGCTGTGTCCTTTTGAGGTGGTGTATGGTTTCAAACCCATTACTCCACTTGACTTGTTGCCTTTGCCCATACATGAGAGAGTCAATATGGAGGCATCCAAGAGGGCAGATTTTGTGAAGAAAATTCATGTGAAGACTAAAGAGTTGATCGAAAAGAAAGGCAAGAGCAATGCTGCACGGAAGAACAAGAAGCGCAAGGAGATGTTGTTCAAGCCTGGTGATTTGGTCTGGGTTCATTTTCGCAAGGATAGGTTCCCACAGTTGAGGAAGTCTAAGTTGAAGCCTCGTGGTGCTGGTCCTTACAAAGTGCTTGCCAAGATCAATGATAATGCATACTCAATAGATCTTCCAGAGGATGAGTTTGGTGTCAGTAATTCTTTCAATGTTGCTGATTTGACACCATATGACGGAGAAGACCTTGGAGCGTCGAGGTCGACGCCTTTTGAAGGGGGGGGAGATGATGAGGACATCCCTACCTCGCTACTACCTCCGTCATTACCAGCTGAAGATGAACCTACTGTGAAGCTCAAGTCCAATGAAGTCAGGATTGGACCAATGACACGAGCTCGTGCGAAGCTACTTAAGCAACAGGTGAACTTGTTCCTAAACGATACCTTGATTGATGAGAACTTTATACTACCTAAGTCCTATTACTTATGTATCATCACGTATGAAGAGGAGACAAGCATCGCACGAGGAGGAGAGGAGCAGCTGGACGTGAAGATGGACGTGAAGGTCTGGACAAGGAGCTGGACATGAAGATATCTCATGGACGCGCGAGGGAGGAGCGGGAGGAATGCGCGAGAGGAGAAGAAGAAGTCCAGGCCGGTCCAGCGCCCGGTCAGACCGGCCCCCACGCCGGGCCGCCCGGTCCCTGGCCCGGTTGACCGGTCGCCAACCGGCCGCCAACCGGAGGGAACGCATCGTACCGGGCAGAAACCGGAAAGTTGCAAAGTTTCCGGTTGCCGCCCGGTTGACCGGACCACAGACCGGACCGCCCGGTCCACAGCCCGGTTGACTGGATTCCAGACCGGACCAGTCCGAGTCTGTCTCGATCAGATCTATTCTGGGTCGGTTTTACTTGTATCTTTCGACCAGAACTCGTCCCGGACGCCTATATAAGTGCATTGGACGACCCCCTAGAATTTTTAGACCACGTTTAAGATAAACCCTAGTTCATAGTTGTTTGCTAAACAAAACTATTGTTCCCCAACTCTCCAATTCGTTGCGATCTGGAGTTTTATGCTACTGAAAGTTTGTGTGATCTGTTGTTCCATTGGGGATTAGAAGATTGCAATTTACCGCTTCGTGGTCGGCGGCTACGTGCGCAAGTGTGTGGAGTTGCGAATATCTTGCATGGGTTGAGATCTGTTGCATTGGCTACAGGAATCAATCGAGAGACTTCGTCGGTGTCATACAAGTTATCTACATCATATCATCGATTCCCTCCGCTGCATTCATCCCTTGTGTTCATCACCACCGTCGCTTACTGAGAAGATCGGGCAACCCCTTATCAAAGATCTTCGCGTAGATGATCTCCCAATATGCCCTAGCTTTACCATCCAATGATCTAGGCTCCATGAATATGATGGTGCGGTCGGCATCCTCCCTCTCCTTGGCCAACTTCTCTACAGGGACGAAGCCAAGAAAATATGCCACTGGGGCGAGGCACATAGTCACTCTATTTGAGTGTGGTCATCTTCCTATAAATAATGATTACCTAGTGCTAATTAGTGAAGAATTTGTGGTTTTTATTGGGGTCAGCTGACCCCATCGCATATGAAGGAGCTCCGACCCTGCTTCTCTGTATGCTTGAAGTGCAAGCATTTGCTCTTCTATCTTCTTATCATTCGCCATTGTTTCTTCCTCTAGTGCTATCCTTCCCTTTGGCGGATCGTTTGGTGTTGGCATTTACCTTTTCTTTGCACGATGCCACCACGGTCACCATGTCCTCGGCCTCATCTTCCTCAGCCGCTTCTTCTTCAGCTACCACTTCGACGACCTCCTCCTCCTCGGCATAGGCGGCGCCATAGGTATCACCATCGCCGAAGTTGAGTTCATCAAGGCCTTGAGTGTATGAAGAATAATCTCGGATGCACTTGCTTGAGACTCGGGCATTTCATCGACCACGTCGTGGGCAGCGACTCGGGGAAGGGATGGTCGGCGACCATGACAGAGGGAGAAGGCGTGGTCGTCGAGGACGCCTACGATGCCTTGGCGGGCGTCAAGGTCGACGCCGGTGTGGCCTTCCTCTGCTTATTCTCCGCCAAAGATTGTGAATGTTCTTGCATTGCCGCCGTCGGCTTTGCGATCGCGGGCCGCTGTGCTAGGGGAAGCTTGCCCACGGTCGAGGACTTGCCGGTGGCCTTTGTTGGAATCGCCTTGGTTGCACCATGCCGATATTTCCCAACCTCTTCCGCGGCATCGGTGGCGTCGCAGGGGTCGAATCGGGCAGCGATTCTCCAACGAAAAACTCCAGCGGGCATGTGGAGGTGAGCTCCGGTGCCATTCCGGCTAGGGGAGGTGAGATCGGTGGTGCCGGTGATGACGGGCAGCGGATTTGGGGCAGGAGGGGCGGCTATCGGCGGAAGCTCAAGTTTTTTTGAGTGAGTTGGGCGCGGACAAAATTTGGGAGAGGCGTCTCTCTTTTTAGGGGTCACTCTTATTTTTGCTCCTCTAACCGTTTTTGGGCTTCGGTTCAAGTTGGCTTTGGCCGTTAGCGGTGCAAATTTGCTCCTCTACGGCCGTATTGGGGACCGGTTAGAGATGTTCTAACGTAGTACGTGACTCCATGCGTTCATACTGAATTCTGATCTGATCCAAGATGATTCAGAAATAATTAATCATTGTACTAGTACAACATCTATCATGGGGGTAAAATCTCGATAGTCCTCCTCCACGAAATATGCTTGCGTTCCGCTATATTAATGTAGCAACCACATGGTATAACTTTTGGGGCCTCAACACAAGGATGACCAAACAAAACAGAAAAGAAATAAAAAAAAGGAATGTCAACAACATCGGATCGACAAGGAGGACCTGAAAACCACGAAGGTGTTGAAAGATAAGGGTCTTCCAAAAGAGGAAGTTGGTCCGAGTTAGTTTTTGGGAGGGATGAGTGCCATGCAGGCTCGACAGAGACATCTACGACTTAGGAAGACGCCATGGCTGCCAAAGGGGAGGCTCGGTTTTGTGTTTTGTAGGGTTTTTGTAGGCGGTGGCGGTGGCGGTGGCGGGTCCTGAAGTGGCAGAGACAGGCAGCGACGACGACATGCCTGTGTAGGTTGTAGGGCAGCGGCAGCAAGAGAACGCACTGCGGCAGCGGTGAGGTTTTTTAGGTTTTGTTTGGAGATCAGTTTCGGCGTCTAGGTCAAGGGAGAGGCAGGCTCTGATGCCATATCGTTGTTGCTAGGCGGAAACGATACCCTCTTGGGATCATGGTTTGTGTTTACATAGGTGAGGTATAGCCCTCAAAAGCATGTATACAGGAGAGGCGTTGTACCGGGTGGAGTACTACTCCATACCGGTACATATACAAAGTCGATATATTATGCAAAATGGCTTCATGTTTTGGTAAGACGGCTTTCTGGTTGCATACAACATCCGATGAAAAAGTTTTTTATATTAAAATGTATCTATGGAAAATTTTATATCCGATTTCAACGGCGCACGGCCGTTTAGTGATTTTTTAGTTCCCCAAAATAAAAAATAAAAACAGAGTTTTTTCAGCATCTAGATTTTGATGAAAAAAATTTAAATTTTTTGCCGTCGGCGCACAGGCATAGTGTTGCGCCGGCGGTAACCTAGCGTATATAAATAAAACAGCCGGGCAGCCTCTTCTTCTTTCTCACTTTCTCTCCTCCTCCTCCTCCTCCTCCACCTTCTCTTTCCCTCCTCCACTTTCCCTTCTCCTCCTCCTCTTTCCCTACCTCCGTCGACACTCCGGCAAGCACCTCCTCAACCCCGTGAGCACCTCCTCAACCCAGTGACCTTGCTCCGACAAGTACCTCCCCAAGCCGGCGACCTCCCTCTGGTGACCACCTTCTCAACCTCACCGGAACCTCCCTCGGGTGGCCCTTCTGCGATCACCTCCTCAACCTCAACGGTAGCCACCTCCTCAAGCTCGTTGGCGACCTCCCGCCCGATGACCCACCTCCTCAACCCTCGCTGGCCACGGTGAAGAACGTGAAGAACACATCACGACGAGATTTAGATCTAGATCTAGATTCGTCTTCTTTTAAATTTTGAAAAATAGACCGTCGGCGCACTAGGCTGGTGCGCCGGCGATAAATCAAGTTACTATCAGCGCACCAAGAGGTACGCGGACGATAGGGATTTTCCTAATAGTGAGTCCTTTCAACAATGTCTCGTTCCTCGCAAAAAAAACGCTAGCCGCCGATCGGCCGAAAATCGTGCAAAATCGGTCGTGGGCCCCAGTACGAAGCAGTGTTGCACGTGCGCGAGCCGTCAAGCGCTGGCATGCATAATCCTCTCCCCTGTATGGGTGGACCCCACAATATGTACGAGTCAATTACAGCCTAGTAGCCTACAAAGAAGCAGTGATGCGTTCCATCTGGTTACTGTTCACACTGGTGGAGTTTGTGCTGCTCCGTGTGCTTACGTGGATTGTGGAGCCTACAAAAATACATCTGCATCTTTTCACTATTATCTACACACACTGCTAGTCTAGAAAATGTTCACCAATTATTATGTTTTTTCAGGGCGGCGCTGGCCATTGGCCGACTGATATGAGCAAGAAAATCGACCGCAGTCCGCAAAGTCAGATCGAGATCCGACGACTGGAACAAAATCATGAACTAGTTTTTCATTTTGACCCCTAGTTTTTGAGAAATTAACTTGTGGTCCAAGCTTCTTCAATTAAACCCAAACGGGTATACCTCTTTAGCCCACTTCTTGGAGATATTTACAACAATTATGCCACCGCGGTGGTTCCAACATATGGCAGATGGTATTAAAACAATAAAAACACCCCGTATACAAAAGATATATACTATTACAACAAAATTTCGCAACATTTATAAAAAAAGGAATACTACAATAAAGTGGTTAAACCAACATTTTTGTTGTAGCTTGATTTGCAATAAAAAACACCAACAATTTCTACAAAAATGATAGAATATTACAACAAAAATCTATATGTTTGCATACAATGCAAAGTGGTGAAGTAGCCATCGACTGAATTACAACAAAAATCACCAACTATTTTAGCAAGAGCCACAAACGATTACAATAAAAAAATCCATATGTTTGCAAACAATACAAAGTGGCCACAAAACCTTGCAACATCTCGCGTATACTTTCACAACAAAATTCATATGAGTTTGTAACAAATTGAACACAAATACACAACATTGAAACCCTACATTTATATCATGTGCCGTGAAAACCATACAACATCACACATGTGTGTTCACAACATTTTGCGTGTGAGTTCACAACAAAATAGGTATGAGTTAGTTACAAATAAAACACACGTATACAATTGAAATCGAACATTTATATCAGACACCACGAAAACCATACAACATATTACATGTGTGTCCAACATTTTGCGTGTGCGTTCACAACAAAACGCTTATGAGTTTGTTACAAATTGAACACATGTATACAACATTGAAACCCTAAATTTATATCATACGCCACGAAAACCATACAACATCTCACATGTGTGTTCACAACATATCACGTGTGAGTTCACAACATATATCGTGTGTTCATTTCACAACATATTGAACAAACGTATGCAATATCAGAGATCAGAGGCACTCCCTCGATCGGCACTGACATCACCATCCCCAAGTTGCCCATGGACATCTCATATGTCACTCCCGTCGTTGACGACATCGTCATCATCGTTTCTCTCTGGTTGTCGGAACCGTCGGTGGAGGCGTCCTTACAATCACTGACATGGTTAGCGGTGTTGTTCCTACCATCAGTGGCATTGGTGGCAAGGTCAAATTGCGTTGTACCTTCCACCATCGGTGTCGTTGGGACTATCGGTGAAGTCGTCCCTACTATTGACGGTGCGGCTGAGCTCAACAGACACGAACGCAGCCCACGCTAGTGTAACTTGTATGTGTGTATTTCAACGTAATTTATTTGTTGCGCACACGCAAACAACAAAATAGGGCGGCTTCCTGGTACAATATTAGTATGTATAGCGGTTTTTATCCTACCTGCATGCATGAAGAAATAACTAGCGGCACCTGCGCGTGCATGCAGCAAGGCTAGCGAGCTGCCCATGCATGCATCAACATGACACGATAAAGCTAGCTACCTAGTCTTCCCTGCGCGCATGCCACACTTGGTTGGAACGGCTGCGCGGCCGAGAGAAAAAAAAATGGAAAGCAAAAATGGCAAGGAAAGAAGCTCCCGCACGCAGACGTTCGCCCGCGTGAGCGACGACCGATTTTCTTGCCATGCAAGAACGTGGCCGAGGCTAGGCTGTGGCAATAGGCAGCATCCAAATCAGTAAACAGGTGTGCGACAAATGATGGAGGAAAAGAAAACAGAAAAACGGAAAAAAAAAAAGAACGTGTCACCTCACCTGACCCAGTACAATTTTGGTTTACAAAACCTGCCTAATATAAAATATGGGAAACGACTCAAAGTTAAATTTCCTAAGGAGGAAATACCAAACAACCTAAGCTTAATATGTAGGTGGCCTCATGGATCAGTTCGAGCAGGATCCCCCCTTGGCTTGATAGAGGGGAAAGAGCCTGTTGGGATAGGTTTCCAAACAGGAATATCTCGCCGAACTTGAGTAGTAGAAAAAATAAAGGGTTAATTGCATTTTTGGTCTTCATGTCTCACAAAAATCCAACTTTGGATCATTAACTCTGTTTTGGTCTAATCCTTCCATCAAACTCTTAATTAAGTCTAATTTTGGTACATGGTAGTGGTTTAACGATGATTGACTGGTTTTTGACTCTTCTATTTTTTTTTGCTACCATGGACAAATTTGGGCAGGTTTAGTCCATGTAGGACTATCTCGCCTCGAGATCAGTTATGCAATTAGCATTACAAACGTTTGCTAGCGAGATCATGATCATTATTCGTTTAGCGTAGTAACCCTAACTTTTTCCCAACACCTAGCGGCGGTGACGGACACTATGCGCGTGGATAAGTCGGGTGGGAAACACAGAATCAACGGACATGCAAGAACTTTTGTGTCGGGAGGAAAAGCGGAGGTGGCTAAAATGGCGAGGATGGCTGCACCAAGTGAGAAATGCGGAGGCGGAGCACAGGGCAAGGGAATTTCTTCTATTTGTTGAATGAGAACAAATGATCCCACTTAGATAAATACTGACCAATTTTATCCACAGTGGTAAAAAGAGAGTCAAAAACCAGTCAACAATCGTTAAATAGCTCCCGGGACCAAATTTGGACTTAATTTAGAGTTTGAGGTCAGATTTAGATCAAAATAGAGTTGAGGAACTGAAATTAGAGTTTTGCAAGAGTTAAGAGACCAAAAGTGCACTTGATCCAAAAATAAATGGTACATCAACCATCGTCACCATGAATTACACAAGCAATACTGTTCTTCATTGGAGAATGATTCAAAACTGATGGAATAATAAATGGAATCGTACGGCAGTATAATCACGCACAAAATCAGCCCAGCTCTCTCTAAAGCGGGAGTGCGTGTGGGTTGGCGCCACCGCGGGAGAAGGTGGAGTTTGCGACGAAGGAGGAGGACGCCGGCTGCTTGACGACGACTCTATTGCTGTTGTACCCGGCGCCGCCGGCGCCGCTGTTGATGCTCATCATGGTCATGCTCATTGACGCGGAGTACCCACCAGCTGCACCAGCCGCGGTGCTGTACGAGGCGGAGATGGAGGTGGTGGACGACGACGAGGGCTGGCGCCTGCGCGGCGCAGCGCCCTTCTCGGCCCAGAGCAGCTCCTGGGCCCTGAGGCCGGACCCCCTCCCCCACCCGTGCAGTCCGCAGCTGCAGGAGCAGCCCGGCGGCCGTGGAGCTAGTCCGGCCAGCCTTGTGGATGTAGCGGTGGCTGTACTTGCGTCCGAGGCAGTCGACGCACTTGCGGCCCTCCGTCATGTCGCCCATGCCGGCGCCCACGCAGCGGCGGCAGTAGACGCGGCCGCACGACAGGCAGCGGTGCCGGAGGATGTGCACGTAGCCGCTGCAGACCGCGCACAGGTTCGAGTGCGGTATGCCCTGCCGCCTGTAGTTGCCGACGCCGCCGTTCCGACGCAGCCCCCGCTGCTGATCATCCGTCCCTTCCGCCGCGGCAGAGGGTCTGATGGCAGCAGTACGGGACGACCGGCGTCCGGCCGGAGGAGGAGAAGGAGAAGGCGAGAGCTGGAAACCTGCCGCCGATGTCGGGTGCACGGCGTCGTGGTGCAGCTGATCGTCCCCGTCGGTGTCGGAGTCGATCTTGTACGTGAATATGTTGGTGGAGGACCTGAGCAGCGCCGCCTTGCTGTGGCGCTCGTCGTCGTCCAGCTCGTCGATGGCAGCCAAGGTTGTCTTAGCAGCCGGCGACACGGCGGCGGGTGGCGGGGCGAGGAGGTCCTTGAAGGTGAGCTCCACGGAGTCGTCCGGCACGGCCCGGTAGAGGTCCTCCAGCTCCAGCCGTGCCATCCTCAGCGACGCCACCTTCTCGCCCATCGATCCCAGCTCTGTGGTCTGTCAGGCTACCTAGCAGAATCGATCGCCTATATGTATTGGTGGAATCGGCGCACGGTGCCGGCCGGCCGGCCGGCCGACAGAAACATGTCCAGCTGTGCTGGTGTGTAGACACTAATTCCAAGGTGAAGCAGCATGGGTGAATTGGCAATGGCCTGCAGCAGGTGCAGCTAATAGCGTCCGTCTGTCGAGCTCATCGGCGATTCCGTGGGCGGTTCATTTGTTCCGTTCGATCAATCCCAAGCACCTACGGTTAAGCCCACCCACCCGGCCGGCCGGCTCGGCACCCCACGCTCCGCATCTTATCACCAACAACAATATATTTACTCAATTCTGAAGAGAAGAACTAAAACAAGTTCAGCATCTCACTGTACTAATATGAAAAGAATTAAACATAGACCAATTCGGCCTCAGGAAAAATAAACATAGACCAGGTCCTGTAAATAAAGTGAAACCATATCATTGATCATAGACCTAGTCCTCCTAGTAACCATGACACCGAAAATGAACCGCATTTCAATCGAAAGCAACCTCCCACCATACAAAAAGTAAATAAGAAGTGAAGACACTTTTGTCAGTTTCTCTGGTATACACAATAATATAAATGGATGCAGAAGGAATATTAGTTCCTTGTTCAGATTACATATATATAGCACTGTCATCACAATTCACAATCCAAACAGAGTGAAAAAGGTAAAGTCCACAAGTGTTACCGCCACCCCGTATATTTTCTACACCGGTTTAAGGATCGATGTACTCCTACTTACTACCAGAACATGAAACGGCAACCTTCTCTTGAGGACTCGCTGCATCACTAAGTTTGCATCTGACAAAACTTCACCTCACTTCACTCCACACCTATTCACTCCGCAATCTACAAGGAAACTCTGCTGATCTCTAAGTGGACCTGCTGATGCCATAAAAATAGTTAACACACTAATACTTGAGTAGAAACCTCACATACAATCCTTGTCTGCTCCTCCATGTAATCCTGACTTGGTAGCGGCTCACCAGAGCTCTGCTCCAAAGGCTCCAT
This sequence comes from Lolium rigidum, assembly GCF_022539505.1. Lineage (NCBI taxonomy): Eukaryota > Viridiplantae > Streptophyta > Magnoliopsida > Poales > Poaceae > Lolium > Lolium rigidum. The sequence goes on from NC_061513.1 coordinate 9,461,589, forward strand.
GTGCAGTACCTCTTCCCTTGTTACCTAGAACGCAAACAAGGTGAGGTGACAAAGTGTTCAGTTATTTACAAAACAAAAATGCATATAGATAGAAATAAAGAGTTTCAAATTCAAGCAAATAGGGAACACACAATTTTCACAAGGGCTGCAAGATGCTATATAAATAGCTAACATACTCATACTTCAGCAGAAACCTGATATACCTTCCTTGTATTTTTGCTGGGAGGTGATGATGCACTAGGCAACACGTCTCCAAACTTTACCTTAGGTTTACTGGAGGTATACAAGGGGAAGATCAATCAGTACGCGATAACCATGATAGTGTCCGACTTGGAATTCTGGATGTTCAACATTACTGAAACATGGTGTCACACAAAGGTAAACAAAAGGCAGCAGGAAAAATTAAGTGAAATAAAGCGAAGGACAATATGGCTTACACGTAACATAATGATGGAGAAGACTACGACTAAAATGCTAAATATAAAAGTGTAATGCCTGGAGATCTTAAAATGCTCCAACATATTTCCAGTTGTCATTGAACAGGTGCCGGAATTGTCTATGGGAGTTGTGGTGCAAACAGAGTCACACAGAAAGAAATCGCTTGCGCTTCTGTTCTTGCTTCACACAAACGGGTCAACGCAGAGTCATTTATTTGGAAGCCACTGTGTTTATATAGTTTTCTATTTCCAGACCCCTCACTTACGGTACTTCAGACACGTCCCAAGTCATAGGCCTTGCTCGCTTTCAATGTCTTAACCTGGGTGTCATGGTGGTTCGATGGATAATCAGACCACACCATACCCACACCAATGTAATGAACATTCTCGCAAAAGAAAAGAACAACTTGTAATGGGTGGGGGAACAAGATCAGAGAACACAAAACCGACAAACTGGGACGACATCAAAATATCAGTAATGCAACTGGACTGCTTTTGTAACTTACTATTTTACCTCTGTCAAAAAAGTTACTGTTTTCTAAAAGAATTAAGGTGCATTTCTTTCCAGAAATACGATGATTCAATCAGCGTGCACGACTTACATATTGCCAACTGGCTAACTACTAAGTTAATAGGAGCCAAGTGCTAATGTATAGATACCAGATCTTATTAATCTTCTTTGAGTGAGAACTAGACCTTTGAAGCTCCCTAGTGGATTTATCCTTGCCCTTAATCACAGCAGCTGCTGTTGAAAAAACCATCAGAGTGTTACCTCTAACATCTCTTGTTATTAGGAGCAAACTTGGAAGAGACATATCAACGACTTCAAGAAGCACTATGCTCGCTTGCCTGCTATAACAAAGTGCAATCAAACTGTCTGTCGGTTAGATGTATCAGCAATGTAGTTAAAAGGTATTGTTCTATGGACATAATTTCCCACAAATACGGAGGTGACGTGAAGAACATCGACTTACAATCAGTTCACATTTGCAAAATTGATCGCCAATGGAACATCAGGAGCACAGAGAAATATACAATGGTGTTTTCTGAATTATGTTTCCTATAATCAAGGACCAACTGTTGTACCCATTAAGCGCAATTTTTTGTCGTTTCTCTAGTTTGCAACGATCCATCAAAATTTTGAACAAATGAAAGAGACGGGAATGCGCCAGGTAATTCATTCCAACATGTGCCATATGGATCCCAACTCCAAAGTACACTAGAATCACAACAGAACAAAGACTAATGGTGCAGAAATGACCATTGCTAGGAAACCTATTTTCTGCATAGCATTGCCGGTAACATTGGGCAACACGTGATGAGGCGATTGCATCGGAGCAAAACACGGGCAATTAAACGATCTATGTCACTTTGTGTCTGTGGAGCGTGCGTACCTTTCATACCCGTAAGGGCTTCTCTATGTACACTTTGTGTTTGTTGTGTACGCCTTGTACGCCTTTCTCTCTCTAATAAAAATTCGGCCGAAGGCCCTTCGAAAACGATCTATGTCACACCAAACCATCCACAATTCCGCACCATGCCTAGTTGCTCTACTGTAGCAAGCAAGCAGGGCACATGTCCCTAGGGCCTAGGCTCAAATCAGCAGCCGCCGCTGTTTGCAGGCCGCCGAACCCATAGGCTAGGAACAAGCAATTGATTTCCGAATCCAGCGAAACTCTAGCTGTAATAAGAAAGGAAGATGGTGTAGCTCACCAGAGAGAAGCGGAGGATGCGGCGGAGGGCAGCGGGTGTTGGGGGCGGTGGAGGAGCCGATGCTGCTGGTGCTGCTGCCGGCGCTGGGCCTTGTGCGGGGCTTGAGTCGCGCGGAGGGCTTGAGGCGGGCGAGGACGGAGGTGGAGGAGGAGAAGTTTGTGAGGTCGCCGAGGGGCAGCCATCGCTGCCATAACAGCATCCTCTCGCTTCCAGCTCTGGGGACAGTGGCCATCTCTCTCTGGCCGAGGAAGGACGAGCGATCCATGTGAGCTTCAAATCGGGTGGGGAGAAAATGCCACTACAGCCCACGAGTTCGGCCCATATGTATTACTAGGAAACATGCCCGTGCGTTGCAACGGGAGAAAAAAGAAGCTATGGCGTGAAAAGCATTTGTTTGGACACCGTGTTAGATGAATTTATCTTACTCTAACTTTGTGGTTCGTAAGAGTGTTGTGTAGTGTATCATCGTGAGAATATTAATGTGAAAAGACCAATGCATTGGAATTTTCTTCTTCGCAAATCTAAATCTCATTTTAGGTAATCTGCGGTGCAACTGCTGACTATGATTACAGAATGCAACAAAATTTATTTAGTACACTTAGTAGATTAGAAAATGCAAAATGTATGTCGTGTTTTCAGTTAAATAGAACATCCAATTAAGCATAAACTAAATCATAGAGTCTTGAAAAATGGTAGAGAGGAGAGACCTTTTTAATAAATGCAAAATGATGTATCAGAAAAGATGGTGCAAAAAATGCTATCTATCTTAACCGTTCTCCGTGTCAGATAGGTAGCTACAACAATCTCAATATTGATCTTGAAAAAATTAGCTGCAAGTATATTCTTCAAATGTGGAGTTACAAAACACTCAGTTTTTGAAGAAGCATGAGAGTGATCTTCCATCTATACGAAACTTTATACACCACCTTCATATATAGTAGTAATAGTAGAAAGAACACGAAGGATGTAATGTTTGCAAGAAAAAAAAATACCAGGCTGAACATAAAAAACAGCAGAAAGTCCAAACGCTCGGCACATGCAAATGTCCTCTAAACTCGATGTCGGAACCATTCAATTTTGCAAATGCACTTACCTTACATCTCTTGTCTCTCTCAAAAAAAAAATCTTGGTGCAGCGTGTTGGTCTAATGATAGGTGTCTATCTTGCGCATGTCAATTGTTTCGCAACAGCCATAAACAGGCATCTTTACATACCACGAGAATTAGTGCCGAGTTTTTGACCAACAATCAAGATATACTAAGTTGACAGAAAAGTTCGGAGAGATTCAGGTAAATTTCCTGTGGCTAGCACCTGTGCTCGCATGCCCCAGTGCAGCGCTCCCCTTCGTATTCCTGCGCAAGCGCTCCCCATAGCTGAAGCGGAGCTCTCGCGCGTTTGTCTGTCTAATTGCTCAGAATTTTCTCATCCGCTTGCTTGCCGTTCGTGTGCCCGAGAGCTCAAGCCACGGGTGTTACACTTTTAGTCGAGATTGATGAGCGGCGTCGGTGATACCGTTCTAGAGCGTGTCCTTGTAACAGCTCGTCTCAGCTAGTCAGCTCGCTCATGGACCTGGGTCCTCCCCATCGATACCCACCACACAAGAAACCCTCACGTATGCCCGCACGTGATGATGAGTTGATGACAGAGAGAATCAAGAGGAAGATGGCGACCACCTCGTTGTCCATGCTGCCGGAGGAGATGGAGATAGAGGTGCTCCTGCGCCTGCCCATGAAATTCAACCTCCGCTCCAGCGCCGTGTGCCACCCCTGGCAGGTGCTGCTGTCTTCGACTTTCCGAGGATTTCTGATCCGCGTAGACAATGATTGGCGAGTCGACGACGACGGATACAGAAGTTCAGCTGACCGTCCTCCCTTTGTTGCCGCCGCGGCAGAGCGATTGTGCCATCCATGCTCGCCGGGGACGTGTTGCGCAGTGCTCACCGCGATCTCCGCATGGGTGCCGCCGTTGCTTTGGCTGGCCCTCAGATCGTGCTCCGTCGATCGCGCGCTCCTCCCGCCGCCATTGTCATCATCGGCAGCAGCGCAAGCATGCAGGAAGGAGATGTCGAGCCTGGTGGACACGGCGCGGAGGCGTGCGAGGGCGAGCATCTCAAAGTCGCGGTCGTGGTGGACAACGTAGGATTCCTTGTTCGAATTGATCGGCTCAATTTGATCTTCTCCATCTTGGCTATATATTTATCAGCATATTTATGGTAATATGGGCAGTTGACACGACTCCGAAGTCCGAACTCGATCGACACGAAGACTACCATCCAGGGAAGAGTTCTGACGTGGATAGAGAGTTCTCCGGCAACGGCGTGCATATTGAAGACAGCCCTGTCGACGATTGGGGATTTGACAATGGGGATTGCCAGAGTAGATCATTTGTGCTGGATGGTCCGCGACATAGCCGCCGGCTCGTGCATGAGCTCGAAGCCCCGTCGGAGCGGTTTCTTGCCCACGACCTCGTCTCGTTGACATTGTTTCCGTCCGCGTGTTTCTTGGTTGATATCTCGTCGACTCGGTAGCTCGCGTGCCTGACATTTGGGAACTCTCGATCTGATATTTAAAGGCTCAGAAAGAGAAAGAGGAAGGCAAGAAGAGAAACTCTTTCCCCACGAAAAGGAAACACTCACGTAGCAGAGACCAATAGAAGCACGACATACCAGCTGCGCACGACAAAAACGCCGGACGACGGAAACAGGCGGACGAAACCACGGAAACACTTCTCCCTTTATTATTAGGTATAGACTACATGGCTTTTCCATGAACAAGGAGGTCGCCACGTGTGGACATCTTGTCCCCGCTCTTAATACGAACGGAAGTAAGAGCAACTCCGATAGTATAGCCGGTTATTGGCTATAAGCAAGATGACATGTCATCTATAGTCAACATATAGCCAATAAGTATAATAGTTGGCTATAAAAATGTACTACTTTTTCAATAGATGGCTCACCTTTCATTCACATACCTTGTCTAGGAGCACGTGCTAGAGCTAGTTCTTGCATAAGGCTGGTGCCAACGCGGGCGGCAGCGCGGGCGGTACCGCCCGCCGCCGGGCGAGAGAGGGGCGAGAGAGGGGCGTCGGGCGGTACCGCCCGCTGCCGCCCGGCTACCGCCCGCGTTGGGGTGATGACCCACAAGTATAGGGGGTGTATCGTAGTACTTTCGATAAATAAGAGTGTCGAACCCAACGAGGAGCAGAAGGTGTTGACAAGCAGTTTCGATGAAGGATTCACTGTAAATGCTCACAGACAAGTATTCGGGGGTTTTGATATTGCAGATAAATAAAGTACAACTAAATAAAATGCGAGAGAAATAATTGCAGCGAGTGGCCCAATCCTTTTTAGCACAAAGGACAAGCCGGTTTGTTTACTTATAATGACCAAGCGTTCTTGAGGACACACGGGGATTTTAGTCTAGTACTTTCGCTTCATGTGGCTAAATAATCTTCATTGTTTTGATAAGTGTTGTGTGGGTGAACCTATGCTAATGCACCGCCCTTCCTAGGACTAATACATACTTGTGATTATACCCCTTGCAAGCATCCGCAACTACAAGAAAGTAATTAAGATAAATCTAACCACAGACCTTAAACTCCGAGATCCTGCGATCCCTCTTGCATCGATATACTAACGGGAGCTTAGGTTTACGTCACTCCGGCAACTCCGCAATTAGCAACCGAATACAAGATGCACTCCCCTAGGCCCATAAATGGTGAAGTGTCGTGTAGTCGACGTTCACACGACACCACTAGAAGAATGACACCACAACTTAAATATCATAACATTGAATATTACTCAACCATAATTCACTACTAGCATTTAGACTTCACCCATGTCCTCAAGAACTAAACGAACTACTCACGAGACATCATATGGAATACAATCAGAGGTGATATGATGATGAATAACAATCTGAACATAAACCTTGGTTCAATGGTTTCACTCAATAGCATCTATAACAAGTAGAGAATAATGCCGGGAGAGTTTCCCCTATCATACAATCAAGATTTAACCCAAATTGTTACAGCGGTGACGAGGTGCAGCGGTGGTGATGGCGGTGTAGATGGTGGAGATGATGATGATGATGATGGAGATGATGTCCCGCTCGATGACGATGGCGATGGCGTCGATTTCCCCCTCCGGGAGGGAATTTCCCCGGCGGATTCCTGCCCGCCGGAGAGCTCTTTCCTCTCTGGTCTTCTCCGCCCCGCAGAGGCGGCTGTAACCCTTCGTGAGGTCCTCTCTGTGGCTTAGGTTTTCGGGACGAAGGAGTACGCGAAGAAAAGGAGGCGAAAGGGGCTGTGGGGCCCCCTGACCACAGGGTGGCGCGGCCAGGCCCTGGGCCGCGCCGCCCTAGGGTCTGGGCCCACGATGGCTCCTCTCTCGCTCCCCCTTCGGCTCCCTCCGTCATCTGGAAAAATAGGAATTTACGTGAAATTCCCTTCCACGATTGATCTTCCGAAATATTGCGTTCGACGGTGCTTTTTCCAGCAGAATCCGGCTCCGGTGCTTGATCCTCCAATGATGATGAAACATGCAAAATAGATGAAATAACATAAGTATTGTGTCCCAATATGAAATATATCAATGAATAACGAGCAAATTATGATACAAAATAGTGATGCAAATTGGACGTATCAACTCCCCCAAGCTTAGACCTCGCTTGTCCCCAAGCGAAGCCGAGCTCGATAAACAAGACCACATGTTTATGGAGTGAAGAGTCGATAAATAAAATACGGACAAGAAGCATCATATTCATTCACACAAGACATTCTAGTAAACAACTTCCTCATATAACTCATCTTGAAATAGGTAAAGAGAAATCACAAGTAAAGGTGCATAAGAAATCATAGTTGGTGATGGCAAACTTTGTTCTTGGTCAGAGAACTACTAACGGATTGTACTTCTAAGCAAAGCTTTCATATTAGATTTTATAACTAAGCCTTCATATTCAAGCATAACAATCTCCTCATAATCATTGATAACTTCAAAGTCATATTCATTCAGATAAAATTGGTACTAAACAAGAAAGTATAAAAGACATGATTAACTGAATCATAGCATAAATGATTGGTTCACAACAACTCAATTGCTTGCTTGAGATAGAGGGAAATAGGTTTACTGACTCAACATAAAAGTAAAAGACAGGCCCTTCGCAGAGGGAAGCAGGGATTAAATCATGCGCTAGAGCTTTTCAAGTTTTTTAAATCATATAAAGAGCATAAAAGTAAGATTTTGAGCGGTGTTTGTTGTTGTCAACGAATGGTAGCGGGCACTCTAACCCCCTTGCCAAACGAACCTTCCAAGAGCGGCTCCCATGAGGGACGGCATCTCTACCAGCAAGGTAGATCATCCCCCTTCTCTTTTGTTTACACATGTATTTTAGTTTTATTAAGGATGACACTCCCCCAACCTTGGCTTTCTCAATCCATGGCTAACCGAATCCTCGGGTGCCTTCCAACATTCTCATACCATGGAGGAGTGTCTATTGCAAAATTAAGTTGCTTACTGATAAATCAGGGCAAAACATGTGAAGAGAATTATTAATGAAAGTTAATTGATTGGGGCTGGGAACCCCGTTGCCAGCTCTTATTGCAAATTATTGGATAAGCGGATGTGCCGCTAGTCCATTGGTGAAAGTCCGCCCAACAAGATTGAAAGATAAAACACCACATACTTCCTCATGAGCTATAAAACATTGACACAAATAAGGAGTAGTAGTTTGAATAATTTAAAGGTAGCACATGAAGTATTTACTTGGAATGGCAGAAAATACCATGTAGTAGGTAGATATGGTGGACACAAATGGCATAGGTTTGTTCTAAGGTTATGGATGTATGAGAAGCATTCCCTCTCGATACAGGTCTTTGGCTAGCAAGGTTTGATAGCAAGCATAAAGGTTGAAGGAAACAAACAAATATACATATGATAGAAACAATCATGCATCTTTCTCATAAGCACAAGCAATTTTAACTTTAGAATACTAAGCATAGAGATAATAGAGTAATGTATCTAAGTGTATTTCTCTCTTTTAACTAAACATCAAGATGTTGTTGCTATTGACCAATGCTAAGTTTGCCAAAACCAAATAGATTTACTTGATGCTCCCAAAGTGATATCAATACTCATGTCAAGAGTAATTGACATAGGCATCCCAAATGGGCCTGCCGAAGATAGTACCCGGAGTTTACTGAAGGCCCACTACCCGAAGAATAAGAAGATTCGAGAGTCCAAGCTGTATTAAGGAAAGCTAGAGTTGTAATAGAAAGAGTTATTTGTAATTTGACGGGATGAGTTAGAAACCGTCCCGGACTCTGTAACTTGTACCAAACGAAACCCTCGGCTCCACCTCCTATATAAGGGGGAGTCGAGGGACAAAGAAAGGATCGAATCTACTGTCAACATAACCCTAATTTTCATAATCGCCGAGTACTTTTCGCCTAAACCTTCGAGATCTACTTGCCCTCTACTTCTAGCAAAACCCTAGTCTACAATCTGTAGGCATTGACAAGTTAATCCTTTGTCAATTGGCGCCGTCTGTGGGAATTAGAGGCTGCAAGGATCCGATCTCGATGGCACGTTCAAGATCTTCGACATCGTCAACGACAAGCAACGCGATGGATCGAGGTAACAAGGGAAAACTGATCTATTCAATTTTATTCCTCACCCGCCCTCCCGTATGGATGCATGTGCCTATCTGGAGGAGCCCATCGTCATGACGTTCGGAGAATTCCGATTTAGCGTCAACAAGGTAGGATCCTACCGTCTCGAAGTTCCGATCTCGCCGGAATTTTCAGCGGTCGATTCTAGCTTTTCGTCGAGTGACGAGGAGTTTTCGTCGCCATACTTCGTCGACAACAAGGCAAGCGGAAAGCTCACCAAGATCTTCAGCAACACATCCTTCGAGTCGTCTGCGAACTCCTTTATAAGCAGCGACTCCGACAGCGTCGACAACTTCAACTTCATCGACAAGTCTGCTGCCATCGGAAAGGTCTTCACCACTCTATATGATGGTGTCACCAATCCTGAAAAAAATCAATGCGCAAAATATCATCAGATCTATGTGGTAGAAGGGGCAGGCACATCAGACCCGCAAACATCAGAGGCTTTCGACGAATTGGGAAATCCATACGTCGATCCCGCTGATCTCAGACATGGCTTAGGCACTAAATATCCTGGATCTACAACTCGCGCAAGAGTCCAACTCCCGCAAGCTGCGTGGGATAGGGCTGCGAAAGCTATGGATGGATCAGAACCAATGAATACTACTGCTACCGCACAAGAACTTCAAGCATATCAATATAGACTTGCTCGAGTAAGCAGAGAATTGGAAAAACAGACAGCATCTCTGAATAGGAGAAAAGAAGCAGCTTCTGCATCAAGCAGACGCCGAGCAGATTTAAGTCGACAATCTAGAACTTCGGGAGACAGTCACAGAGAAGCTCGGAGGAGAGCAATGTCTCGGCTGCAAAACATACCCGAAGCAGAGAGAGGAAACATAATCCAAAATCTCGACATGTCCTTTATGTCGATCGATGAAAGAGGAAATATCATCCCAAAAACGCCAGAGGCAGGTTACATGGCAACACAAGCTTACATCTTGGCGTCCAGACCACCTCCTGGGGACCCGAGAGAACCATTGTTCAATATGGCGATGGCTGGAGTAGGAGTTATGGGAACAGCGTTTGCAACAACGCCTCCCGAAGAAAATCCTAGGCAAAATAGTCCACGACCCACCGCAGCAGTTCAAGACCCACCAAGAGCAAGTGGAGCAAGAGATACAGCAGTCCAAGTAAGGGTGGACAGAGCGCGACAAGAAAGAAGGGAGCGTCAGCACTCACCAGAGCTTGCCGACGAAGATATGTGTGGGCTCCCGTGCTTTACGAGAAGAGTTCGAAAAACTCGAGTCCCAAAAGGGTTCAAGTTACCCGAAAATTTTAAGAAGTTCGACGGCCTGCAAGATCCCGAGGATTGGCTCGTGGATTATCTCGAGATGGTAAAACTGGTAGGAGGAACCAGAGCAACAGCTATGCAAAGTATCCAAGTTCACCTGAGTGGTGCTGCAAGATCTTGGATAAAGAAACTCCCCTTAAATTACATCGACAGCTGGGAGACCTTTGAGGACATCTTCGTGAAAAACTTCCGATCCACGTGCAAGAAACCTGCATCGTTGGAAGAGCTAAGGGCATGCCGACAAAAACACGACGAGTCGATGAGAAAGTATATACAACGATGGAACATCATAAAGAACTCGGCAGAGGATATATCTGACGAGAGGGCAATAGATGCGTTCGTGGCAGGAGTCCGCCGAGCAGATTTCATCGAGGACTTAGGGAGAACTAACCCTAAGACCATATCAGCACTCATGGAGATAGCCAACAAATGGGCAGACGGAGAAGACGCAATATACAACAAGCGACATAGGTCGCCAGAAGAGGATCGTGGTCGAAATTATCAAAATAGAAGGCGATTTTCTCGCCAGTTCTACAGCAACGATGCTCCCGGCCATATATCGGCTGGTTTTCGGGGAAATCCCGGAGGAAATAGTCGAGATGATTATCAAAGGAGCAACGAGCAACAAGGCGACAATAGAGGTGATTTTCGCGGCAACGTGCAAAATAGTGGACCAAGGATTCAAAGACCTTATGTGTCTCCCGAAGAGATGATGAACGGTCCGTGCCAAATGCACTTTTATCTCGACAACAATGGAAAGAGACAAGTCAGGACATCTCCGGAAAGACCGCCGCAATTTTCAGGCAATGCCTGCGAGCCGCAGGAATCGCAAATGCCCAGGCAAATAACAGAAATCCTCGGGAGCCAAGGAGCGAGATCCACCTTCCACCTCCTCCCGCAATTACCGACGAAAATCGACACCAGCTCAGAATTGCGGCAGCACCACATCCACCTCCATATGTTGACCCCAACTCCAACGGTGTGGTCTCGATGATTCAGAAAGCTAGGCCATCCAACAGGGCGCAGAAGGTAATATCTCGACAAGTGTTCATGGCAGAGAAGATGCCTCCACCAACAGTCGAGTACTTAAATTGGTCGGGGCAAGATATCGGCTTCACAATCGCAGACCATCCGCAGCAAGTCCCTCGACCAGGACAATCGGCACTCATCTTACCCGCTGTAATCGCTGGTTTTGACGTGTCGAGAGTTTTCATAGATGGCGGCAGCAGCTTAAACCTCATGTATGCAGATACATTGAGGAAGATGAACATATCCCTAGCAAATCTGAAACCAACTGACACACGCTTCCACGGGATTACACCAGAGAAGCCAAGTTACCCATTGGGCAAGATCAACCTCGACGTTCAGTTTGGAACCCGAGAAAACTACAGGATAGAGAATCTGGAATTCGAAGTGGTGGATTTCCCGTCGCAATACCACGCCTTGTTGGGACGACCAGCGTACGCCAGGTTCATGGCAGTGCCGCATTATACATATCTGTTGTGGAGGTTGCCTGGGCCTAAGGGACCTATCACAATCAAAGGAAGTTTCGCATTATCTGATAAATGCGACAAGGATTTTCATCGACTGTCAGAAACTTTCGGGATGCAAGCAGAATATGCGGCACCTAGGTTCACTGATTATGATGTGCTGCCAGAAGTAGGAAGACCTTCTAAGGAGCCAACTTTCAATATAAATAAGGATTCAAAAGAGGTACAGATCCACCCGACAGATCCAAAGAAAACGACGTCCATTGCCGCAAACATGGATGTCGCATAGGAAAGCGCGCTCGTCGAGTTCCTCCGTGAGCACTGGAGAATCTTCGCATGGTGTCCAGCTGACATGCCAGGAGTACCCAGGGAACTTGCCGAGCACCACCTCAATTTGGATCCTCTCGCGAGACCAGTAAAGCAACCTTTGCGGCGTTTTTCGGAGCCTAGTCGCAAAGCTATGCTATCAGAAATAGATCGACTCAAAGATGCTGGGTTTATCAGAGAAATATCTACAGAAGCCACATGGGTAGCTAACCCAGTGATGGTGCCGAAGAAACACACAATAGTCCTTCGCATGTGCGTCGACTTCACGTGTCTCAATAAACATTGTCCCAAGGATCACTTTCCCCTCCCAAGGATCGATCAAATCATCGACTCCACGGCAGGATGCGAACGTCTTTCCGTTCTGGACGCGTACTCTGGTTATAACCAGATCAGATTAAAAGAAGAAGACGAAGCCAAAACAGCGTTCATCACACCTTATGGCGTGTTTTGCTACAAAACAATGCCCTTTGGTCTGAAAAACGCGGGAGCAACATATCAACGGATGATGCAGAAGTGCCTAGCAACACAGATTGGAAAAAATGTACAAGTCTACATCGACGATGTCGTAATAACGTCAAAAAAGGGGTCAACCTTGATCGAAGATTTGAAGGAAACCTTCGACAACCTCGACAGGTTCTGTCTCAAGCTGAACCCGACAAAGTGCTCGTTTGGAGTTCCTGCAGGAGAACTTCTCGGGTTCTTAGTATCAGCAAGAGGGATTGAAGCCAATCCCGAAAAAATACAGGCCATTGTTACTATGCGAAAGCCAACAAAGCTGAAAGAGATACAGCAGTTAACGGGGCGAGTCGCAGCTTTAAGCAGATTCGTCGCCAGGCTAGGAGAAAAGGCGCTGCCGTTCTATGCATTGATCAAGCAAGGGGAAAAATTCCAATGGAACGAGGAAGCAGACAGAGCTTTCGAGAATCTCAAGCGAGCAATTTCGACACCACCGATATTGGTGGCACCAAAAGAGAAAGAACCTCTCCTCTTGTACATTGCAGCTACACCTCAGGTGGTCAGCACGGCCCTAGTAGTCGAAAGGGAAGAAGAAGGCAAGCTTCATGGAGTTCAAAGGCCAGTATATTTCATCAGCGAAGTACTGTCGCCGTCAAAACAGCGGTACCCGCAATATCAAAAGCTAGCATATGGAGTATTCACGACGAAGAAGAAAATTGCGACACTATTTTTCGGCACACCCGATAATAGTGGTCAATGAGGCTCCCTTATCAAATATACTAAACAACCCGGAAGCTACGGGTCGTGTCTCCCTTTGGGGAATAGAACTTTCCCTCGGGACATCACATATGAAAAAGAAAAGCAATAAAATCGCAGGTTTTACCAGATTTCATTGCGAGTGGATGGAGCTACAAAACACGGGACCCCCAGATTTATCGAGAACTTGGACCATGAACTTCGACGGGTCCAAAAGATTGGAAGGTGCTGGAGCAGGCGTGATATTAGTATCACCTGAGGGCGACAAATTGAAGTATGTTCTGCGGATGACGTTCCCAAACGCATCTAACAATGAAGCAGAATATGAAGCTCTCATACACGGGATGAAGATGGCGAAAGCTTGCGGTGCAACCCGACTGAAAATTTTCGGCGACTCACAGTTAGTAGCACAGCAAGTCATGAACCAATGCGATGCAGTCAACGAAAGTATGATAGCATACAAAGAGGTGTACAATGAGCTGGAGAAGTTATTCGATGGTTGTGAAGTAAACCACATCAGCAGGATGAGCAACGATGAAGCCGACGTTCTCGCAAACATCGGGTCACAATGCCTCGCGATCCCTTCAGGTGTGTTCTGGGAAGAGATTAGCGAGAGATCAACAAAGCCAGCAAAAACAAAGAAGGAGAAAAAAGAGAAATCCTCGAATACCGCCAAAGACACAGCAGAAGAAGAAGAAGAGCAAGAGCTAGTCATGATGGTGCAAATTCCATGGATGCAGGCTTACATATCATATATCCTAAGGAAAACCATACCCGACGATGCAGTCGAGGCAAGGCGAATAATTAGGCGATCAAAAGCTTTTACTGTGGTCAAAGGGGAGTTATACAAACGCAGTATCTCGGGTGTGCTACAACGGTGTGTTACACCCGAAGAAGGAAGGATCATCTTAAAGGACGTGCATGAAGGAATATGTGGGCACCACGCGAGTAGCAGAGCTATCGCGGCTAAGGTTTTCAGAGCAGGATTTTATTGGCTCACAGCAATCGAGGATGCAAAGGAAATAGTGCGCACTTGCGACGCGTGTCAAAGATTTGCGGCAAGACCTCACTCACCAGCAGCGGAACTTATGCCAATCCCATTGTCTTGGCCCTTTGCTCAATGGGGTCTCGACATGGTGGGTAAATTGCACAAAGCTTCGCCAGGAGGATACGAGTATATGTTAGTAGCTGTCGACAAATTTACCAAGTGGATAGAGGCGAAGCCAATAAATTCACCAGATGCAGCATCCGCAATAAAGTTTGTGAAGAGCATTGTCTTTCGCTTTGGAGTACCTCACAGCATCGTCACAGATAATGGCAGTAACTTTACTTCCAAGGAGTTCAAAGCATATTGTGCAGAAGTGGGCATAAAACTAAGTTTTGCGTCTGTCGCACATCCACAGACCAATGGTCAAGTCGAAAAGGCCAATGGCATCATCTGCAATGGCATCAAGAAGCGCCTGTTAGGACCTTTGGAAAAAGCTAGACATACTTGGCCAGAGGAGCTACCAAGTGTTTTGTGGAGTATACGAACAACACCAAATACAGCGACGCAGGAAACGCCGTTCTTTTTGGTCCACGGAGCTGAAGCAGTTTTGCCGATAGAAATAGAGCATGATTCTCCACGAGTCGCAGAACATGACGAAGAAACTTCGAGAAAAGCTTTGGAGGATGATGTCGACGCACTCGATGAAGCTCGAGACGAAGTCCTGTCACGAGTCGCCAAATATCAGCAGGACTCGAAAAACTATCACGGTCGACGATTGCGGCCAAGATCTTTCCAAGTTGGTGACCTGGTTTTACGACTCAATCAAAAAAGCCATGAAAAACTCGAGTCACCGTGGCTAGGACCATACATCGTCACAGAAGTAATAGAAGGAGGAGCATACAGAATCAAAGACAAGAAGACAGGGATTGACGAGCCAAATCCCTGGAACGTGGCACAGCTCAGGCGTTTCTACGCCTAGATGTCGAAATATAGTCCTCCTCTGTAAAGCTACAATGTACTGAAACGCCCGCGAGTTTTCAGACGCACTCTTTTCCTTTTTCGGGGCACCGAGCGGGGCCGGGAAAGGTTTTTAATGAGGCGGGCTCGCGGTGCTGCAATATAATAAAGATAGTGGAGTTATACATCTTTTTCTCGACAAGATCAGGGGTTTTCCCCTACATGATACAATATATATATATAAACACAGTGTCGACAAACGCAAAAGAAGCACCTTGCCTTGGTAAAAATACCTCGCCAAAAGAAAAAGAGATATAGACAAAATAGTGATCAACAAAAGACTCGGGGGCTTGCACCCACAAAAATAAGACAGTGTATATTATCTTGCCTTGGTTTAAAAACCTCGCATTATACAAATACAGCGAATAGCCACCGAAAACACTCGGGGGCTAGACAAATATAGAAATATGTTGTTCACTTCACAATAGAATCATAATCATGATTTACAAAGGAGAATTATCTACAGAAGGAAGGTAATCAGTTCTGATTCAATATATCATCAAGAGTAACTCTGTTTTCTTCAGGAGCAGCGCCAAGAAAATCAGCATAATGACCATCCGCAAAAAAGTCGGCATCCATCCGAAGAAGGTCTTCAATCATTTCCTCGGCTATAGGCGAAACCTTCGTATTGATGCGGTCGATACCAACTTTTCGGCGCCGTACCTTCTCGTGAACTTTCGCGACAACTTGGTTCAAATCAAGCTTTGAGTGGCAAATCTGAAGCATTATAAGGGCAAATCTGGCGCCAGCCACCAGTTGAGCTCTGACAAAGTGATGGATCCTGTGGGCATCCTTAAACTTCTCCATTAACTCGGGAAGAGTCTTTGGTTGAATATTCCGAGGAAACATAGAGTTATAAACCATAGAGAGGGTCTTGGTACAGAAGTCAAGATACCCGCGAACCTGGAGCGCGCGATCTTGAAATCTCACGATTTGGTGAGTTCGTTCAGGCGTGCCCCAAAAAGTCGACCCATGATTACGTGCAAGCCGAAGAAGAACATTGGAACGAGCCTCGACACGTTCATCTTCAGCAGCAGTATCCAAAAAAGCACCTATTCGTTTCTTACAACAGGTCAGTAAAAAATAAGGAGGCAAGCAGTAAAGGAAAAAGAAGCGCGACAAAGATACTCAAACATACCCGCCATATCCAAGCTAGCATCTACTAGCAGCTGGAGCATGGAATTTTCCCGAGATACAGCAGCATCAGCCTCAGCAACAGCAGAATCCTTTTCAGCAATAGCAGCTTGAGCTTGATGGAGCGCAATTTTTTCTCTTTCGGAAGACTCTCGAGATTGTTCCATGAGTTTAAGCGATTGTTTCTTCGTGAACTGAAGTTGCTGTCGAAGTTCTTGCAAATCTTCCGACAAAGGTGTGCTTGAGGGACCTTCACGGAAATTGTCATCGGTTTTTACTTTCTTCGACAAGGACGACGCGGGAGCAGCATCAGGAGAGGAAGGATTTGTTGAATAGTTATCAAATATCAACTGGAAAAGAAGATCCCCGAATCAATGATAGCACCAGAAGGAATTTCATTGATCATAAGATATTTACATGGTCATTACAAAAGAAGTTCTCCTAAGGGACTGGCAGGGAACTTATCGCTAAGACTAGAACGGCGACAAAAGGAAAGGAAAGAAAGAAAGCAAAAACTAGACCTCCGGCCTTGATGAGCTAGGAGTCGAAGTTGGCTTGATCCCGAGATAGGCCAAGATTTTCTTCGTGTTAGGTTTGGCCGCCTTAATCAGCGACCTCCACTTCGACTGCTCTATTTGATTGGTGTCGCCAACCTTCATCCAATCAATAGTCTGTCGGCTGTCAGCAACCAGGGCAACAGTACTTTCGACAGCAATCTTCATGTTTTCTTGGCGCATTTTCAGACCAAGGTCCTCTGCTGAATTAAAGCTCTTGGCGAGGTCAAGGAAAGTTGCGGGTTCCTCTTTCTTCGGGAAAAAATAAGGAAAAAGCCGCGACAACCCTGCTTTGGCCTGATCAATGCCTTCGCGTGCCTCTGATCCATGAACCTCGAGAAATGACAAGGCGTCAAGAAGAGGATCATTGGCGGGTTCTTCAAGTTGAAACTCCTGGGCTGTTTTAGCTGTCAAAAAAGAAACTTATTGAGCAACAAACAAACACAGAGAAGGAAATACAAAAAATGATAAGTGGCACTTACCGACGAAGCGGCGACTTTGTGTCTTTAAGCGCTTAAGGATCGCCTCTTCGCGAGCAGATTGGGCAGCTATGTGATCGCCCAGTGAAGTTTCAGCGGTGTGAAGCCTTATTTTAAGATCTTCGACACCAGCAGCGTCAGTCTTGGCCTTATCAGCTTCTGCTCTAGCTTCAGTAGCAACCAATTCGGCCTTTTTGCGAGCTTTTTCACTATGCTCTAATCGTTGAGCAAGTGTGTTGGCACGCTCATTGGCTTCCGCCAATTTTTCTGGCAAAGAAGAAAAATATAGTTAAAAACTTCGACAATATAGGAGCAAAAGGGCAAAGGTAAAAAGAAGTAGCAAAATATTACCTTCAGTTTTATTAGCATATTCACGGTACCCAACAAATTGGGCACCGATGCGGAGAAGATCCTTGATCATAGGCTGTTAAAAAAAGAGGACAAAGAGAAAATGGGGGTATGAGAAAAATATAATGATACACAGAAGTAAGCAGAGAAAACATAAACAATGACAAAAAAGTGGAGAGCTTACATCTTCCATGAGAAGGTTCGAGGAGCTACTCAATTGGAGAGTAGGTTCCGCGATAATCTCCGTCCTTGCCCTTTTCGGTGAAGAGGCTCGGGGGCTTGTCGGAGGAGTCGCGGTGTCGACATTTTGTCGAGGAGGCGACGTTTCTTCCCCTTCGACTGGCGTTTCCGAGGCGACTAATGTATGTGACGTACTCGTTCGAGTAGCCACATCAACAGTTGGTAACACTCCTTCATCATCACTACGAGTACAAGTCGACAGTATAAAGGCAAGATAGACAAAAAATCTTCAAAGCAAAACAAAACAGGAATATGGTACTTACGAACTGATAAGAGTTTCGAGGTATGGATCATAAGCCGACCCCGGCTGAGAAGGAACAGTTTTGTCGGGTTTGGAGGTGCCGGAAGCTTCGGCGTCATCCCTTTTCCTTTTGTTCTTCGGGGAAACAGCAGTAGGAAGGGATTGCGTCGACTCGCTAGCTTCAGATTCAATTTCCTTTTCATGGGAAGCCGCAGATTTGTGAGAACCTGCGACTTCACTTCCATGAAGAGAAGAACCTTGATTGTCTTCGGCAACGATAGCTTGTTCTTCGACTTCTCCATCCTCAGGAAGGGGAGGAAGAGAAGACATAGTAGGATGGTTCTGCAAAAAATAGCGACAAAGGAAAAAATAGCGAGATATCAATACAGTGAGATGCAGGAAACATTTGGAAACAAGATAAAAATCGAGAAGACAAAAATACCTTGGGGAGAGGATTGGTGGAGCTGTATGGTACCACGCTGCAAGAGGAAGGAACAGGATCTTTCTTGTTTAAACTGGAAATTCTTCGAATCAGCTTCTCCAAGTCCTTTGCAGAAAGATCACTGGAGAGCCTATTGGCGTCGTTTCCACCAGCATATGTCCAAAGGGGATTTTTGCGAGCCTGAAGAGGCTGCACTCTAATTCTAAGAAAGTAGGCAGTGATTTGAACACCAGAAAGCTCTTTGCCTCGAGTATTTTGAAGCTGACGAATACGAGACATAAGTGCTTCTGTCGCCTTTTTCTCTTCCTCGGAAGCTTCAGCGTCCCAGGAGCGGCGGCGTTGAATTTTGGCACTTCCATCGAAGGGGATTATGTTGTGCTCCACAGAGTTGGCACTTTCTTCGTGAATGTAGAGCCACTTTTTGCGCCACCCTTGAACAGAATCGGGAAATTTGACGTCGAAGTATTCAACGTCAGTTCGGACACAAATAACAACGCCGCCTATGTTATAAGAAGCGTTGCGAGAGGCATTGCGGCGAAGAAGGAAAATGCGTTTCCAAAGAGCCCAATTGGGAGGGACTCCAAGGAAACATTCGCACAGCGTGATGAAAATGGAAATATGGAGGATAGAATTGGGGGTCAACCGGTGTAGTTGAATCCCATAAACAAAGAGAAGGCCGCGGAGGAAATCGTGAATAGGGGCAGAAAGGCCGCGGATGAGGTGATCAACGAAACTGACCCGATACTCCATTGGAGGGTTGGGGTAGCTTTCTTCGCTTGGAAAGCGGATGGCGTCATCTTTCTTCATCAGGCCAAGCTTCTTCATCAGGTTGAGGTCTTGGTTGGAGATTTTAGATCTCTCCCAGTCAAGATCTTCGGCGGCCATTGCGGATTCTGGAGTGCTGTGGCGCGTAAGTCGCGTGCGTGGTGGCATCAACAGCAATGGACAAAGCAATGCTTGAGCGTGCGGAAGATCAAACAGAATTGGGCGCAAGAGAAGTTTTTGCAGAGGGGAACAGATGTGCGGCGCAAGCGAAGGACTGGACCGAGGTTGAAGAAAGGTTTATATAGGGTTCGGGCGAAGCAGTGCACCGTTGGATGAAGAAATCGTGTGGTGAAAAAAGGATCTCATAGACACAAGGGTAAAAAGGTATTTTTACTGGAAAGGACCGGAGCAGGCGTTACCGTACGAGCGCCAGGAAAAGCGGAGGACGTGTGTCCCCCACTTGCACGACGTGTCATCGTGGTGGGAACAGTGGACCCACAAGGCAGGAAAAATCCCAATTATTGACAGAGATGAAGAGAATTTGACAAAGGAAAATATGTCGACAAGGAAAATAAAAAGAGAATGGCGACAGGGTAAATCATTTGAATACTTTTGAGCCTTTGATCAAATACAAGTTTTTGCCCAAATGCTCGGGGGCTACTTTGGAAAAATAGAAAATTTCGAGTATGACAATATAGAAATGGCGAGAGCCTATGACCAAATCCAAGAATTTGTTCATAGCCTCGGGGCTACTCCCATCGGGAGCGCTGGTCGCGCACCCGATAAATATGAAAATATCGAGAAGGATTATAAAAATAGCGGCAAAGGATACTAATCTGTGGAGCCTACACCCAAGCACAAGTTCTTGGCTGTAGCCTCGGGGGCTACTCCCATCGGGAACGCTGTTCGCGTGCCCGATGACTTTTATCAAAATAAACAGAAGTGAGTATATTTCGAGTTACAAAGATAACTCTACATATACTCCCATCGGGAAGACGAAATAAGTCATCAAATATGACTCGATAAAATGTGCTATTCCAAAGGCGAAAAGCACTCGACAATATATTCTCGAACGCCAAAGTTGCGATCAATTTCTCGAATGCCGCAAATTTGCGAAGGTAAGACCCCAGATCCGTTCTGCTGGGCGTGGCATCGCCAAAGACTGCGCTCTGCTACTTTTATCCGTATCAACGGATACGAAGAAAAATCCTAACGGACGCGTTAGGTACCCGATAAATTTGAGCGGGACTCGACGGAATGGTAAGACCTTAAGCGGCACTCGTCGAAGTTTACACCAGTATCCCGAGATCATGTCCGGGGACGTGATCTTGAAGTAGGTTTTTGCGGATTGCCACTAGAGCAGTTAACTAGTACCTGATCCGTCAGATGAACTAGCCCCAACTACCGTTATCCCTGTACAATATAGAATTTTATGTGAAGAAGCATAAATAAAAGTTCTCGAAAAAATATAAACGAGATGAGATTTCCCTTGACTCTACGATTCAAGCAAAATCTCGGGGCTACTGACATAGGCATCCCAAATGGGCCTCGCCGAAGATAGTACCCGGAGTTTATCGAAGGCCCACTACCCGAAGAATAAGAAGATTCGAGAGTCCAAGCTGTATTAAGGAAAGCTAGAGTTGTAATAGAAAGAGTTATTTGTAATTTGACGGGATGAGTTAGAAACCGTCCCGGACTCTGTAACTTGTACCAAACGAAACCCTCGGCTCCACCTCCTATATAAGGGGGAGTCGAGGGACAAAGAAAGGATCGAATCTACTGTCAACATAACCCTAATTTTCATAATCGCCGAGTACTTTTCGCCTAAACCTTCGAGATCTACTTGCCCTCTACTTCTAGCAAAACCCTAGTCTACAATCTGTAGGCATTGACAAGTTAATCCTTTGTCAGTAATCATATAATGGAGATTGCAAACTAAAATAAGGTGTGCAAAAAGTAAATGATAAGACTTCTCATTAATATTCCATAACGATAACTCACACCAACGGATACATAGATAACTAACTAAGAGAGATACTTCCACATTGCATACTATTCCATATGATAACTTCCCTACTCATGATATGACACTACTTGATAGTAAAAGATAAAGGTGGTGATGATGTGATACCGCGGCACTCCCCCAAGCTTGGAACAAACCAAGGGGATGCCAATACCGATGATGAATTACTCCTTCGGTGATGGTGGTGATGGATTCTTCTCGACAAGCTTGTTAACCAGCTCCTTTAAATCTTCAATCTCATAGGTGAGGTTGCGAATCATCTCCGAGTTGTGCTCAACGCGGCTCATAATCATGTCAGGTGGTGAATTCCAACTCCTAGAGTTGTTTCCCCATCCTTCAGCTTCAGATTTCATCTCTCCTGCAATGTCAGAACGATCTATATCCCAATTACTTGGCAACACTACCTTGGGGGTCCTTTCAGTTTGACGATCGTAGATCAGATTGCGGTAAGGGTTGTAATTGCTCGGAGAAGATGTCCTTGGAGCCATGTAACGACGTGGAACCGCTCCTCCGGTAGCGATTCGTGCACTCCTCTTGATGTTGGATGGATTTGATATCACGCCAATACTTGCAATGGTGGCTCGCTGGTGTTCCTGCGGAGCTTCCTCCACTTCTTCCTCATCCTCTCTTGCATCTTCTTTCTTCAGTTCCGGGTCTTGAATATTTTCCTCCAAAGGTCCCTTGTCCTTGTTGTTGGAGACCATGGTGCTTCTAGATCAAAACAAATCTGCGGAAAACAGCTCGAAACAAAACACGACGAGAAAACGATATTACGGACCTCCAGGGGTCCGGGGGATTATATAGCAAATATTTTTACGACAAAAGGAAGGTTCCAGGCCGAAAACGAGTGGAAACGGGACGCCGAGGTGCCGTCACCATAGGTCGGCGCGGCCAGGGTGGGGCCCGCGCCGGCCTGTGGTGACGGGCCCTCGCGCGTCTTTTCCACTCTGTTTCGATTCCGTAATTTTTCATATTTTCCAAAAACAGCAAAAATAATGTTCGGAAAGGTAAACGCGGACTTTTTATTACCTGTACTGTTACCTATTCAAAGTCGAGTTCTGGCGGACTGTCAATTTGTCCTTTGATGAAGGCCTCCGGTGTTTCCACTTGAATAATATCAACATCAACATTATAAGAATCACCCGAGATATAATGCTTGAGTCTTTGTCCATTCACCACTTGTGTGGCATTGCCTTGGAGAGAGCTAATTTTAATTGCTCCTGAACGATACACCTCCTCAACAACATACGGTCCTTCCCACTTCGAGAGTAATTTCCCCGCAAAGAATCCGAGACGAGACCGATACAATAGGACTTTATCCCCAATATTAAACTCTCTTTTGATAATCCTTCTATCATGCCATTTCTTAACTTTTTCTTTAAAGAGTTTAGCATTTTCATAAGCTTCACTTCTCCATTCATCTAGAGAACTTAATTGCAGCAATCTTTTATTACCGGCTAATTTAGGATCTTTATTTAGTTCTCTAACAGCCCAATAAGCTTTGTGCTCTAGTTCTAAAGGTAAATGACAAGCTTTTCCATAAACCATTTTATAAGGTGACATTCCCATAGGATTTTTATAAGCAGTTCTATAAGCCCATAGTGCTTCTTTCAATTTGCTAGCCCAATTCTTTCTAGATTTATTAACGATCTTTCCCAAGATAGCTTTAATCTCCCTATTTGATAATTCTACTTGACCACTAGTTTGAGGGTGATAAGCGGAAGCAATTCTATGATTAATACCATACTTAGCAAGAGTTTTTCTAAAACCTCCATGAATAAAATGAGAACCTCCATCAGTCATAATATATCTAGGTACTCCAAATCTAGGAAATATAACATCTACAAGCATTTTTATAGAGGTCTCACCATCAGCACTTTTTGTAGGTATAGCTTCTACCCATTTAGTAACATAATCAACAGCGACAAGTATATGAGTGTTACCATCTGAAGAAGGGAAAGGACCCATGAAGTCGAATCCCCAACAATCGAATGGTTCAATAACAAGAGTATAATTCATAGGCATTTCATTGCGTCTGGAGATATTACCAACTCTTTGACATTCATCACAAGATAAAATAAATTTCCTTGCATCTTTGAAGAGTGTTGGCCAATAAAAACCTGATTGTAGAACCTTTTGCGCGGTTCTATCTCCAGCGTGATGTCCTCCATAAACACTACCATGACATTTACTCAATATCTCCTGTTGTTCATATTCGGGAACACATCTTCGCATAATACCGTCCACTCCTTCTTTATATAAGTGTGGGTCATCCCAAAAATAATGCCTCAAGTCATAAAAGAATTTCCTCCTTTGCTGAGCTGAAAAGGTTGGAGGCAAATACTTCGAAACAATAAAGTTAGCATAATCTGCATACCAAGGGCTCTCTCGCGAGCTCACCTTTATTACAGCCAATTGTTCATTTGGAAAACTATCATTAACGAGAACAGGATCATAAGCAATATTTTCCAATCTAGACAAATTATCAGCAACAGGATTATCAGCACCTTTTCTATCTATAATATGTAAATCAAATTCTTGCAACGAAGTACCCATCTAATAAGCCTTGGCTTAGCATCTTTCTTTGTCATAAGGTATCTAATTGCAGGCATGATCGAGTATGAATTGTAACTTTCGAATCAACAATATAGGGTCTAAACTTGTCACAAGCAAAGACTACAGCTAACAATTCTTTTTCAGTTGTAGCATAATTTCTTTGAGCAGCATCAAGAGTCTTACTAGCATAATGAATAACATTTAATTTTTTATCTACCCGCTGTCCAAGAACAGCGCCTACAAGCAAAATCACTAGCATCACACATAATTTCAAAAGGCAAATTCCAATCGGGAGGTTCGACTACGGGAGCAGTTGTTAAGGCTTTCTTTAGAGTTTCAAAAGCTTCCTTACAATCATCATCAAAAACAAAAGGTACATCTTTTTGAAGAAGATTAGTAAGAGGCTTTGAAATTTTAGAGAAATCTTTAATAAATCTCCTATAAAACCCAGCGTGACCAAGAACACTACGAATCTCTTTAACATCCCTCGGATAGGGCATCTTCTCAATTGCTTCAACTTTAGCTCTATCAACTTCAATACCTCTCTCGGAAATTTTATGTCCCAATACAATTCCTTCATTAACCATAAAGTGGCATTTCTCCCAATTAAGAACAAGGTTAGTTTCTTCACATCTCTCGCAAAACTTTATCGAGGTTTCGCAAGCAATTATCAAAAGAATTCCCATAGACAGAAAAATCATCCATGAACACCTCTACAATACTTTCGCAAAAACCATGAAAAATAGCAGACATGCATCTTTGAAAAGTAGCGGGAGCATTACATAAACCAAAAGGCATACGCCTATAAGCATAAGTTCCATAAGGACAAGTAAACGTGGTTTTCTCTTGATCTTTAGCTTTAACGACAATTTGTGAAAACCCGGAATAACCATCAAGAAAGCAAAAATGAGTATTTTTAGATAACCTTTCTAGCATTTGATCAATAAAGGGTAAAGGGTAATGATCTTTCTTAGTAACTTTATTAACTTTTCGAAAATCAATGCACATTCTATAACCTACAACTATTCTTTGAGGGATAAGCTCATCATTATCATTAGGCACAACAGTCATTCCTCCTTTCTTAGGAACACAATGCACAGGACTAACCCATCTACTATCGGCAATAGGATATATAATACCAGCTTCAAGAAGTTTTAATACCTCGTTCCTTACCACCTCTTTCATCTTTGGAATTAGACGACGTTGATGTTCAACAACGGGCTTTGCATCTTCTTCCATATTAATAGCATGTTGGCAAATAGAAGGAGAAATCCCTTTCAAATCATCAAGAGTATAGCCAATAGCTCCTCGGTGTTTCTTCAATATTTCCAATAACCTTTCTTCCTCAATCTCTGAAAGCTTAGAACTAATAATAACAGGATATATTTTCTTATCATCAATATGAGCATATTTAAGATTATCAGGTAAAGGGTTTAAATCAAAAACAGGATCTTCTTTTGGTGGCGGTGTTGTACCCAAATCTTCCACCGGTAAATCATGCTTGAGAATAGGTTGGCGAAGAAAAATTTCCTCAAGCTCATCTCTTTCTTTCCTAAAAGCTTCACTTTCACTATTCTCCAAATGTTGCTTGCAAAGGATTATTAGGAACAAGAACAATAGATGCACACTTGCTCCATTTTAAAATCATTACTAGGCAAGTCAGCTTTATAAGGAGTTTTGGTAAATTTAGAAAAGTTAAATTCATAAGGTTCACCAGCAAATCTAGTCAAAATTTTCTCTTTCTTACAATCTATAATAGCTCCACAAGTATTTAGAAAAGGTCTACCAAAAATGATAGGACAATGATCACTAGCGAGCAGAACCAAGTACCAAAAAGTCAGCGAGGATATTTAACCTTACCACATAGAACTTCCACATCTCGAACAATACCAATTGGAGAAATAGTTTCTCTATTAGCTAGATGAATAACCACATCAATATCTTCAAGTTCACAAGAACCAATTTCGTGCATAATCTCTGTGTAAAGCTCATAAGGAATAGCACTAACACTTGCACCAATATCACATAAACCATAATAGCAATGATCACCAATTCTAACGGATAGCATAGGAACACTAACTTGTTTGGGTTTATTAGGATGTGAAACAATATTAGAAGCATCTTCACGAGAAAATAATATGACCATCTTCCACATTTTCGAGTCACAAGATCTTTAACTATTGCAACAACGAGGTTCAATTTTAATTTGTTCTTCAGGTTCTTTAGGTTTCTTTTCACTTTTATTAACCGCACTAGATATGACAGAGTACTCCCTCATTTTAGCAGGGAAAGGAGTTTTTTCAATATAAGCTTCAGGAATAACATTATCAACAGTTTCAATCACTCCACATTTGTTTACAGATGAATCAACTTTATCTTTATACGGTTCATGATACTTATCAAAATTCTTCTTAGGCAATTCATAATGAGAGGCAAAAGCTTTATAAAGATTTGCAACAACTTGGGAATCAAGACCATATGTAGCACTCATATTACGAAATTTATCGGTATCCATAAAAGCTTCAATGCATTTATAATCATAAATTATACCCGATTCTCTATCTTTGTCGTTCTCCCATCCTTCAGTATTTTCTTGGATCCGATCAAGAAGGTCCCTTTTAAACTCTTCTTTGTTGCGTGTAAATGATCCCGAACAAGAAGTATCCAGCAAGGTCTTGTCTTGAAAAGAAAGTCTTGCATAGAAATTATCAATAATAACATTACCAGGAAGCTCATGAATGGGGCATTTGAGCATTAAAGACTTCAATCTCCCCCAAGCTTGGGCAATACTCTCTCCATCATGAGGCCAGAAATTATATATGCGGTTCCGATCTTTGTGAATTTCACTTGGAGGATAAAATTTGGAATAAAATAATGGCACAATGTCCTCCCAATCAATAGAATCACCATTCTTCAGCAATTTATACCAGTGCGCCGCTTTACCAGACAGCGATATAGTGAATAGTTTCTTCCTAACTTCATTCATAGAAATACCTGCACATTTGAATAACCCGCATAATTCATGCAAAAACAATAAATGATCACCAGGATGAACAGTTCCATCCCCTTCATAGCGGTTATCCATAACACGTTCAATAATTTTCATAGGTATTTTATATGGTACTACTTCCTCACCTGGCGCTTCATCCACTACCGTTGCAGTAGTAGTAGATTTCCCAAATAGAAATTGAAGAGAAGATCTCTCCATAATGACTTATAGCAGACGAGCGAGAAATAAAATCAGCACAAACGAGTAAAGGTTTTCCTTACCAATTCCACTTACCAATAGCGCTTCACTCCCCGGCAACGGCGCCGAGAAAATAGTCTTGATGACCCACAAGTATAGGGGGTGTATCGTAGTACTTTCGATAAATAAGAGTGTCGAACCCAACGAGGAGCGAGAAGGTGTTGACAAGCGGTTTCGATGAAGGATTCACTTGTAAATGCTCACGGACAAGTATTCGGGGGTTTTGATATTGCAGATAAATAAAGTACAAGTAAATAAAATGCGAGAGAAATAATTGCAGCGAGTGGCCCAATCCTTTTTAGCACAAAAGACAAGCCGGTTTGTTTACTTATAATGACCAAGCGTTCTTGAGGACACACGGGGATTTTAGTCTAGTACTTTCGCTTCATGTGGCTAAATAATCTTCACTGTTTTGATAAGTGTTGTGTGGGTGAACCTATGCTAATGCACCGCCCTTCCTAGGACTAATACATACTTGTGATTATACCCCTTGCAAGTATCCGCAACTACAAGAAAGTAATTAAGATAAATCTAACCACAGCCTTGAACTCTGAGATCCTGCGATCCCTCTTGCATCGATATACTAACGGGAGCTTAGGTTTCTGTCACTCCGGCAACTCCGCAATTAGCAACCGAATACAAGATGCACTCCCCTAGGCCCATAAATGGTGAAGTGTCGTGTAGTCGACGTTCACACGACACCACTAGAAGAATGACACCACAACTTAAATATCTTAACATTGAATATTACTCAACCATAATTCACTACTAGCATTTAGACTTCACCCATGTCCTCAAGAACTAAACAAACTACTCACGAGACATCATATGGAATACAATCAGAGGTGATATGATGATGAATAACAATCTGAACATAAACCTTGGTTCAATGGTTTCACTCAATAGCATCTATAACAAGTAGAGAATAATGCCGGGAGAGTTTCCCCTATCATACAATCAAGATTTAACGCAAATTGTTACAGCGGTGACGAGGTGCAGCGGTGGTGATGGCGGTGTAGATAGTGGAGATGATGATGATGATGATGGAGATGATGTCCCGCTCGATGACGATGGCGATGGCGTCGATTTCCCCCTCCGGGAGGGAATTTCCCCGGCGGATTCCTGCCCGCCGGAGAGCTCTTTTCTCTCTGGTGTTCTCCGCCCCGCGAGGCGGCTGTAACCCTTCGTGAGGTCCTCTCTCGTGGCTTAGGTTTTCGGGACGAAGGAGTACGCGAAGAAAAGGAGGCGAAAGGGGCTGTGGGGCCCCCAGACCACAGGGTGGCGCGGCCAGGCCATGGGCCACGCCGCCCTAGGGTCTGGGCCCACAGTGGCTCCTCTCTGCTCCCCCTTCTGGCTCCCTTCGTCATCTGGAAAAATAGGAATTTACGTGAAATTCCCTTCCACAGTTGATCTTCCGAAATATTGCGTTCGACGGTGCTTTTTCCAGCGAGAATCCTCGGCTCCGGTGCTTGATCCTCCAATGATGATGAAACATGCAAAATAGATGAAATAACATAAGTATTGTGTCCCAATATGAAATATATCAATGAATAACAGCAAATTATGATACAAAATAGTGATGCAAATTGGACGTATCATGGGGGCGACAGCGGGACGAGAGCGGGGCGATAGGCGGGGCGGCGCGGTGGCGGGGCGGGGCGAGAGAGGGGCGGGCGATAGCCGGCGTTAGGCGGGCGATAGGCGGGTGACAGCGGGCGAGAGAGGGGCGGGAGTGGGTAACGGCTAGCTGAGGTGGCACGATCTGATTCGTCCACCTCAGCTAGCCGTTGGGGTAGCCGTTGGTACTTCAAAAAATCTGAAAAAATATCAAAAAACCCTAAAATTTCAGACCCACCCCCTATAAATACCCCCATATGGTTTCACTCACTCCACACCCATTTCATCTCCTTCACTCTCTCAAACCTTCTCCACCATGGCCGGTTGGACTCCACCAGATTTGACCACGTTCACGGATCTGATAGGGTCCGACGGGTCACCAATAGGCCTAGATGATCTCTCTCCGACACATCGTCGCACCAATGTCGGTTCTTCGCCGCATCCCCGAGTTTTATACCCCTCCAGCACACCACCTCCGGGGCCATATGGGCCATACGCTCCACCTCCGGTGCCATATGGTTCATACCCTCCGCCTCCATATCCATACCCCCAACCACCTCCACATGCTCCACCTACAGGTAGAGAGAGTGGCACTATACCTCCCTACCCGTCATATGGTTCATACCCTTCACCACCTCATCCGTATCCATACGCGCCATATGGTCCGTACCCCCCACCACCTCCTGAAGCTAGTGCTCCAAGCTTGGAGTCCGATGCCGCGGAAACATTCGTAGCACCGCGTCAACCGCGTCCAAAGAGGCTTGACTGGACAAAAGAGGAAGAGGAAAAACTGGTACTGTACTTACCCATCACATATTTATTTCGGGGTTGGTTCTTGCTTGGATTTTTCACTAACAATATCTATTTCGGGGTAGGTTAATTCTTGGCTTTTTAACTCCAAAGACTCTGTTGCCGGTAATTGCAAGTCCGGCACTAGTTTTTGGGGTTCTATAGCTGCAACCTTCAACTCTACCGCGGATCCTGCCCGTCATCGGACCTCGAAGCAGCTGAAGGATCATTGGAACTCCTACAACAAGGAGGTGTCCCTGTTCAATGCATTTTACATCCAAGAATCAGCGATACGTCAGAGTGGAGCAGACGATGAGATGGTCATGAAGGCGGCAATGGCGAGGTACGCCAATGACAAAAGAGTGACTCAGCCGTTCAGACGGCACCACTGGTGGGATGCTGTAAAAAATGAAGCGAAGTGGAAAGGACAACATGGTCCTGGTAGTGGAACCGACTCCACTTCCAAGAGAAGCCGTCTAGGAACTTCTGGTGAGTACAGCTCTAGCGAGGCGACAGGCGACACGGAGGAAGAGCGTCCAACGGGCCGCGATAGGGCCAAGGCCGCGGCACAGAAGGGTAGGAGGAAGGGGAAGGAAACCTCATCAAGCAGTGAGGTAGGGAGTAAATCCTTCGCGATGAGGAACATGATGAAGGGTTTAGTGAAGGCCAAGCTATTCAAGCAATGGAACAAAATGAAAGACCGATCAACCGCCGACATGGACGAATCAGAAAAGCGCAAACATGCGAAGGCCATCAAGATGGTGGAACAAGAGCTTGGTCTGGAAGAAGAGGAAGAAGAGGAGGAGGAGCAGAAAGAAGAGGAAGAGGAGTAGAATTTTTATTTTTTATGTAATTTTTAATTTTTATTATGCAATTTTATTAATTATTATGTAATCGGTAACATTTTAAGTTGAATAAAATAATTTTCTTGCATTATTTTGAATGTCTAAAATAAATCGAGTGAAATAACTTAATGTGAAAAGGAAATGGTGATGTGGAGGAGAGAGAAGTGAGAGATGGCACTATAGCCCATGCATTGGCAAGGTGGGGTGAGAGTGGGGTGAGAGTGAGGAAAAAGCTGACGTGGCGGGGCTATAGTGAGGTGATGCA
The DNA here is from genome assembly GCF_022539505.1 of Lolium rigidum. NCBI lineage: Eukaryota > Viridiplantae > Streptophyta > Magnoliopsida > Poales > Poaceae > Lolium > Lolium rigidum. Next base: position 9,492,275 of record NC_061513.1, read on the forward strand.
TTGGCACCAGCCTAAGAGCCCATTTATATTCTCTCTCCTCTTCTCTCTCATCCAACAAGACATAAATATATTATTTTATTCCTTGTAGCCAGCTGACTAGATCTTATTGTACATGCTCTAAGGGCATCTCCAGCGCGTCGACGGCGCTGGGAGGTCGGTTTTTGCCGTTTGGTGGCCGCGCGCGGACATCCGGACAGCGGCCGGCGTCCGCGTGTCCGTTTGGGTCGCACGCTGCGTCAATGCGCGGACGCAGCACAAATGTCAAAAAGAAAAGAAAATAAATATAAAAAAGGAAAACAACAAAAAATAAATTTAAACAAGAGTTCATTAAACTTAGCCCTATTTTAGGCAATTTTTACACAAAAGAAAGTCCTATATGGGCTTTAAACTAAAAAAATAAAGAGGAAACCCTAGGCCAGGGTTTGGGACGCGGTGGCCGCCTGCACCCTACTCCCAGTAGTACTCATCGTCGTCGCCGTCGATGAGGACGATGCCCCTGGCGGCGACGCGCTGTTCCGGCTGGACACGCCGGAGGGCGCCGGGGACTCCGGCCAGGGCGACCACTGCGCCCTTTTCCCAGGCGGAGTGCGGGTCCGGAGGGCTCGCCGGCCTGCGCAGGCGTGCCAGCCGCGCGGCCTCCTTCCGGAGCTGCTCCGCCGCAGCGGCCTGCAGCTCCGCCTCCTGCCGGAGCGCGGCCTGACGCTCCTCCTCCGTCCGAAGCGCGGCCTGGCGCTCCTCCTCCTCCCGGAGCGCGGCCTGGCGCGTGGCCTCCTCCTGCCGGCGCGCCATGTCGAGGAAGGCCCACGCCTCCGCCTGGGCCTTCCTGGCCATCTCCTCCAGCGCGGAGGCGCGGAGCGTCTCGGCGAGGTGTGGCCATTTGGCCAGCTCCTCGAGGTCGTTGAGCTCGCGGGACGCCGCCAGCGCCGCCTGCAGCTCGGGGTCGTCCTCCTCCTGGGGCTGGGGCTGGGCTTGTGGCGCCGCCGCGGGCTCGTTGGTGTAGAGGCCGCCGGGTGGAGAGTGTGGACTATATAGGGACAGTCCCCCTCCCCAGTCCACATTTAATAGGATTGGGGCACCGACAGGTGGGCCAGCCACGCGGACCAGGCGGACACGCGAGGACGCCGCGATCCATCCGCGACCACACATACCTGGCCCAGATTTGGGCCGGGTTTGGGTCATCCCGGACATTCGCGGCCATCCATATTTGCGATGCGTGGCCGTGTTGGGCCGCAGATTTGTCCAGTTCGACCCATCCAGACGCGCGGGCGCGGGATGGATCGTCGCGTTGGAGATGCCCTAATGCTCTTCCATCATCCGCTTTAGATAGCGGCCATATGAAGCGCCTTTAGTCCCGGTTCATACAGCAACGAAAACTAAAGAAGTTTTCAGTCCCGATTCCGCAGTTTTAGTTGGGCAACCGGGTGCCTAGACGGGTGGTCGTCACAAGGATGTGGCTTGGGAGCCGCGAGCGTCCTCGAATGTATGGCTGACATTGCATTTTCCAATGGTTACCTCTATTGCCTCACGTATCATGGCGACCTATTATACAAGCTCGCCATCCGCCCAAACAAGGACTATCATACTCCGGTGGTGGTCATTTCGTCGGAGAAACTAATCATCCAAAGGCACGCCATGAAGTTTGATACACAATACGTATTCGAGCTTCGCGGAACGCTGGCAACAGCCGTGGAGGTCACGCCGGTGGTAAGCAACAACAAGGCTCGGTCTTTCAGGGTGTTCCAGCTCGCCACCAGTGAATCATCCAAATACACGTGGGCAGAGGTGACGAGCAAGGTTTAAAATAACGTGCTAAATGAAATAGCGTCACGGAAAACACCAAGACACCAGGCGATCACGTGGCGGCTCTAAAACCCATCTAGGGTTTCGTCCCTCTCGCCGGCGACGCTGCCGGTCCGCTCCGCCTCCGGTGGCCTTGGGGCCTTGGAGGTGTGGCGGACTGCGGCCTCTCGCCGGCGGGAAGGTTTCAGTTCTTCGTTTAGTTCGTTTTTGGTGTCTTCTTCGGGATGGTGAGGCGGCGGCTACTTCCTAAAGTCAGAATAAGGTCCTCCCCGTCCTATCCTCGCTCCGGCGGTGCATCTAGCGCCGGCGGAGGGCGCGTGGAGTTTTGTGTCCGGGGGATCTCCCGTGATCCGGTCGTCTTTCGTGTTCGATTGTGTGGTTTCAGGTCAGTCTCTTCCGATCTACGGTTATCATCATTGGCGATGGTTCCTGCTCTGGTGCGCTGGTCCTTTTGGGCCTTAGCACGACGACTTCCCGTCTGTCTACTACAACAAGCTCTACTACGACAAGCTTTGCCTGGCTCCGGTGATGGAGGGGTGAGGACGGCGGCGCGCCTTCGGCTCGTGCTAGTGTCTGTAGTCGTCGCTAGGTGGTCCAATGATCTATTTGTAATTTTTATTACTTTTAGATATCTTTGTACTATTGTTGATGATTATTAATAGATCGGTGGAATTTTCGCAAAAAAAAAAAAAAAATAGCGTCAGCCTCATGGACGCTATATCGTGTTAATTGCGTGCTATATTTTAAATAGTGTTTTGAAAAAAATATCAAATATAGCCTAAAAATAAAGGATTTGGTTAAAAAGGTTGGATAGTTAGTCCAAAATGACTGAATCATACATACATAACCACATACAACAAATAGATCTCCAATTTTTTAGAATGCTAACATCAACATTCCACGAGGCAACAACATAGCATAAATTATTTATTTAGAATCATCAGCATTAGTGATATTATGTTCTAATCTAGAAGAGGAATCAACAGATTGCGGTTTATCACCACGAAAAAGCGAAAGCAAGTTAGCTTGAAAAAAATAGCGCGCTAACGCTATGAAGATTTAGCACGATATAGCATGCTATTTCACAAATAGCACCAAAGCGAGCAAAATTACTAAAATTTAGCGTGATATGCTACAGCGTGGTATTAATAGAGAAATAAGGCGTAAACCTTGGTGACGAGCTTGGGCGACCACGCCTTGTTCCTAGGGCCTAGATGCTGCAAGGCCGTGCATGTGTCGGCGGCAGGCACGCACGGGCGCGGCGAGCTGCAAGGGAACCGTATCTACTACTCCAAGAACATCCATGGTGCCGTGGATCATTCGAAGTGCTTAGCTAGGTTAGACCTTGGTAGTTGCTCTGTCTATTGTTACGAAAGCGACCGAGTGGATGACTCGGATGAGAGGATCATGGATTTCATTACCACGAGAAGGAGGATGGTATCACTGGTAAAAATAGATGTACATGGATTTTGCCTCCAAACTTTTAGTTCCTCTCTATCCCCACATGTACTGATGTACAACATGCTGCCTGATGATCGATCTTACCTACGAGTAATTCCAATCTGTTAATTTTTTGGTCAAGGAAGTGCTATCGCAAGTTGACAACTGCCAAAAGTGCTAGCAAGATTATGGACTGCCCAGTTGTACCATATTACCATGAAAAACAAAGCTTTTATACTCTTATACATTTGTTGCAATTTTGTTATGATCTGGTGGTGTCATATGAGATAATATGTTTTCTTCTCTTTTACAAGGAAAGAATTTATACACTTACAGAAATGTATAGATATTACAAAACTTCACCTAACAAAGAAAAAGAATGAAAGGTAAGGAGAGCGAGAGCGGAAGCCCGCGCCCCGCGCCGCCACTGGCGCCGGCCACCCGCTCGCCCAGCACGTCTGCCGGCCCCCAGGTTCTCCGCGGCATGGCTGCGGCGGGTCGTCCGGACCGTGACTCCGAGGTGGTCGCGGCCTCCCTCGCTGGATCTGCTGGTCCGTCCGCGGCCCCGTCCAAGTTCGTCCTTCGATCCGGTAGATCCAGCTCGTCCCCGCCCCTGCTACCTGTTGCTGCTCCGGCCGCAGTGCTCAACGGATCTCGACCGCGTCTTCAGTCCATCGTGGTTTGCGACGCTCCTGCGGCGGTCAATGCCTCGCTCGAACAAAACCCCCATCCTTGGGAGGTGGTTCTCCCGAGGCGCGGCCGGCGTGGGCGCTCCCCTCCTCTTCCGGCTGAGCGGCGTCCCATACCTGCTGCCCCACCTCGCCGCTCGGACGCCGTGGTCGATCCGGCGCGCTCGGCCTTTTTAAGGCGCTTCCGTGACCGCTGTCTTCGATGCCTGAGCAAGAAACACCGGCGAGCGGCTTGCAGAGATCCCACCCGCTGCATCGACTGCTGGGCCTGGGGACATACCTCCGGCCGCCGCTGCCCGCTCTTCCGCAAGGTTACCCCTCCTCCTCGCGGGCCGGTGCACGAGCGGCTCCGCTTCCCCGCGCCACCGCCGGTCATGGATCGGCCCATCTCCTCCAAGCCCGCTCCTCGCCGCACATCGCCTCCGTCCAGCCACTCCATCATCATCGCCTCCCGAGCCATGGAGCAGCAGATCTTCAACTTGCGTAGCCGGGGCGTCCTCGTCACGGCAACGGAGGCGCGCCACTGCGCCAATCCTCACTTGGTCGGGCAGGCGCTGGAGAAGGAGCTCCGCCTGCCTCCGCACCAGCTGCGGGTCACGCGCCACCACCCGGAGGCCTTCTTTGTCCTGTTCGACATTCCTTCCCACCGCGCCATTGCCATGGGCCGCCTGCACGTCGACGGCTCCACCTTCCTCCTCCAGGCTTGGCGTGAATCCGACCATGCCGTCCACCTGACCTACAACTTTCACGTTCGTATCTGCATCGAGCGGATGCCGATGCACATGTGGAATAGGGAGGGGGCGCAGGAGGTGCTGGGAAACCACATCCTCGTCGATCGCCTCGACAGCCGCACTTACTCGCAGGACAACACAGAGCTTTTCAGCTGCTGGGTGTGGTGTCGCAACATTGACCGCATCCCAGGGCATCACGGGTTCTCTGTCTTTCCGCAGGATGCAGGCCGTATCGTGGAGATGAACGGCTACTCACCGCCGCGCCGGGAGGTGGCGCCGCCGCCGGAGTGTCTTCGCTACGACGCGCTCATCCACATCGACCTCGTTGAGGACTGGACTGTGCGCGAGGCGCGCACACCTCCCTCGGGCCAGAGCGGGGTCCCTTCGTCCACTTCGTCGGATGAACCTCCCTATCCGGCAGTCCAGCCCTACACCTGGCGCTTTGGGGTGCCGGGCGGCGAGGAGCGGGGCTCCGGCGGTCGCCGCATGGACGGATGCCGCTACTTCCCCACCTATCAGCAACGCGAGGACGAGGGAGACTCCTCTGGTCAGCGCCGGAACTGGCGCGACATCGTCGCTGCTCCTGCTCAGCCCAGGGGCCAGGCCTCCTCCTCCTCTGGGCGTGACGGTGCTCGCCAGCGGAGTCGCTCGCCGGCAGGCCACCGTCAGCGAGCTGCTTCGCTCCCCTCACCAACGGTCAACGTCATGCGCGGCTCCGATGAAGTGCTCCCGCCCCCGCTTCCCACGACGGGGCCCCTGCCGCTGCGCCTCTTTGAGACGGCCGCGGTGGCGCCGACACTGCCGGCAAAGGAGCCAACTCCTGTGTCAGGCAGTGCTTCCACGACGGCGACGCCAGGCCACGTGGCCTTCGACCCTCTGATCGACTTGGTTGCCCCGGCGCACCACGTCGACATGGAATGGGGCCCTGTTGGGGTCGACCCGATGTGCTTAGAGCTGGAAGCGGCATGCGCCGCAACCACCTGCCAGCCCCTCTCCTTCACGAGCAGCCCCTCGACCATGCCTGACCTGCCAATGGTGCCACATCCGTGGGCGACGGCGGACTTTGGCGTGGCTCCGGCTGAGGATGCGGTGCAGGTCTCTGTTGTAGCCTCCCAGGTCGACGACATGCGGCTGGCGGGCGAGCCAGCTCACGAAGAAGAGGTGCAGCGGGAGCCAGCCGAAGACTTCCTGCAGATGCTGTTCAAGGTACCGCCGACGGCGATCCTGGGGATCTCTCCCCTAAACCCTGCGTCTCCGGCGCAGGCAGCTGCCACCCCCAAGCGAAGTCCGCGTCAAGCGAACACGGCAAGCTCCATCCCGGTGGCGCAGCGGGCCACATTGCGCCTGGCCAAGGAGATGAACGTGATCTCTGGAGACGAGCGCCGCGTCGAGGAGGCGGCGGCAGGGCTCGTCGAGCGGTTCAAGGAGCCTCTCTCAGAGGTTGACATCGACGGCCTGGCTATCCTGACCCGTGTCGACCGCGACGCGGTGCACCGTGCCGCCCAGCAGGCCGTCGCGGGCAGAGCCGCCGCGCTGGCGAATTAGTTTCTCAATGTTTAGCAGCTTAGTCGTATCGCAGCAGCCACCAGGCTTCACTTGGTGTTTTTCTTTCTTGTTTGGGTTGATGTGGTTCGTCCTTCTCCGGGACGGCTTGTTTGAGGCTGATCAGCTGGGTGCCGTCCCGCCCACATGTATGCTCCGGGTGTGTCCTCCTCGCAATGAATTGCTTGCTGCTGCTACATCCCTGTCCCTTGCACCCTCTGCTACTTCGACCACTTCGGCTACGTTCGCTTTGTTTCCACGATGAGTGAAGCAATCTGTCCCATCTTGTCCTGGAATCCGAGGGGCCTCAACATGCCGGCGCGTCGCACTGCGGTGGCCGAGCTCGCCGCCGCGGCAAAGACGTCGATCCTATGTCTCCAGGAAACGAAGCTCGCGCACATTGATAGGTCGTTAGCTATTCAGATCGCGGGCGTCTCGCGTCAGGACTTCGTCTTCCTCCCTGCGGAGGAAACTCGTGGTGGTATCGCTATTTTCTGGGACTCTGCAATAGTCTCGCTGACCAACTCCCATAACCGGAACCACTCCGTCACGGCGACGGTCACGATGAACTCTTCTGGCTCCTCCTTCCTGTTCACGGTCGTCTACGGCCCCTCCGTCAATGCAGATAAGCCCGCCTTTCTGCAGGAGTTGGCCGCGATTCGGCCTCCGGTGGGCACGCCCTGGCTCATTGTCGGGGACTTTAACCTCATATATGAGGCGAGGGACAAAAGCAACACCAATTTCTGCCGTCGACTCATGGGTCAGTTTCGGGCCGCCATTGATGCTTCCGAGCTCATGGAGCTCCGCTGCTCCAATCGCCGCTTCTCTTGGTCTAACGAGCGTGCCGACCCGACGCTGGTCTACCTCGACCGTTTCTTCTACAACGTCGCCTGGGACGCGCTTTTCTCACCAAGCACGGTACAAGCCGTCTCGTCGTCACACTCTGATCACTGCCCACTCCTTCTTTCCTGCATCTGCGCGCCGCCAAGGAAGCCGCGCTTCAGGTTCGAGAACTTCTGGACGCGCCAGGAGGGGTTCGCCGATGTGGTTAAATCGGCTTGGTCCGCAGACATGCGTTCGTCCAATCCTCTCACTCGCCTTCGAGTCAAGGTAGGGAGAACGGCTCGTGCTCTGCGTGCGTGGAGCAAAGGGAAGTTCGGCGATGTCAGATTTCAACTACACCTGGCCAACGAAGTCATCCTGCGGCTGGACGTGGCGTAGGAGAGCAGGAACCTCTCCGATCTTGAATTCCACTTCCGCAAAACCCTCAAAGTGAGGGTGCTGGGCCTTGCCGTAATCGAACGGTCAAGACGACGTCAAGCTTCTAGGATCACATGGCTCCGGGAAGGGGATGCAAACACACGTTTTTTCTCGTCAAGATCAACTCCAGGCGGCGCAAGAACTTCATCCCAGCTCTAACAACGGACGCTGCCATCGCCACCACACACAAAGACAAGGAAGAAGCTCTGTTTGTGCACTTCAATGCAGTTCTGGGTACTTCGGTTCCTCGAGAACGCTCGCTGAATTGGGAGGCGCTGGACCTACCAACCTTGCCTGACGCCGGCCTCGACAACCCTTTCACGGCCAAGGAAGTTTGGGAAGCCATCAAGGACTCCCCGGCCGAGAAAGCCCCAGGCCCCGACGGGTTTAACGGCATCTTCTATAGACGATGCTGGGGAATCATCAGGCCAGATATCATAGCCATTTTTCAACATCTTTTTCATCTCGCCGGCGGCGATTTCGCTTCTCTCAACCGTGCTTTTGTATGCTTGCTCCCCAAGACTGCTGGTGCGTCGCGAATCGGCGACTTCAGACCGATTAGTTTGATTCACTCCGTCGCCAAACTCTTCGCCAAGGTTCTCGCCCGGCGTCTGTCTCCTGTGATGGGTGCGATGGTTTCTCCTGCTCAAAGTGCCTTTCTGAAAAACCGAACCCTGCACGACAACTACCTCTACATCAGAAATACCGCCAGAACTCTTCACCGTCGCAAACGGCCTTCGCTCCTCATCAAACTGGATTTCTCAAAGGCTTTTGATTCGGTTTCATGGGAATATCTCCTAGAGCTGTTGCAGCGCTTGGGATTCTCATCTCGATGGCGGGACTGGCTTTCCTTGCTCCTCTCCTCGGCAGCCTCAGAGATCATCCTCAACGGCACAAACGGCAGGTCCATACGGCACCGTCGTGGGCTTCGGCAGGACGACCCTCTGTCGCCCCTCCTCTTCATCCTGGCGCTAGACCCGCTGCAACGGATTCTTCAGCTGGCTACAGAGGCCGGAACTCTGTCCACGCTCCCCATTCGGGAGGCCAAGCTCCGCACAAGCCTCTACGCAGACGACGCGGTGTTATTCCTGAACCCCGTGCGTGCCGAGGTGGAGGCCATCCTTCGGATTCTGCACGATTTTGGGCTTGCTACTGGCCTCCGCATCAACATCGCCAAGTGCTCCATTGCTCCGATCAGATGCAACGAGGTCAACCTCGACGACGTCCTCGCTCCCTTCGCCGGCGAGCGCGTCGCGTTCCCTATCCGCTACCTTGGCATGCCGCTGTGTCTCGGCCGGATGCGCCTGGTCCATCTTCAGCACATCCTCGATCGGGCTCGATCGCACCTCGCCTCTTGGAAGGGGCGCTGGATTAATGCGGGTGGACGCAAAACCCTCGTCACTTCGGTCATCAACACGCTCCCGATTTTCGCCATGACAGCGCTCAAACTCCCTCCGAAGTTTTTGAAGGAGTTCGACAAGATTCGAAGAAACTTCGTGTGGGACATTGAGGATGATACCAACGTAGGGGGTCAATGCAAGGTGCGGTGGAAGTCAGTTTGCTCGCCGCTGGACGTCGGCGGTCTCGGCGTGCCAAACCTGGAGTATTTTGGCCGCGCGCTACGGCTTCGCTGGCTGTGGCACGAGTGGAGCTTGCCGCCGAGACCTTGGGTCGGCATGGTGACTCCCTGCGACGTGCACGACCTGGAGCTCTTTCATGAAGCCACGAGGGTTAGTTTAGGTGATGGGAGCCGGGCCATTTTCTGGCGATCTTCCTGGCTCGGAGACACGCCGCTTCGCATGCAATATCCCCGGCTCTATGATAGATCAAGAAGAAAGAACAAGTCTGTCGCCAAGGCGCTCAACGACAACAGCTGGGTCCATGATATACGTCGGAATTTTCCGCCGGAGCTGCTCCCGGAGTTCATCTCCCTCTAGCGCACCCTGCAAACCATAGTGCTGCGCCCACACACGCCTGACTCGATCAGATGGATACTCACAACCGATGGTTGCTACTCCACGGCATCCGCCTACCGCCTCCACTTCGAGGGACAGATCCGTTCGATCGCCCCAGAGATGATCTGGTCAACGTGGGCACCGCCTAAATGCCGGGTCTTCGCATGGCTGTTGCTCCAAAACCGCCTTTGGTGCGCCGATCGCCTGCAACGCAGGCAGTGCCCAAATTCGTACTTTTGCCCCTTGTGCATCAGAAATCTGGAGACGTCGTGGCACTTGTTCTTCGAGTGCCCTTTCACCAGGTCAATCTGGGCGTCGGTCGCCACTTGGCCTCACTGCTCGGCGCTGGATCCGTCGATTTGGAGGCACAACTCTTCCATGACGGATGCTTGGCAATCGATGATGGAGCATTGTCATCCACCGGCCAGAAAAGGAGTCGCGTCCCTCTTCATCCTCGTGTGCTGGGCGATTTGGAGCGAGCGAAACGCCAGGATCTTCCGTGGGAAATCATCGACACTGCGCACCATCATCTCGTGGATCCGTGACGAGGCAAGGGATTGGAGTTTCGCCAATGCCGAAGCTTTGAGACGGCTCATGTTCGAGCCTCCTTGAAGGATCGCACATCTGCCCCTCTCCCCTCTTTTTATTTTCTCTCTCTTTTTCCAGATCATCCGGGGCGTAATTACGCCATCGAACAATCTTTGTAAAGTTTTTCCCCCTGCTTATCAATGAAAGCCAGAACCCTGGTTATTTCAAAAAAAAAAAAAAAACTTCACCTCACTCTGCACTTAGTCACTCCACAGTAGCAATATACGAGGAAACTCTGCTACTCTCTATGACACCATATGTATCAGCAATATGTGCTAGATGTTTTCTATTTTCGTGTATACATATCCCACCTAAGAGCATCTCTAGCAGATCCCAAAACCGCAAACCCCAAATCCACCTATCCTGGCCACCCCAAACGCGTTTTAGAGGCCGAAAAACGACAACGCAGTCCAGACGCGCCAAACGCGGCCTGCATAGCAACATATTCGGGAATATGCTGTTATGTGGGCCGCGTTTGGCGCGTCTGGACTGCGAACCAAAAACCGCAAGCACAGGGTTTATCCAAATTATTCGATAATTCTCAAATGCAGCAACATAATCATGCAAAATAGATTGTTTAAAGTACTCAATCATACATGAAACATGGCACCAAAAGAAGATCGAATATCACATCATGAAAGAGGGAAGTGATCACGCGCCATCGTCCCTTTCTGGCGCATCGACATGGCCACTGCCGCTCGCCGTAGCGTCTCCACCTCCGGCAATCATCGCGGCAGCCATGGCAGCGCATGCAGCTTCCCTCCTCCGCGCCAAGATCTGTGTCTTCGTGAGCTTCCACCACTCAAGGGTCTCCTCATCCATGGCGACAGGGTTCATCAACATACTGGCATTCTCCGCCGTGATAAGCTCTGCCATGGCACGGTGCTCCTCAGCACGTGCTCTCTTCTCCTCAATGTTGGCCTTGCGCTTTGCATCCTCCCGGAGTGTCGCCCACTTTGCCTCTTTCTCCTTTGCTTTCGCCTCCATCATCTCCTTCTTCGCTGCCAAACTTCTGATCAACAACACCTCTTTGGATTTGACCATCACATCAATCTTGAGAGACAATGATGCGGCCTCTCCTTGTTTCTTGATCTTGTCCTTGCTCGCCTTGCATCCATCCGGCCTCTTGTCCTTATTGTTCTTCTTGGTATCAAGCACGTCATCCTCCTCCGCGTCCTCCAACTCGATAAGCTTGTGCTTCGGTGGTGGCGCCTCTTGTCCCTCAACTTCCATTTCAGATTGTGCTCAAGAAGGGCATAGCAATGAGCGAGTTTGAACGGTGCGTGCTTCAAACCCGGCATCTCCCGAAACCTTTGCTGCACAATAGCTTCCCAATCGCCGACGTTGGTGCCGCTCGGTGGCGCGTTCCTCACGCCCTCGATGCAACCTGACCACCGGCTTCACGCCATCTTGATGGTGTCCCATCGGCCTTGGAGCGAGCGGTAGGAGCGGGTCGGGGTAGTAGAGAGAGGCAACATCAATTGGAATAATTTATCCTCGATGCGTTGCCAATACCACTTGCCGGTTTGGTCGGTGCCGGTCACAGCATCCATCGAAACCGCCTCCCAAGCACGGATCAAGATCACGTCATCGAATTCGGAGTAGTTGCCGGTCCGAATCGCTCTCCCCTTCGCCTTGGCCACCGCCCCATCGAATGCCCCCTCCTCGATCTCTTCCAATTAATCTTCTCCATCGCCGCCGGCGTCTTCTTCTTCCTCAAACTCCTTGCCTTCGAGCCCCTCCTCCAATCTGCCGTTGTAGTCACCGTAATCCGCAAGCGGCGGCGAGTCGATGTCCACGGCAGCATCGTTGAGCATGTCAACGTACGACTCCGGCGCGTCATCAACCGCGGGACTTTCATCGACCACCTTGCGCGCATCAGCCAGCTCCGTCGTTGTAGGCACCAACGCGGCTGTCAAGGCAGTCAGCGATGCCATCTTTGCCGCGGGTGGCTTCTTCGCATCCTTCTTCGGCGCCGGCGCCGTGGCCGCCACCTTGCTGCTCGACCGCTTCACCCGCTTGGCCGGGATGGCAAGGGCAACTGCAGCGGGGAGCGCCGGGCCAACGGGAGGCGCGGGGACGACATGCTGCAACAGCCGCTTCCGCTTTCCGGCACCTGCAGCAGCGGGAGGCGCGGCGACCACGGCGCCTTTGGTGGTGGCTGCCGCGGCGGCGCTGGATCCAGATGTGGTCGCTGCAGCTGGTCCGCGCGGTGCGGCCTGGCCCGGGAGCGGCGGAGGGTTGATTGCGTCCATGTCGGGCGGACGTGGGGGCTCTGGTGGCCGGAGATGGGTGGGGGCGGCGGAATCGGGAGCGGCAGGTGGAGCGGAAGCGGGAAAGGGACGAGCTGAAAGTTCCTTCGCGCTAGGGGGGAAATGGATGGAGGCCGCGCTCGCACAGCCCCTCCGACCCGGGAACTTGGGGGTTGCGCGGCGCGAATCGGAGCGGCCGGCTTTTTTTAAAAATGGGGGGCCAATGCGTGATCTAAACGGTCCTTTTTTAACCCTTCGAACCGGAAATCGGCGATTATTACGCGGACGGGGTCGGATGAGGGATCTGCTAGAGATGCTCTAAAGACTTTACGTAGAACCACCAAAGCAGAACCCAACCCCCAAATGTCTACTATAGATCACTTCCTGATGAAACAATCTGTTCAACTAGCTCTCTGCTCCTCGATGAAAACCTGACTTCGTCCAAAGGATCCATGTACAACGTATAAGAATCCACGTTCTTTAGAAAAATAAAACAGACAGTTTTATGAATGGAGAAGCAATAAAGCTACACTTACAGTTATCCAAGAACGGACGCTAGATGCTATAGAAAGTTAACGTACTAGTACCTAAGCACAAACCTGCTATAGAAACTTAACATACTAGTACCTGATATAACAATCCTGATATAACTTCCTAGTCTTTACATTAGGTTTACTGGAGGTATATGAGGGGAAGATCAAACAATACGAACTAACCATGATAATATCGCATTTGGAGTTCTGGATGTTCAACATTACCGAAACAGAATGTCACACACTCACATGAAGGCAAACAAAAGGCAGCAGGAACAATATGAATGATACTAAATACACTACGGGAACGGCACAAGGTGCCGACGGCAAAATATCGGGGCCATCAGCACAGGTCGCCTCGACGCCCTCCCACGGATCTAGCCGTCGGCACATAGGCAGTTGTGCCGAGGGCGGCCGTCAGCACAGGCTCCGCCTGGTGGGGACACCGACACCGCCGTGACAGGGGAGAAACGGCGCTAACCTGTGCCGACGGCACGGCCGTCGGCATAGTTCATGTATCTGTGCCGACGGCAATGCCGTCGGCACAGCTTTCCCGCCCAATTTCTCCCGCCAAGCTTTCCTGCTCGTTCTCCCGCCCTTTCTTTCCCACCATGATTTCCCGCCATTTTTCTCGCGCACATTCTCTCCCGCCAAGTATTCTCGCCGTTTCATCCCCTTGCCGCCCTATATATAGCCATGTCTTCTCCTCCAACACCACTAGCAACACTTCTCTCCTCCAACACCACCACATAATCCTTTGAGCTCCGCTGCCGTTTAGATGACTCCTCGTCGTCGTAGCAACATGGGCTTCCTCGGCATTTGAAGCGGCCTGCGGGCCATTTCGTAGCTGAAATCACCGCCGGTGGTGTGCGTGTCTGTGGCTCGGCACCTTCTACACGAATGAGGTTGTTGCCCGCGCATATGACGTTGCGGCGTGGAGATTTGGCCGGCCACGCAACGAAATGAACTTCCCAGAGGTCAGGTCTCTGACTGAAGCCCAGAGTCTCGCTCCTCAACCGCTACTTCGCTGAGAGGGTGAAGCGCGGCGGTACAGCGATGGTCAGCAGCGGATTGATATCACCGAGGAGGACGAGCAGTTCATGGCGTAGTGGCGCAGAGACCATCCTGAAGACGTCCAAGCCACACGCGCATTCTGGAAGGAGAAGCAGTCGTCGAGGAGAGAGAAGAGGGCGGGATAGCGGCAGAGGAGGGCCGAATATGAAGCGGAGTACGCCAAAGGAGATACGCCGGCATGGTTACCTAATGATGAACAATGGCTGAACAACCTCTCAAGTACCGCTTCAGAGGACACCCCCAGCGAGGAGGAAGATTTCGACAACTGATTAGTATATGTGTGCGAGTAATGGCAGTGTCGAGTCCAGGTGTCTAGCTCATCGTGTGTGGACCGAGTGGCAGTGTCGAGTATTTTGTTCCTGTGTGGGTGTAGTTCTTTAAGTATTTTGGTTCGTGTGTGAGTGTAGCTCTTTAAGTGTTTTGGTTCGTGTGTGGATCTAGTTCTAGTTCTTAAGTGGTAACATTGGAGTCGTCGGCCCCAAGGAACTTGAAAATTGTTTTGCATATAACCTAGAGAAAAATTGAAGTAAAAGCTGGGCAATAAGTACAATAGCAAGGGCAATAGCAACACAAAAACTCTGGAGATTATTCGTTGAGATAATCAACACCTACACTACCAATTAGGGGTACACACCGAAGCGAAAATTACATCAATGAAGCATTGCAGAACAATGGGGGAACTAGAACGGACTAACAGGGTCAGCTACTTAAACACGTGATTTCAACAAGGAAACATGATTAGCGACCTAGACTAGCCGGGGATGTACCTGCCCCTCAAAATCCGAATGTGCGTTGAACATAAATCGCAACAGCGGTAAGATGAAGAACAAATGAGACGGTCAAAATCGAGGCACTCACCCGCTCAAGACGGAGAACAACGACCATATGCAGACGTAGAACCAAACCCTAGAAGGCGCTCTGGCAGACAGCTCCAAGCCAAACCAAACATCACCTCAAATGCGATGAAATCGGATGAGGAAGAGTCGATCCGCTAGTTCCCAACACTGATTCTGCTCTCCCAAGTGCCCAACACTACATGAGAACCTTCCCCGAGACCAACTCGCCGCCGACAAGGCAGATTTCTTGTGGGGGACGGAGCAGTGCTGCGTGAGGGACAACGGAAACGAGGGAGAGGGACACGAACGAGGAAGAAGAAGGCAAGTCGATTTTGAATAGTTGTCGAAAAGGGGATCCGTCCTTGTTTTGGACTTTAGGGCATGTACAGTAGTCCACCGTCGGCAGTCACGTAAGAGGTGCCATGTCAGATGTTTCATGATGTGGAGGCGTGAGAGTGAGAAAAGAGATGGAGTCTGTCTGCAATTCGGCAGACGGTCGAGAGCCGAAATAATCGGTAGCTACAGACAGCTTTTTCTCCGTTTTATGCTAGGTCGTCGTTAAGCTCCATCTCGCTAGGAAAAAGTCTCTATTCTTCAGCGCAACTGACGGTTTCTCTTATAGACACTTGAAAAAGACAGCCCACTGTATCGAGCGTCTCCACTGATGTCTGTAGATGATATGGATGTACCATACAGCCCATAGTTGTCTAAGGCCCAGTTCTTTTGGCGGCTTCTCCGAGAAGCTGCCCTTCCCCCAGCTTCCTGGGGAAGCCGGTGACAAAATTTTGTGAGGCTTCCAAATTAGTTTAGCCTTAGCTGTTCTAGAAGCCTCGGAAAATTTTAGAACCGGCTTCCCCAGGAAGCTGGGGGAGGGCAGCTTCTCCGAGAAGCCGCCAAAAGAACTGGGCCTAAACCATTGTACATGTCCTTAGCGAGAACTTGATCTGGACGCTGGATTTCGATCGGACGGAGAGAGGTGGGCACCGTGTAAGACAAGACAGTGCCCTGGCACGTATTAGAAATTGGGTAATATATAGTAATAGATATTTCGAAAAAAGGGCTGATGGGAGAAAAGGAAGGGCCGCACATCAGCACAGTACAGTACACAGATGCGAGACCGCGCGGAAGTCAGCAGTAGTAGTCTTCTAGGAGGAGCTTCCTGGAAACCAGCCTCACGCGGCAAACCAAGACCACAAAACCACCTGTAGCGGCCACTGCAAAACGAGGACGTCGGCGGCGGCAGAGGTCAGTCTCCCATCTCGCTCTCTTCCCCCTCTCTCCTCTCGCATCTTCTGTGTCGCGGCTGCTCCGGTAGGTAGGATGCGCTTGGCTGTGGGCACGGTGGCCCATCAAATTTTGGGGAGCGACGGCTCCGGTAGGATGCGCGCGGCCGCGGTTAGGGGGCGGCGGCAGGCAGTGTTTAGGGGCGAGGCTGTCAGCCGGATTTGTGGGCCCGGCGGTTGCGAATATCTGAGGGGAAGGAGCATTTTTTCCTGAATTTTTGCAATTGGGTATAGAACACTAGCGGTTGATTTGACAATTGGGTATAACATCTTTTCTCGGTACTTCTCGATGGTATTAAAGATTCATTATCGGCCTGCTGGTTCTGTTTCTATCTGAATATATTGGCATTAACATTGGAAAATACTAAACGAAACCTTGATGCACCCACCCATTTATAATTTTTTTAAATAACGCTATTCAAAGTTAAAAAAAATTGAAATAAAATTTTGCATTTACATATTCCCTCCGTCCATAAATAGATGCCAAAAATTTATTCAAATTTGGATGTATCTATATATTAAATCATGGCTAGATACATTTAAATTTAGACAAACTTTTGGCATCTATTTATGGACAGAGGTAGTATTATATTGATATTTACTAGTGTAAGTTTTCACTAAAAAATACGATTGTATGTGACCTACACAAAAATGAGAAAATGGAAATTTCTATTCTTGTGAATAGTACAAATCCAAACATTATAAAAACATTTGAACATTTTTTCATTTTCGTGTTCATCCAATCGTATTTTTTCATGAAAGCTTACACGAGTAAGTATCAACATAATACGTACATGCAAAAAAAATTTAAGACTTTTAAATAGCATATTTTTCAATTTTGAAAAACTGGGTGCATGCGCACCCAGGTTTCAAAAGTGCGTTTCGCGTTAACATTGTAATAAATAAATACTACTAGGATCATATAAATTATTAACTGTCTAAACAACTTTGATAGTTTGAATCAATTTTTTGGTGCTTTAGAATTCGTCAGACCTCATTTTTTTCCGTCATTCGGCACCGCAGGTAGAGCCAGCTGCTATGGCGCTGTTGACTGGGCTGGGCCAGGCGGCGACCGTGGCGCAGCTGGTTGGCGCAGATGTCGGCGGGCTCATCTCTATGATCTTGCAGGCTGCCCTGACGGCCCGGCAGAACAGAAAAGAGTGTGAGCAGCTCGCGCGTCGTGTCCTCATGATCGCACAGCTGCTTCCGCACGTGCAAGACCCTGAGGCGGCGGAACAGCTGGCCGGGCTAGGTGGCGCGCTTCGGGACGCCCACGAGCTCGTTGTGTCCTGCCAGGGGAGGAGTGCGGCGTACCAGTTGGTCATGGCCGGCAGGCAGGCCGAGAGTTTCAGGGAGGTGCAGAGCAAGATCGACTTCTACCTCATCATCTTCCCTGTGATCAGCCACATTGGCATAACACGCCGCCTTGAACGAATCTACAACATCCTTATTCAAGATGATTCGACGAGTGCTGAACCGTCTCAACTTCCACAGCCATCCGAACTGCAGGTAGGTACAACTTCAATACAAATTGGTCCTTGCAGATGACTAGACTAAGAAATTGACATGCATGCTACATGATAAAGAGGTATGTGCTCATTGAATGCTCATTTGCGGTCTCTTTTTTAGGACTTTACAGAGATTGCTCAGGAGGTAGTTCCAGAAGGAACCCAGGAATTCACATTCGCGGAGATAATGTCTGCCACCAATAACTTTTCCCTTGACGCCGTGATCGGTGAAGGCAGCTTTGGAACGGTGTACCGTGGCAGGTTTCACGATGGGCGAGAGGTGGCCGTGAAGCGCATGAAGAACTTACACTCAGGCTATTTACAGGAGGAGTTCCACTCAAACACTTTTCGGGAGAACTACGGCTCAAGCAATTTAGAGGAGGAGTTCCGCACGGAGCTCGACATCCTATCACGGCTCCGACACAAACACATCGTCCGTCTCCTTGGCTCATGTATGACTGTAGGCAAGGACAAGCACCTGCAAGCTAATACGGAAAAGAAGAAAAAGGGTCTACTAACAAGGCGGAGAAAAGAGCCGGAACAGCAGCCGGAGAGGCTGATCGTCTATGAGTACATGAAGAACTGATGCAGCCCCGCCTATCGTCGACGCTACACCATGGCCAAGGAGTCCCCCAAGTGGACCAACAACATCAAACCCCGCCATATATGTCAAGGTGAACTCCTTCCTCTCTATGGTCGATCTCAACACCAACTTGGATGGCATGCTACCTCATGCCTATCATGATGTCTATAGGTGCCGACGTCGACAAGGACCAAGAGAGAAGGAACCCCCATGGTGCATGGAAGAAGGAAGAAGAAGAAGGGAAGAAGAGGAGAAGGAAGAGGAAGAAGAGGAGGGAGGAACAGGCCGGCCAGCCCAGAGGCCGGTCAGACCGGGCCACAGACCGGACAGGCCGGCGCAGAGTCCGGTCAGACCGGGCCACAGACCGGACGCACCCAGGCATCGCACCGGAAGCCAACCGGACGGAATCTGCGAGGTTTCCGGTTTGCGGCCGGTCGACCGGACCAGTGACCGGACCACCCGGTCCACAGCCCGGTCTGACCGGCCCCAAACCGGATCCGTCGGGTTTGACCCACCAACTTGTACCTTTTCGACCCATGATTGCCTTGTATGCCTATATAAGACCCCAGCTCGCCCCCATAGCTGGTTAGACTTGTTTAGAACTCAAACCTAACTTTGAGCTTAGTCTCCCTTGGGTATCATCCCTCTGTAATCAAGGCAACCCTTGTTGTTGTTTGGTGAATTGCTATGTGAGATTCTAGTGCAAGGCACTCTCTCGCCTACCAATTCCCTTGCTCCAACACCGATCTCTCCTCCGGGATTCTACCTCGAGTCTCTCCCGGGTGATTCTATTGGCGTGGTCCATCGAGCCACGAGGGTAAGTATCGATTGTATCGGGTTGGTGTGCGTGGATCTTCGTTTGCTCTTCGTGTTCTTCGCGTTCTTCCACCTCTCCCCCTCCTTCCCCCTTGATTCCTCGGGTCAATCGCGAGATCGGGCCACAATCGGGGTCTTAGACCTCATCATATGGTATCAGCAGCCTTTGGTTTCCGCGAATTTGACCCCCCACCCATCCAATTCCCCTCTAAAAATTTTCCCCAAAAATCCCCAAAAAATAGCCCTAATTTGCCTTTGGATGGATCTGCGATTTGGTTGCGTTTTGAGTGGTTTTGGTCCATGGATTTGGTGTTGAGGTGCTTGATCTACTATTTCCCCCACTTTCTAGCCCCCAATTCCATCGTTTTCCTTCGATTTGGTCGATTTGGTCTTGGTTTGGGGAAGAACAGGAGAGAGAAAGCTCCAAATCGACGAACCCGGTTTCAAACCCGGTCAACCGGCCCCCAGACCGGACCATCCGGCGCAGAACCCGGCCAACCGGCCGCAAACCGGACAGCCGGTCCAGGATCCGGTCCAACCGGGCCCCAGACCGGACACGCCGGCGCCAGCTCCGGTCCGACCGGACCAGCGACCGGGCTCCTCGTCTTCGACCTCGTCGTCCGGCGATCTCCACCACCACCACCACCACCACCACCATCGCAGGTATAACTTGCAGTGACCCTTGTAACCCTCTTCCTTTTGCGATCTATCCTATCGAGCATTGCTTGTCTAGTGTTGCGAGACATTGCACGTGGCCCCGCATTGTGAGGTGTGTGTGTCGCGTTGAGTAAGGCACCCAAGCAAACACTCGTGTGGCAAGATAGCAAAAGCGAGCTAACGCTAACATAGTGTGAGAAAAAGCCGCCAAAACACAAAAAGAGTGCAAGTGCACAATAGAGCAAAAGAGTGCGAGTAGCACCATACATACATACATCCATATACCCATACATACAAAAGTGTCCATGTGCCACCAAAGATAAAAACGAGTGCAAGTGCCACCATATACAAGAGAGAAAAAGCTTTTAAGCAAAGAGAGAAGAGAAGAGAGGCCGCGTGTGAATCTTGTTGTCTTTTCATTTGCAACCAAAGCTTTGCCTCTCCTTGTGTTAGTGTGACACCGAGCAACCTTGCTTTCGGGCTTTATACACTTTTCCGCTCATTCCTTGGTCGCACTAACCCCGCTTATCCGGTGTGTGAGTTCCACATCTTTTCCGTGTTTATAGTGATCATCGCTTTGACATTTGAGTTTTTGGACTTCACCCACCCTTAACAACACACTTGATTTCGGATTTCATCTTTTGGTTTTCCACCACACTCACCTACCACCATATTTGCTAGCTTTTGCGTGTGTCTTTGTGTGAGTGCCCGATACAATTGTTCTAACTCTCGGTTTGTTGGATCACTCCAATCTTGTCATACCACGGTAAGATTGCGAGGTAGTGTTCTTCCACTAACATACACCATATAGATACCGTCTTGCTAACATGTATAGCGACGAAGAAGATACGGAGGAGTACACGGAGCACTTCGAGGAGGATGCCTCTTCAAGCACCACGGATGTGGAGGAACATGTGGAGCTCTACACCGACTATGGCTCCGCAAGCATCGCCTACATGACCGACATCGAGGAGCTCTACACCGACTTTGGCTCCGAGAGCATCGCCAACATGGACGACATGGTGGAGCACCACCTTGAGGATGACATCGACGAGATCTACATCGACAATGGCTCATCAAGCATGGACGACATGGTGGAGCAACGCCACGCCTACGACATCGACACCATGGCGGAGCCTCACCTCGACTCCACCTTGTACACCGCCGATGCTCCCACATACCCATACTTGGCCAATGGAGCTACATATGAAGATCGAGGACCTCAACGATGGCATCATCATGTGGATCATCAAGAGCGTCCTCAACATATTCGGCATCGACACACTTCTCCGAGCTCCTCAAGGCGCCATCATGAGAGTGCTTATGCACAAGATCAAGGACATCATGTGGAGTACCAAGAGCGTCCCCAACATGATCGCCATCGACACGCTTCTCCAAGCTCCTCTAGGCGCCACAAGCAACATGCCAAGTCGCATGAGCCATCATCTAGGCAAGGCAAGGACCGTCATCGACTCACACCATCTCATGATCGTCGTCGACCACCACCACCTCATGGTCTACATCGACATCCCTCCACACATGATCTTCGACGACACCACTCAAGACATGGTGATGAGGCAAGAAGACGAGAGCCTCGACATGAAGACCTTCCTCATAAGGCGACTTCTACCTCTTGCGCCACCACCACAATGGCCCCTACCTCGTCATATGCCTATGGACTCCGATGCTACAAGTGCAAGCAACATGGCCACCCTCCACGGGAATGTCCCAATCTCCTATGTGAGGTGTGCAAGGCCAAGGGTCACACGGCATGGCAATGCACAACGCCAAGCGCCAAGAAGCTCTACTTCGACGAGCTCAATGCACAAGTCTCCAAGATGCCACCACTTGAGGACGACTTAGGAGGCGATGGAGTTGAGCATGGTGAGCATGGGATTCTCCCTTCACCTACGGAGGCGCATGGAGTTGAGATGGTTGAGCATGGGAAGTTCCCTTCAACCAAGGAGGCGCATGGAGATGAGCAAGTCGAGCCTACTCCCATATGCTTGATTGATGAGTTGGTACCAATCCCATGTGAGCATGAGAGCCACTTAGCCCACTTGAGCGAGAGTGATAGTGAGTTGAGTGACTTCCACCCCATATGTGAGTTTGAGTGCTTCCATTTGGAGGACATGAGTGATACACAAAGTGAGTTGAGAGAGGTAGATGATAGGTCCATGGAGGACATCGCATTTGCTAACACATTAACCTCTCCCTCGCTTGTGTCTTCTTATGTTGCACTAGGTTCCACGGAGGACGAGTTCCCGCTCATGGAGAAGATGTACATGGTGCATGAAGATGATGATATCTCACCATGCTTGCTCCAAGATGGACATGTCGACCACATGGATCCTCCTACTTCCACAACACCTACTTCACATGAGTCGGCCTACAAAGGTAACAACATAGGTGTTGATGATGCCATGATCCCACTAGTGGACATGATGACTTATGAGCGCATGCATGATCTTGATGATACATTGGCTACGTCACTTGATTCTTTCTTATTCCCATGTGATGCTTTGCTTGATAACATTGTTGATCATGTGGAAGTGAATTCTTGTGATTCCATGACCATGCCATGCTATGAGAGCTTCAATTTTTCCACCATTGCTTGCAATATGTCGACCACTTACTCTTTACCATGTATTGCTTGCAATGATAATGACAAGGATGACATTAGCTTCCAAATGCTTTGTCCCAAATGTTTACACTATTCCATGATCCTTGCATCCAAGATTGCGAACAATTGCTCTTTCTTATGCTTGGTATGCAAGAATGCTTATTTCATTATCCATGAGATGGCCCCCATAGCCTTCTCTACTTTTGATGATCATGAGTTACCACATGCCATGAATGCACCTTCTTGCCATATGCACCATCGCCATGCATTTCATACTATCTTGATTGACACTAATGGTGATGTGCACAAGACATGGAACATCATGATGGATGATGTGTTCCTCTACCATGCACACACGCTTTTTGTTCTCTCCATTGTGTGTATAGGTACCCGACCGATCACTTCCACCGCTACGGAGCATGAGCTCACCAAACGTGCAATTGAGAGCTACCCCAACAAGAACGAGATACATGGGATACACACCAAAGGGTATGTCCCCAAAAACTTTCGCCCTCTTTTGCCATGTCTTGACGAGTTTCCGGTTTGGTCCAACTCCTCGTCACCTCTTTTGCCCCTTATGCAACATATATTGACACATCTTGTTGGCACAATGGTTGTTGTATGTATTGATGATATCATCATACACTCCGAGAATCTCAAGGATCATGTCATAAATGTGAGAGACACATTATGCACCTTGTGCCACAAGTTACAACAAAAGTTGCTCTTCTTTGAATTTCTCATTTCATCTTTGGCATTTGCAATGGATTCTTTGACACTTGAGGATACCCATACTCGGCTCACGCCAACCATACTTTCCCAAGTTAAAAGTCTCCATAGCTTTGCCATTGCACATATCAATTTTGCCCCAAATTTTGCCGCCGATACTTGCCTTTTGATTGTTCCATTTGTGTGGGACAATGCTACACACCACATTTTTGACACCTTCCAAAGCAAACTTTTACTTGCACAAACTTTTGTCCTATCACATTTTGGATACATAGACACTCTTTTGATCACCATTTTTGCCCAATGCCTTTTGGAGAAACGACTTGATGCTTCGTATTTGATTGAGAGCCTCTTGTTCGCCGGTCACCAAATTGGCATCCACAAGCTTTCCTTTTGCAAGTTGTTTTTCCCCTTGTTCTTCTTCGACCGAGACTCGGCCCCTCCACCACTACATGGGAGACCCGTGATGGACTACAACAAAAACGCCCGCACTACGACGAGTTTCCCTAAGGGCACAAGGGCAGCTATACAAGTCCTTCCCGTCTACTTCATTGGTGAGGAGGAGCAAGAGTCGAGGACGACTCTTCCCCAAGGGGGGGGAGATGATGCAGCCCCGCCTATCGTCGACGCTACACCATGGCCAAGGAGTCCCCCAAGTGGACCAACAACATCAAACCCCGCCATATATGTCAAGGTGAACTCCTTCCTCTCTATGGTCGATCTCAACACCAACTTGAATGGCATGCTACCTCATGCCTATCATGATGTCTATAGGTGCCGACGTCGACAAGGACCAAGAGAGAAGGAACCCCCATGGTGCATGGAAGAAGGAAGAAGAAGAAGGGAAGAAGAGGAGAAGGAAGAGGAAGAAGAGGAGGGAGGAACAGGCCGGCTGCAGCCTCGAGGCCGGTCAGACCGGGCCACGAGACCGGACAGGCCGGCGCGAGAGTCCGGTCAGACCGGGCCACGAGACCCGGACGCACCCAGGCATCGCACCGGAAGCCAACCGGACGGAATCTGCGAGGTTTCCGGTTTGCGGCCGGTCGACCGGACCAGGTGACCGGACCACCCGGTCCACAGCCCGGTCTGACCGGCCCCAAACCGGATCCGTCGGGTTTGACCCACCAACTTGTACCTTTTCGACCCATGATTGCCTTGTATGCCTATATAAGACCCCAGCTCGCCCCCATAGCTGGTTAGACTTGTTTAGAACTCAAACCTAACTTTGAGCTTAGTCTCCCTTGGGTATCATCCCTCTGTAATCAAGGCAACCCTTGTTGTTGTTTGGTGAATTGCTATGTGAGATTCTAGTGCAAGGCACTCTCTCTCCCCTACCAATTCCCTTGCTCCAACACCGATCTCTCCTCCGGGATTCTACCTCGAGTCTCTCCCGGGTGATTCTATTGGCGTGGTCCATCGAGCCACGAGGGTAAGTATCGATTGTATCGGGTTGGTGTGCGTGGATCTTCGTTTGCTCTTCGTGTTCTTCGCGTTCTTCCACCTCTCCCCCTCCTTCCCCCTTGATTCCTCGGGTCAATCGCGAGATCGGGCCACAATCGGGGTCTTAGACCTCATCAAGAACGGTACGCTCTTCGACATCCTGCATGCTGACCATGGCTCATTCGAGTTGTCGCCGGTGATTTTGTCGTGGAAGATGCGCATTGGCGTGCTCCTCGATGTGTCGCGCGCCATTGAGCACCTGCACTGCCATGCCAAGCCACCGATCATCCACCGTGATACCAAGTCGGCTAACATCCTTTTCGATGCCAATTGGGTGCCGCATGTGTCGGACTTTGGCTCGTCGGTCGCATGGGACACGGCAGTGGAAGTCTCCCAGGTTGTAGGCACAGTCGGGTACATCGCCCCCGAGTACATGGCCCGTGGTCATTTGAGTCCCATGATCGACGTGTACAGCTTGGGTGTGGTGATGCTAGAGGTTCTGACAGGGAAAAAGGCATTTTCGCAAGGAAAGAGACTTGGAGCTCTCCAAATCTTACCCAATTTTCCGGACAGGCGAACTGTACCCATCATACCGGATTTTCTAGACAGGCGACCTGTACCGGAGCCAACGCCATGGCAGCTGCAGGCGCTGAAGCGTGTGGCATGGACGGCACGATGTTGTGTGAAGTTGGATGTGAAGGACCGGCTGGCCATATCAGACGTTGTTGCCAACCTTGAGATGGCACACGAGTTGATATGCAGAGACGACACAGGTTCAGTAGACGAGCCAAGTTTGGTTGACGAGTTTCCAGACTCGCCGCCAGACTCGCCACGTCCCAACAGTGTGTCATTGGCAAGCTTCGAATACCAGTCCGATCTGGTAAACTACAAATCAATCGAACCCTGTTTATATTTATGAATTCAGTTGTGTTCGTACACTGATGAAGGGGCTCGCTACTCGTTTTCTGATAGGAATCTGAGGTGTTGGAGGAGGGGCGTTGACACCAATCCTTGGAGGCTTCAATCACCCGATGAGCATCCTGTTCTACACATATAGGTAATGCCCTCTTTTGGCAACCTACATGTTGCGACGAGGGGTTTAGCACATGTACATAACAAGCAAGGCACAGGTTAGGCTTGCAGCACATATTTGTATGAAAGATATCAAGACAAGTTGTATGTATGTACTGTTGGTGGAAACGATGACCTCTACCTGGCCTCGGTTACGTGTTATATTAGATGGAAAAGCCCCATCTGTGACACATACATGGAAAGACATAATTGATATTACAAAGAGGGCAAGAGGATTACAAAGAAGGCAGGAGATAAAAAGGAACGAGCCAATCACTCTATGTAGCCGTTGGGGTCAACTAGCCGTTGGTGTACTACACCATACGTGTTGCCTGGCACATATGTGTGTTGGGTACAACTATGTTTAACATGTACTTCAGAACTGAGATAGGAGAAGTAACAATAAATACATTCAGGGATTGCAGTTAGAAGACGACATATCAAGACAAAAAAAAAACAATTTGATGAAGACAACGTACCAGTTCATCATGTCATGTGGTACCTGAGCAAGCTAGTAAAGAGTTCAACTCATAACACGTTATTTTCCTTAAGCAGATGATGTTGTCATATACAATCAGTGAGTGTACAAGACTGTGCATAGGCTAGAATTACAAATTTACAATAAGTGTGCGCAGGATGATTGAAGTGTAAAAATAGGAGAAGTGATCCATATGTACATTAACGACAATGTACTGATTATACAACCCATATGTACATTTGGTTGTCTCTACAAACTTAGCTAATATTTGTTAGCATTCTATGGGGTGTACTATTCCCACATTAATGTAAAAATTTACATTACAAGTTTAACTATTTTGTATTGTTCCCACATGATTATTACTTATTTGAGTTAACCATTTCATAGGATATTATTCCGTCTTACACAATTCTACTATATAGATAATTTTAAAGCAGAACTATATTTTTTGTTAAATTTTATTCATGATTTAAATATATTTTAGACATGGGAATAGGCAGATCCTCATTTATGAGACCCTCAACATAAAAGATAAAAAATTCTCTAATTTTATTACTCCTATGTATTTGCAATTTTACGTTTATGTTTCTGTTTTATATCTATGAAATGTGTGATGGCTCTAGTGAGTACGTATATAATTTTTTTATATCTAAATATACACTTTTAGACCAGAGTATGCATGTCTTCCTAAGGAGTAGGAAGAAGATTCTATGGCACACAAGACTTCAACAAGTTGTTTGTTCTACGAAATATGGTTTTGGGGGTTGTAAGGCATGAATTAACCATGAGAGACTTTACGTCCCGGTTATGGATGGAGATATAGTAAGATATGCTATAAAGTGATTAATTTTCAACACGCGGCTTTCATATTATGAGTGTTTGCAAACATAGATATTGTAACGACTCTAAAGACCTTAGACTGTGCTCCTCTTCGAATTAGGAGTTCATGGAACTAAGTTGGGTCAACAATCTTTACATGAAAATTATCACTAACTGTATGGTTATGAGGATTATTATAGCCCTCCCTCACAAGGTCAAAACCCTTTCGTTTTTGTTTCTAGAATTATGAAAACCCTGTCAGTGTGTCTTGTCAATATTTTAGGTGAAGAGGAACATTCTCATCAATAGAGGTACAACCCAACAACTGAGACTAAAACATTAGGCCCAAACAGATAGAATGGGCCACTTATGGCCTAGACCACACAACGGAAAAGTCCACTTTCTTCTCTTCGCCTCTCCAGTCGAGTTAAACCATGCGCGATGCGGCTCCGACTTCCCGCCACCAAATTGAAACCGGCCGCCGCATTACTACACCACCCGCCGCCGCCTCCTCCGACCGCCGCCCGCCTCCTCTCCGCCGTCGCGCCTCCCTCCGACGCATGCCTTCTCCAGCAGCAGCAGCAGCTCGACGACCACATCGCCCGCGGCAACCTCTCCCTCGCCCGCCACCTGTTCGACCAAATCCCCGACCCGGACGTGCGCGCCTACAACGCGCTCATCCGGGCCTACTCCTGGCGCGGGCCCGCCCTCGCCGCCGACGCGCTCGTCCTCTACCGCGCCATGCTCCACGACGGCGTCCCGCCCAACAAGTACACCTTCCCCTTCGTCCTCAAGGCCTGCTCCACGCTCCTCAACCTCCGCGCCGGCCGCGCCATCCACCGCCACGCGGCCCGCGCGGGGCTCCACGCCGACCTCTTCGTCTCCACCGCCCTCATCGACCTCTACATGAAGTGCGCCTTCTTCCGCCACGCCACCAACGTCTTCGACCAGATGCCCGCCAGGGACGCCGTCGCCTGGAACGCCATGCTCGCCGGGTACGCGCTGCACGGCATGTACCGCCACGCGCTCGACTACCTCCTTCGCATGCAGGACCACCGCCTCAGGCCCAACGCCTCCACCCTCGTCTCGCTCCTCCCTCTGCTCGCCCAGCAGAGGGCGCTCTCCCAGGGGAAGTCAGTGCACGCCTACAGCGTCCGTGCCTGCCTCCACGACAAGGACGGGGTGCTCGTCGGCACCGCCCTGCTGGACATGTACGCAAAGTGCGGGCACTTGTGTTATGCCTGCAGGGTCTTCGAGGCCATGTCCGATAAGAACGACGTCACCTGGAGTGCGCTGATCGGCGGCTTTGTGCTCTGCAACCGAATGCTGGAAGCCTTCCGCCTGTTCAAGGACATGCTGGCCCAAGGGCTGTGTTTTCTTTCTCCAACCTCTGTCGCCAGCGCGCTTCGAGCCTGCGCCAGCCTGGCCGACCTCCGTATTGGTAAGCAGCTGCACGTCTTGCTCGCTAAATCTGGGCTTCACTCTGACCTGACCGCGGGGAACTCGCTCCTCTCGATGTACGCCAAGGCTGGGTTGATCGACGAGGCTACGGCGCTTTTCGATGAGATGGTCGGCAAGGACACGGTTTCTTACAGCGCGCTTATATCAGGGTATGTGCAGAATGGCATGGCAGACGAAGCCTTTCTCGTCTTCAGGAAGATGCAAGCCTGCAATGTCGAGCCGGATGTTGCCACGATGGTGTCCCTCATCCCAGCCTGTTCGCACCTGGCAGCTTTGCAGCATGGGAAGTGCAGCCATGGTTCTGTCATAGTCCGTGGCATTGCATCTGAAACCTCTATATGCAATGCCTTGATAGATATGTATGCAAAGTGTGGAAGGATTGATCTGTCCAGGCAGATTTTTGATGTGATGCCAGCTCGGGATATTGTGTCCTGGAATACTATGATCGCGGGATACGGAATCCATGGACTCGGGAAAGAAGCCGCTGCATTGTTCTTAGACATGAAGAATCGAGCTTGTGAACCAGACGATGTCACCTTCATCTGCCTGATTTCGGCGTGCAGCCACTCTGGACTTGTGACTGAAGGGAAACGCTGGTTTCACACGATGGAACAGAAGTATGGTATAACTCCAAGGATGGAGCACTATATCGGCATGGTTGATCTTTTGGCCAGAGGGGGTTTCCTTGACGAAGCTTATCAGTATATCCAGAGCATGCCACTGAAAGCAGATGTTCGTGTATGGGGTGCCTTGCTTGGTGCCTGCCGGGTTCATAAGAACATTGACTTGGGAAAGCAAGTGGCTAAGATGATCCAGAAACTAGGACCTGAGGGGACTGGCAATTTTGTTTTGCTGTCCAACATATTCAGCGCTGCTGGTAGATTCGATGAGGCGGCAGAAGTTCGAATATTACAGAAGGAGAAGGGTTTTAAGAAGAGTCCTGGCTGCAGTTGGATCGAGATAAATGGCTCTCTACATGCATTTATTGGTGGAGACAGATCTCATCCACAATCACCTCAGATATATCAAGAGTTGGATAGCATCCTCGTAGATATTAATAAACTGGGTTACCAGGCTGATACCAGTTTTGTTTTGCAAGATCTTGAGGACGAGGAAAAGGAAAAGGCACTTCTTTACCACAGCGAAAAGTTAGCAATAGCTTTTGGCATCCTCACTCTTGGTGAAGATAAGACCATTTTTGTTACAAAGAATCTCCGTGTTTGTGGAGATTGCCATACTGTTATCAAGTACATGACCTTAGTCAGGAAAAGGGCTATAATTGTCAGAGATGCCAATAGATTTCACCATTTCAAGAATGGACAATGCAGTTGTGGAGATTTCTGGTGACAGCAAAAACAGTCTGGGTCATGACAGCTCAGTTATGCCAGTTCTGTTTTGTATCAGCCATTCATCATCTCTTGAACAGTCAGGGACCCCCTTAGTTCCCTGGTCTATTTAAAATTTCCTAACATATGCTCTACTGTGAGATTTTGTATGTTGTTCCAAGTTATGCCCTCATAATGGGTAATCCAAAGTGAATTGATGTCATAAATTCAAATAGAAAGTCATTGCTGTTCAGGTTGGTTCTATCATGCCCAGTCAGAGGCAACTATCAACAGTTAAGGTGTTCAGTAGGGATCAAGGCCGAATGAACTAATAGAACTTCTGTCTCAAGTTCAAAATTGATGTTTGGTTTGATTATGCAGGATTGATTTTCAGCTCAGAGAGGTACATGCTTAGTATCATCAGTCCACTTGATTAAATGGTATCACAAATACGCTCCAGTGCACCTCCATATCATGAAGGTAGACTCTTAAATCACTTCTCTTCTGTTTAGCACCTCCAAATAATATGCATGCAGGTTAGAAAAATGTTCCGAAGAGTTAAGGTAGACTCTTAATCCACTGCGAACTCTAGTTAGACGAAAATAATAAGCTACTGTACAGCATGGCATAACGGGACACAGTACTGATATAGTATTGAGTTAGCTCAAGTTTTTTGGGAAATTAATTGCCACAATTAAGCGTAGAAAGTCGAATTATACGATTTGTTGGCTTAAAATCTTGAGCTATGCAACACAAATCTGCTTCAAAACCAATAAAGTCAAACTGTACACTTCATTCATGAAGAATTGGAGAACGTTGCCAATCATTTCACCATCCATCCCATTGGGACTGAGTTTATTTCACATCTTAGCTGCCCGCACAATCTGTCATTGTCGAACCATTAGCTCATTCGAGAAGTCCATCTCTGTTCTGTAGCACAGTCACACAACCAGACCTTTCTCTCAACAGCTTAATGCTAACTTATTATTACTGTTGCATTGAACTGGATGGCCAACAACCTTCAGGGATCCTGGACTCTTAAATATGAAGAGAATGCGTGCACATAAGGCGCGATATGAATGAGCTGGAGAGCAAGAAACTAGAATATCTGGTCATTTGGAACAAAGAAATGCTTGAGATCTTACATGTTGGGGATAGATAACCTGTTGGTGGCCATAGCCTCTCCCGGTATTGGTTGGACTGCCATATATGGCCATTGGTGATGGAGTGCCATCACCAGTTCTATTTCTTGTTCTTTTTACTAAAGTACTGTGCTGATCCATGGCTATTCTCACTTGTCAGTTCTTTGCAGTTTTTTTTTTGTTGATAAGACGTTGGCAAGATCATATAAGGTTTACTGAGGTAACATTTCAAAAGCCCGTCTAGCTCAGTTGGTAGAGCGCAAGGCTCTTAACCTTGTGGTCGTGGGTTCGAGCCCCACGGTGGGCGAATAAAATTTTTTTTTGCCTTCTTTTAGCTACAAACTTTGTGCACAGTTTGTATGGTAATCTTGTGCAATTTTTTTGTCCTTCTTTAGCTACAAACTTTCTGCTGGTTTCTTGATAAAATGTGCAGAGTTTGTATGGTAACTTTGTGCAAAAATCAAGCCAGATTCTCCTCCCTTTCAATTGCAGTTTGACCTAGAAAAGAGTGTTAACATGTACAGCAATGCAAAAAGGTGCATCTTCATTTCTCAAAATTCAGCAGGGAAAGGGGATCAGAACTACAACGAGGTATATGCTCTAATAATAATTTACATGCCTTATCCTCTTCCATGTACAATGAATTACTGTGGGATCTCTAAAGTTAAGTTTACTGGTTCATCTAACCATAATGTTGCTATCTATTTATGTATAACTACAGGTACAGCAGGTGGTATTGTGTTGGTACTAGTATTAGTGGCCCCATTTGGTACGAGGACACCTGCAAACCTCATTGGCTGTTGCTGCTGCTGCACATCATCACCGTGGCTAGGCATCTGGACCTGGGAGGTGGAATCATTGTCTCCGCGATGGTGGTGATGCATCCTATTTTCCTGCACAATCTGGTAGGCATCGGCCGTCCTGACCTCCTGAGCAAGAGAGCAGGGGCAGCAGCAGAGCCACTGGAAATAGTCAGTCACGTCCGGCTTGCCGCAGCAAAAGTGGTTGGCGGGGAGCCTGAACCTCCTGCGCATCTGGATCCTCCAGAACCCGCCGTAGAGTAGGCCGAGAACGCAGAGTAGGGCGCCGCCGATACCAAGCGCGGCCCTTGCCGCTTCGTTGTCGATGTTGATCGCCGCGAGGTTGAAGATGAAGAAGGGCGCCAGGCAGAAGAGGATGAAGGTCACTGTGTGCACGTACATGTTGCCGAACCCGAGCCGGCTGGCGTTCCACCCAAACACGCAGCAGCTGCAGAACATGGAGAGGTAGGCGAGGGAGATGTCGTCCCACAGGTCGAGCACGCCGCCCTTCCACACCGGGTTATGCTCCGCGGGTGTCGCCGCACCTTCCTGCTCGAAGACGACAGTTTGCATGGCAAAGGAGTACCTCTTCTCGATGGTCTTTCTTTCGAGCTGCAGCGAACCCGACTCCTCGTCGGTGGCCTGTGCCTCATAGTCTTTCCCAAGGGGGCTGAGGTTGTTGTACAAGCCAGCGACCGCCGGTGCACATATTGCCACCGAGATTGTCAGCCCGACACCCACCGCCGGCCGCCTGCTCCTTGGCAAGCCAAGATTTAAGCCACATAGAGCGTACTGGGCAAAGCAGTTGAGATGAAGCAGCAAAACCACCACCATCATGTGCTTCCTCTCGTTGGGCTTTACGGTCCCATCCTTGCAGTACATCTCTCGGAGCGCGAGCATGTCGGCGGCTCGCCACCGGCAGAGCAAGGCCAAGTGGTAGAACCGTCTCGGGTGGTTGTACAGGCACATGAGGGTAAACAGCGCGTTCAGTATCTGGTTGTTGACCTCGAACCAGGTGTCCTTTTGGGACTTGTCCAGAACGCGGTTCAGCATCCCTGTCATGACCATGAAGAGGATGGCGCCTGAAACTCCAACAGCAACAATCCACACGAAGAGGGCCATGTTCACCGGGTTCCTGATCCACACCTTGGACTTGCCCCACAGGGATCCCCAGTCAATCTTCTTCACCAGAGGTATCGCGAAGCGCCTCGAGGACCGTCGAGACGAGCGGAAGGATCCCGAAGAGCCGTTTCGTTGGTCGCCGAGCATCATCTCCCTGGAAGAGGAGGAAGGGGAGCTTGATTGTTGCGGGTTGGAGGACGGCGGCTCGTATGGCGTGAACCGGTACGATGTCTCCCGCAGCTGCTCGAAGGCGTGTCCATTTTCTTTGGGTGAGCTGAAATAGAGGGCTATGTGATCCTTCACGTTGATGTTCCCGGGTCCTCCTGCGGCTTCTTCGTGTATCTCGCCATCAGGTTTCTTCTCATTACCACCACCATCAGGAACCACCACCATATTTCAGAAAACTGCAGATGCTAGATGTTCAAGCTAGGCCACGGCAGCTGAAGGTGTCTGGACAAAGAAGCCTACAGTTTGAATGAAGGGACTGAATGAAGTTCAAGCACTTGAAGAAAAGTTGGAATGAAAAGGTTCAGTCCGAAACAAGTAAATTCGGTTCAGATTCTTTTTAGCAAGATAGTTTTTTGGCTTGCTGCAGACCAGTTCTAGCTTATTCTCTTTCAGAAAGGCACTATTCGAATACTAATCCAAGTCCAAACTGGCAAAGAAACCAAGAACACATGCAAACCTTAGGCAAACTGGTTTGAGTTTGCTTCAAAGCCAGGAACTTGATTCCCACGGCTCAGGTCCTAACAGATAGATCGAGCCACCTGAACAAGAATATGAAAACATTTCAGTGTTTTGATATGTCAGGAACTGAATTTCAATTTCATCAAAGCCATGACAGCAAGAAGCAAGGCTAGTTAGAGAATAATTCAATAAGAACAGAAAGTATTACCTGGCATCAAGGGAGGGAAGAGAATTGAGGAGGGAACTTGACAGGAGGAAGAAGATGGAGGTGGGATTGAAGGAAGGTTGGGCGGAGATTCTAGAGGAGGAAATCGTTGATTCGGCCGCCGCCGCCGCCCTCCGCTCGTACCTGGACCTGACCAGGACTAGCAAAAGTTAATTTTAATCAAGGGAGAATAGAATACTACGGAGTACTAGAAGAGAAAGATAGACAAGGAACAAAAGTTGCCGTCGTCAAGCACAAGGTAGCTTCGTCTCATTCAACCTCTGCGAAAAGTCGTGGCCAGTAGCAGACCCCAAAATACACCCCGCGTCTCTAATACACGGCTTCGGATTTCGTCATTTCTGGTAATCACAGCGGAATTTGGCTGGTCAGACGCACAACTTGGAACACGTGGTCAGAGGTAGTCTGCAACCTTTCTAGACGGTGCACCCAAGGTCAAAATGGTGACCTGGCCTACCCCAAATGGAGGACGAGCTGCAGGGGCCAGCCAGGGGGGCTTTATTTTTGGAAGATTGGAACATCATATTTAAAGGATTTGCAAAATTTTGAAAACGAAAGTTTGGTTGTGTCCAATGATGTTGGAGGATATGTATCTCCAACGGGATCGATCTTTTTCCATAGTTGGAAGGCAGAAGTATCATAGCTTTCCTCCAATTGGCAAATTGTTGGTCCAGGGCATGCTCAAAAATCTGTGCTGCGGCCAAGAAGCGGCTAAAAACCCTTCGGTTGTCGCACTCGTAGTTAGGAGGCAGCAGGCATGTTTCCGGAAAATTACACTGGAAGCATCCGTAAACGCCAGGGATACAGAGCCAGATTCATAAGGTAGGCGCCAAAATTTTGGACCTCCTTAGCTTTTAACTCCCCCTTGGGAGCCCTTCTCTCCTCTGTAATGGCTTTGTAATCCAGATTGTGTTGATATTTAGGTTCGGGCTGGCTTTGGCCCATCCTAGTTACAGTCAAAAAGTATTACTCCCTCCGTCCCGTGGAAAGTGTCGGACCCGCTGTATAAATGTAATTTTACAAAAAACCCCTTAAAGTTACGATTCTTCTCCAATCAAGTCCTTCCACTTTCAAATCAAAATCACGTCTTTCCGAAGACGACGTGGCTGTCCCCGGCCGTCCGCCGCCGTACGCCTCGGCCGTCCGCCGCCCTCCGTCGTCACCTCTCGCCGTCCGCAGCTCCCTCCGCTCTACTAGGAGCTCCACTTCCTCCTCTCCTCCGCTCGAACAGGAGCTCCGCCGGTAGGGCGCACAGGAGGAGCTACGCCTCCGCTTCCTCCTCCTCTCCTCCGCTCCACCAGGAGCTCCGTCGGTGGGGCGCATAGGAGGAGCTCCGCCTCGTCTTCATCATCATCCGCTCCAGGTTGAGCTCTGTCTCGCCGAGAGGTTCTGCTGTTGCTCACGATCTCCCTGTGGCGCTTGTGGTGGCCACGATCTCCCTGTGGCGCTGCGTTGCTGGTCCTGCGTTGCGCCGCTGCTCGTGGCCCTGCTGCCGAGCTCGTGGCCCTGCTGCCGAGCTCGTCGTTGTCCTCGACAGCTCGACCTCTTCCCTGCGCCACTGCGCTGTCGGCTGCTGCGAGGGCGAGCTCCTCTGCTCCCTGGACAAGATCGTCGTCCTCCCCTGAACATGCTCACTGTCCTCTCCTGAACGAGCTCGTCGTCGTCGTCCGTGAACTGTTACCTGAAGAAGGTACTGCATGCAGTTTAAACTTTAGTTTCAGATAAATTGCTGCAAATGCTCAGTTTCAGAAAAACTTCAGTTTCATATGTGGTGGATGGATCTATCTTGGAAAAATATTACTGCAAATATTCGATCACTATATTTCCCAGCCATCATACTCCAACAAGAAGCCACACGCTGTTTAATGGGAGTAGAAGTAACGGAGTACAACAGAAAATGAACTCTTATAAGAATATTTTTTTCCTAGAATCTTAAATTGTTGCTCAAGGGGGTACCTGTTGCTATAGTCGCTCTGGTCCAATCTTTCCATTGCATTAGCACCTGATATGGTAAGGATGAGCTTGCGTCAGCCGAAGCAACATCAATGACCTGCTCATTTTCATACTTACACTAGATCTCCGCACATCTCCCAATTCTCGGCAGTGCTTTCCCGGCAGTGTCATCTCGGCAGTGCTAACATGGGAATACACAACAAAGGAGCAAATCAGATACTAGTTTGAAAATATAGCCATTCATAATTTTTGGGGACCTGCTTTGTTGTCTAGAAAGCAGATGACTTCACTGAACAAAGCCCCCTGCGATCATATCATGGAACCAACCAAGTTGCTATTAAAGTGGTACATTTCACGTTTACAACAGTGACTGCTACATTATTGGTTAAGGGCATGCAGCTACTTTGCCTGACAACTCCAAGTTGTGCAATGGCATGGAACTTCCAAGGCGGTCAGTTGCGTTTAAAGAAACTGTAGCATTTTAAAACCCAAAATCGAACAATATTAGTGCAGTTATTTCCCATGAAAATATAGAAGCAGATAAAGAAAAGGATTGTACCAGTCCAAACGCAGCTGAATGTACAACATCCTTTCCTGAAGAAATCCTGAGCAGTAAAGCAAGGAGTGTTGCCACAAGCTCTCTGAATGCTAACAGTGACATGAATGGTGTGCCAGGGGCTTCAAAGATGGAGTTTGTTAATGTGATTTCGCAGGGAAATATAAACAAAAAACCTAGGAGGCTTGCAAGCAGTGCAAAATCTGTAACATTCCTCGGTTTGGTTGACAACAAAATCACTAAGTTTTAGTTGCTTTAATGATATAGCTGCAGGCTGCAGCCCTTAGATTATTAAGATGACAGTAATAAAAGCCAGGAATTAAAGCAAAATTCAGGTCTAGTCATTACAGTAGCTATATGAACTACCAGGCACAATAATATGAACTACACTAGTAAGAGTTCACTGGTAAAAAATAGGCCCTCATCCAGAGGTTCATGGATGGAACAAGTTAGGCTTCCAGCGAAATCAACCATGTTGATTTTGGAAGAAAACTAATCATTTATGTGATACCATTTAGACTATGGTATGAAGGCCATGCGAGTTTCAGAAAGAAACTGATTTAACAAGCTATAAACTGAATATATTTAACCCCACATCAAGAGCTCCTGTCATCAGCGGGGTTCATGCGTGTTAACTGATGATGGGCAGGCTAAAAAAGCCTGAAGAGGCACTGTCATCACGGTGTGCCTGCCGCTTGTGTGATGGGAAAGGGCAAGAAGAGTGCATCATGGTTGAGGAAAGTCTCAACTTTCAGGTAGTTGTTGTGCAGCAAGTAGCTTTGGTTTTCAGCTACGACAATTTCTCTTCTTAGCCTAGCGAGTATATACTGGACAGTGCACCCAACGAATCAACGAAAAATTGGAGCCTAAAATCAAGGGCAGAGAAAGGAGCAGATATATTCGTCTCACCGTGGGAGCAGCCGCCGTCGACTTGATGAGCGGCCATGACGAGGCCGGCAAGGACGCCACATCTCCTTGACCGGCGGTCCACGCAGCCAGCCAAATCGCACCGTCGACCAGGTCGTCCTCATCTTGCTGGCCACCACCGGCTCCGTCGAGGCCGCCGAGCTCTGACGCCTCGTTGACGATAGCTTCCGCGCTTGCCCGCCGACGGGCTCTCCTCCCGCATCCACCGTCGCCCCCTCCCGCCCATGCAGCCTCCTTTTCAGTGCATCTCAAATTTGGTATTTTTCGATGGATCCGCGCCGTAGCTTCCCAGTGGTGTCCTCGACGGAGCCGGTGGTGGCCAGCAAGAGGGCGACGGCCCTTGAGCGCGCGCTTGGCGCCGGCGCGCGACCGGTTGACCCGCGCCTAGATGCGGGGCTACGGGAGGGAGCGGCGGTCGCTCTGGAGTTGGGTAGGGGGTGCCGGGGTGGGGAGCGCGGAGCTGCGGGAGAAGGGCGCGGCCGACGGCGCGCGGGCGATGCGGACACAAAAACGAAGATAGGGGAAGAGACAGTAACCTGCTTGTCGGGAATTTGTGGAGGGGTTTTTTGTAAAAGTGTCCGACCGACACTTTCCACGGGACGGAGGGAGTATAACAGATGTAAATTTCACTAGCAAATACTTTCTCTGGTCTCTTTTAATTGACTTGGATTTAGTACAACTTTATACTAAATTTGAGTCAATTAAAAAAGACCACAGCTGGCTATAGTAAAGTGGTATGAGTGTGGATCTATCATAGTGAACAGTGCACGATTCAAAAAGTCCAAATTTTGTTACGTAGTATAGATAACAAATTCCAGAGGCGTGTCAGTGATATGGTGAACTGATCTACTAGATTTTTACGGAACTTAGTACAAACATCTTTATCTTTATATATTCTTACATTGGCACATTGCCAAGCATACAAGATCTAGGGTTGATATGACCCCTGATTCATTTTTCACATGATTCGTTTGCATCATGTAGTAGTCCCATATCTCCACTTAGCCAAGAAAACACGGAAAACACAATTCAAATTGATAAACCCCTAATACTTCTCAAGATAACTCCATATTTACAAGGAAAGGAAAACATGAACCACAAATTTCTAACACCTGCACACACGTGACACATGCACTCACAAATTTCTAATAACTACATCACACAAATGATAAAACACGCATCCATCAGCAACTAAATAATAACTACACCACTCAAGATAACTCCAACTTTACTAATTTCTCAGCTAGCTAGCGAGGGTTGATGCTGGGCATAACGCCGCTAATAAGGTTGCTGCCGGAGACATCCGACGATGACATGTACTGGTCATTCCCCCCGGAGACCATCCTCGACCCAGACGATGTCGCCGTGCTGCTGCTGGCGTGGGTAGGGTCCATGGCCACTGACTCTGATGGCACGCCGTCCATCTCCGGAGTCATTTGCCAAATTGTCTCCAGCTCTCTCACTACCTCCACCATGGATGGCCTCGCGTCCGTCTCGTCACGGCAGCACCGCAGCCCTAAAGCGGCGAACCTCTCCACACATTCCCCTGGGCACGACCCCATCCGCATGTCCACCACAGACATTATCATCCCCGACTGGTTCGCTGCCACCACCTGCGTGTGTGTATTATCACGATTCAGTTTATGCAGCATCGTCCTTGTCATGAAAATCACTCCATCAAAAGAAGCTGAAATTTGATAACTTACCTCTCTGACTAGATTTTTCCCATGAGAAATAGGCTGCATCCCTGTCAGCAGTTCCAGAAAAACGACACCGAGGCTGTACACGTCACTCTTGTCCGTCAGCTTATGAGTGAGGAAATACTCAGGGTCTAGATAACCCTGCAATCAAAACCGAATACATCAATAATGCGGTGTCGCCAACACGACATGACACTCCAAACTGGTACATATGTTGCTTCAAGTGCCACATGCTTGCTTATGTGCAACTAGTAAGATATGTGACAATGCCTGGTAGAACCTACTCACCGGAGTACCCTTTACGACCGTGGAAACATAACCAGGAGCGCTCCCCTCTGTTTCTGGCAGTGGAGCAAGCCGCGAGAGACCAAAATCAGCAACCTTCGCTACAAGTTTTGAGTCCAATAAAATGTTGCTAGCCTTGATGTCACGATGAAATATTGGAGGGTCTGCTTCTGTGTGCAAGTAGAGGATGCCTCGTGATGATCCCAGTGCAATTCGTAACCTCATGGCAAAACTTAGTCCCTCTTTAGCTTTAGCTGTTATGTAAATAAAACACTAGTTAGAGGAACTTTACATGACAGACAGCACATCAAAAGGCAGATTGTTGGCAAACATACACAAAACCAAAAATAATATGCAACCAAAAAAAAGGCATGGAGACTTCTATGGCTTAAGCCTAGCTATTAAAATCCAAAACAAAGATATCCCAAGTTAGGTTCCTTCATAACTCAGATAATTGAATTTGTTATGTAGATAGAAGATGTTTATGTTCTCAGCACGAATTGACCAACTATTGATGGAACAAGGTGTTTATCATCAAGAAAACATGCACTATATTATTATGTGTGCACAACGATCGCAACAGGGAAATTCATAGCTTCGTCTTGATATCATTTCTTAGCTGGATCTCCTAACATTAATTGTGTAACTGTAATTATGTTATCTGTGGCAAAAGAAAGACCAAAGATTGCATATCTAGATAAATAGAAAAACGCCTTTGCCTGACAGGGTAAATATGAAACAAAGTTATTCAATACTACAAGCACACTTCAGAAACTGTGACTAAATATAGATTTGAGTTGCAGTTTTTTTTGCGGGGTGTTTGAGTTGCAGTTTCGTGGGCACGGACTGAGGTTCTAACCTGAAAGATTATCCCGTAGAGTACCATTTGGCATATACTCATACACCAGCATCTGCAATACAGCGTTCCCAGTATGAGCATACATCATCATAACTATAGACCAAATATAAAGTACCATTGTGCATAAAAAGGAGAATATAGGCAATAGTTCAGCTTCGGCCACTAAGACTGCCCAGAAGATGAGCTCTGAATAACAAAGTGCCAATTAATAGAAAATGAGCTTACAATATCTGTTGACAAGGAATCACTTCTGCACTAAACAATAAACAATGTTCTGAAATGCTCTATCAGAAATAGGCCCATAAATGATATGATGATGTACAGAAATAGGTCCATAAATGGTGTGTTGATGTACAGAAATAGGCTGATAACTGTGCTGATGCACATGTACTTCAACGGATGCATGGATATCAAATTTTTCACAGCCCACTGTAAAACAATTAAGCAGTATAATAATAAACCAGCATCTGATGAAATTAGTATTGTCAGTTAATTTATTAAAAAAAGGTTGCAGGAAAAACCTGCTCATCCTCTTCGTCACAATAACCAAGCAGAGAAACCAGGTTTCGGTGATGCAGCCTGGACAGCAATTCTATCTCTGTGAAGAATTCCTTTGAGCCCTGAAGAGAACCCTCTTGTGCACGTTTTATTGCTGCTACTTTACCATCAGCCAACACCCCCTTGTATACTTTTCCATACCCCCCTTGACCAATTAGTGCCGAATCACTAAAATCATTTGTACATTTTGATAATTCTTCAAAAGTGAAATCTTTTACGCCATCAATTTTCATCGGAATTCTTTTTGCTGCAAAGTCAGTAGAATATTGTCATCGAATAGACTATTTCTTCAGAACAAGCACTGATAAAATAGCAACTCATATAAAAAATTCAAAACAATATGTACAATGCTACAAACCTGTACTAACAAAATCAGAAGCAAAAGAAGTGACAACCTTTTTAAATAAATAAACAAAAACAAATAAAGGTGGGCAACTGAAACATGATACTGTATTTGAAACAAAAGACGAATCATCTAACAATTTTAGAGCATAGAACATAGAAATAATGGGTTTACCAGTGCGTTTCTTTGAAAATCGAGTTGATCGCCTTCTCAATATAAAGAGAGTGATGAAGGATGAAAGAATTGCCGCTGCAGCGAATACTGCGATGACAATACCAACAATGGCACCTGTACTGAGACTAGACTTTG
Organism: Lolium rigidum; assembly: GCF_022539505.1. NCBI lineage: Eukaryota > Viridiplantae > Streptophyta > Magnoliopsida > Poales > Poaceae > Lolium > Lolium rigidum. The sequence goes on from NC_061513.1 coordinate 9,533,232, forward strand.
CACGCCGTGGCAGTACTGGAAAGAAACCATGTGAAAAATGTGAGTTCTCTCTTCAACAATTGCTACAACTGCTGGATACCAAGCTGGCAACATTTCATAGTGGTTCATTTGATAAAGAGCACCATATTACTCCTTCGTATTCGTTTGGGGTTCAAAAAGGGTGTCATATTAATTTCTGTATACCTAGCTGTACTGTTAGGCAAAAAACTCTTAAATTGATAGTGTTAAGTGAAAATTATTTGCAAATTCAGACGCACAAAATGAAGCTTACTAATTTAGGACATGTGTGCCACGGTAATAGGCTTAATTGATTGATGTGGCAGATGATACACATTTGCTTTGAAGTGAATAGGATCCTCCCGTGGTGCTGGGGAGGGGGGGATAGGATTATGGTGGCGGCGTGGGTTTTGGGTATAGGCATTGGGGAAGATAAAGAGAGGAGGCCTAGGCAGCACGACATGATCTGATATACTCCGAAGTCCGAATGGCAGTAGGGAGCATGCACCACCCTCACTTGGGCTTGGGCCCAAATGAATGTTTGGGAGCCAAGTCAACCAGGCCTAGTTAGCTACCACCCGTTCCACCAGAAACAAAATAGGTAGCTACCATATGTTACCCTAAGAAAGATTTTTTTAAAAAAAACTAGCTACTGTATGTTGCTCTACTGTACGCACGTAAGTGATCACTAATATAAACATCTGTAACATGGCAATAAAAACTGCAACGAAACAAAATATGCAGTCGAGTGAAGATAAAATACGTAGCATATATACATACCATTTTCATACCACCCTGGGATGAAGTCAATAAGCTCATAAGGCCCAAATATATCGGAGTCTGCGATCAGCCACCCTGTGAACATGTTTCTCAGTCTCAGCACTTCACCCGAGTTAAAAAACCCAGTGTTGTTTGGGAACAGCTTCAACTTCATCTTCAACCTTGGGCCTTCGTCCCACTCGAAAGTAGCAACTTCCAACTGGTATGAGGACAAAAAGAGTCCCGATGATAGGTACTCTTGAAACTGCGCTTCATACGGAATAAAATCCCAGAATCCAGGACTCTTCAGACGGTAATTGACGTAGAGTGGAATGCCACATGAACATGGGTTAGGTGACTTGAGTATACTTTCGAAAGGAAGGTCGGTCGAGCATGGCGAACAAAGTGTGCTGTTATCCAGGGAACCTCCTCCAGGGAGAAGTGATGAAGGTGATCCACAATACTGAGATATGTTCAGTTGGTTCGGGGATGTGCATATGGGGTTTCCAGATAACCTAAACATGCCATGTTAATAAAAGAAATATAAGGTACTGGCAATGGCAAATAGATCTGAAAACTCCAACACCATTGTTTCTCCCCATTCCTATGTGAATGGCATTTTTTTTTTCAATTTGTAAGTTTGGGGAACCAATAAAAAGCAAATATAGACTCCAATATCAGGTTTTTTATAAAACAGATATTGTTACAGATATTCGTGGGTGTGAACATAGAAACTTTCTAACAGTACAAGTAGGTCAAGATCTTTAAATTAACAAGGAATTTGTTAAATAAAAATGCTTACAGGATGGTAACATTAGCAGGTGGTGTAAGAGGATTTGACAGATTTGTGAGTAAGTTGTTATGGAAATCCCTGCAAAATATTCAACAGAAAATATTAGACTATCAGTCCCAAAGAAATATGTCAATTAAACCGTTCTAAAATTTCAGAACGGTGAAACGAAAGGCTCAACATAGGATGGTATTACAATATCAGGCTTCTGTTTCCATTGAAATTGATGTTTCTCCAGACATCAGAGGGAACAGAACCATCCAGTTGATTATTGTCCAGTGACCTGAATGAAGACAAAAAATTATCTCAATTTGATTCAACTGGTCATTCGTGAGCATTACTGTCATACAGACTGTTTAAAATTTTGATTATTAAACTTGAAGTTGTTATCATGGCATAGGCCCACATGAGGTACTCTAGGAAGCAGTTATTGTCCATGTGAGAAGACCCAAAGGGAGGATTATGGGCGCTTGGTTGCTACTTATTAGGTATTTTATTTGCAATTTAATAATATTTAGTCAGCTTATCTGTTAGACTAATGTTACCTATATGAGCAGATATACCTATATACAAGGAGGCATATTGTAATTACTAATTCACTACTCCTAATACTGAGCAATATTGAAGAGCATCCCTCCTCTAAAGTTTTCCTGTCTAGAGATCTATCCCCTATCAAATATTAAAGGACATATTAGCACAAAGAACGAAATATCATACTTACAGCCTCTGGAGATTAGGAAGGCCAGAGAAACTTCCAGGAATGGAACCATTGAGACTGTTGTGGGAAAGGTCTCTGCACAACTTGCAAAGGTGAGTGTAAACTCAAATGTTTCCTTGGTAATAAGGTATCAATCGATGACACTTAAAGAAACAAAATGACATGAGTTCTCTGTGAGTGCTCTCTTTTCATACATTGTAGTTATGTTGCTCGCTAGTTGGCCAGATGGTATGGGACCCGTCAACTGATTCCAACTAATATCCCTGAAACACCAACACAAAAAGGTCAGAGTAAGTGATAGCTGCCAAATTCCTCTACGAGTGATGTGTAAGATTCTTTTCCAAACAAAAAGGACATATGCTGTTCCATATAAGGTAATATGCAGCTCAGAATTCTACATACAAGTAGCCAAGTTGCGGTATTCCACTGACATCAGGAGCGGGACCTTCCAAGCTGCAGTTCCTCAAACTCCTGATGTAGACCATATCGATTAGATTAATTTTAAATTGTCATAAATAAATACTATAAAATAAAAGCAGATCAGAAGTCTGAACCAAAACTTACAATTTAAGAAGTGTGGTGATATTGCCATAAGATGAAGGAATTGAACTTCCGGAGAAGTTGTTGTTGTCTAGCTGGCTGGCATCATTTTGGAAAGATGTAATCAGACAGATAGGAATGTATAATCATAAAAATGTGATATCTCAAAGAAGTGCAACAAACTAAGAAACTGAACTGGGAGTTACTCAAGGTACTAACGATATCTCAGTATATTTTGTGCTTCGCTTCTTTTCAGTTAGCTTTAAATTACTTATGATATATAAATGACAGAAAAATAACAAAAAGGCTAGCAGTTGTATTGTTCCAGCTTCCAGTGGTTTACAGTTGGCAAGAAATAATGACATAAAGGATCAGGGTGAAATCAGCAGTAATCCTAAAAAAACTGCGCTAATGCCAGGTAAGCATGTCCACAATGTTACGATTGCATAAACTATCACAAGGAAGACACCAGCAGCTACTTTTCAGTAAAAGAGAACAGTGGAGCAGACATTCTTTGATTCTGTTGCTTCCAAAAGTGTAGGTAAACATTAAAAACTACACTTAAAATACATTCAAGCTAGAAACATCAAATACGATGAACTAATTATGAATTTAATGTAATACCGAGAAATTAAGGCCATTTCACGATCAAAGATTGATACCCAACCCACCCAACCATGATAACAAAAAAGTGAACAGTATTCAAACTACTACACAATAGTAGGCTTCGTACATGATGAGCAGTTTTGGTAGCTGTGATAATTCTGGTGGAAGATAGCCTGATAAGTTATTGTTATCCAACAATCTGCAAAAAAAATTATAAGGTCAGTAGAGTATAAATGTAAAAACAATATATGGTAGCAGTCAGGTACTTACAAGTGAACAAGTGAAGGTAATCTGGACAATTCAGGTGGAATTTGACCACTCAACGAATTATTGTTCATGTGACTGGATAGAAATTGGAAAACCATTAGTATAAGGATAACTATCACTTGTTAACAGAGAGACAAACCATACTGTACTTACAAGTGCTTTGTTTTGTTCAGGTTAGCGAATGATTTAGGTATGGGTCCGGATATATGGTTCTGATCAATCTGAATCCTATTCAAATTAGGAAGGAAGCCAATAGACTCTGGTAAAGGACCAGTCAACAGGTTCCCGTTCAAGAGCCTGCAAATGTAAAAAAATGGGCATATTGTCTCATGAGCTAAAGCAACTGTGAAATCACCTCAGAGAAACGAACTATTAATTTTAAAAAACTGTAAGCAAAAACTAAGTTAATATATACAGGAGAACGATAACCTCCATGTCCAACCAGAAGGATATGAAGGAAACTATTTCAGGTAGAGCATGAATGCAATGAATTTCAACTTACAATAGTTCCAGAGAAGTAATGTTGCCAACCTCTGGAGGAATGCTCCCACCAATTTTATTCCACATAAAATCCCTTAAAAGGAAATTAAAAGTAGTCAGTCGGCCTTGATTAAATGAACAGACAATCCACACGATAATTAGCCAGGTCAACTCACTTTACTTACATTATTTTCATGTGAGTAAGCTGGCCAAGCTCAGGAGCTAAAGTCCCAGATAAATTCAACCGTATAAGCTGCCTGTAATCACGTACAGGGATATTATCAAGTGATGCAAATGTTCCCTAGTCCATCAAAATACATTTTGCATCATTTCTTTTTTTGCATTAGCAGCTCCATCAAAGATATTGATACTTTAAATAGAAGGGTTGTATAAATGTTTATGGACACGATTAACAAGGAGATCAGTTGTGCACATACAGTTCTTTGACATGAAAGTATCCATCGATTGCTGTCTCATTTTCACAGATGACACGAGTCCAATTGCCGACACATGGATCTCCACGGTTCCAGCCATCGAGAAATCCCAACGGATCGTCCAAACTGTTTTTGATAGCTCTCAGAGCATTAACTGCAGAGCAGTTGAACCAAATGTACAGCAAGTTAGTTTGATAATGCAGGGAGGATGTAGAAAATATAATATATGTTGCATCTCTCTTCCAGTGAGTGTCATAGTTACGAGGAACAAGTAAAATGAGCACGAACAGCTGTGAAGCTAGATTAAAAGGTATTCATGCAGATTGTGGTGGTTTGAGATGGATTTCACCTTCCCATGGTGCCGTGATCTGTGCAGTTGTCAGTTGCACATTGGCGAAATACAACGTGTAGATAACAGAGCAAATATAGAACATCCAGGACCGTGACATGATGCCGTTGCAGAGAAAAATTCCCCAAGTTGGCAGTAACGTTCAGAGTTCAGTGACGCAGGCTGCCTCTGATGGCGGAGTCCATTCCCTGAAAAGGAGCAGTGGAGAAACAGTTACCTGTTAACATTTGTGGACACTAAAAAGGATCATCTAGAGCCTGTGATGCACCAGATTATATCCGGGAGTTATTAGACAGATGTATCAGGGAGTTCTTGGCGAAAAGATGGACTTGGCTACCAGTAACAACAGTAAGTAGTTGGCTACCATACCGCGACCAACATGTATCCACTGAAGGAGGCTAACAACCATGGCACCATAGCATGAACATAACTAAGAAGAAATTGGATGGATGGATTCGATATGCAAGCATAGAAATGGAGAGCATGGAAGAAGTGAAGCAGAACTCACCAGGTAGACAGGACAAGGCAAACTGGCAAACTGAGGAGAGGAATCGACGATGCAGGACAAAGAGAGAAGCGAGGAAGGAAAGACAAAAATAGAGAAGGGGACAGGGATGGTGAGGGATTGACTAATTAAAAAGTGTGAGGAGTATTGAGCAGCACGGAGCCCAGTATTGTAATGGAGGTTGGGGAGGGGATTAATGGAGCGGAAAGGGACGGCAGGCTGAATCAATGTTCTGTGTTGAATCCAATCCAAGGCATCATATCATACTAGTAATCAGCCGGTCGAATTGAAGGCAAGCAAGCAAGCAGGACCCGTTCTTCCTCCAGCCAACAACAGTCCCGGAAACATCGATCTTGAACAATTCCATGTTTTGCCATTGAAAAGGGAGTGAGAAAAGAACCCAAAAGTGAGGAATTGACCGTGGGACATGTGGGGAAATTTGAGTAGAGTACTGGGGTTGGTGCCATATGCCATCAAGCTATCCACCTGCCCGTCTGTCTCCCTTGACCTCAGCACCACAGTTCTCTATTGAATCCGATGTCAACTAGAGTAGGTAGCGTGGCTACTTTCTTCCTTCCTTCGCCCAGCACTACGGTTAGCAAACTAATAATCTGTTGGGCCAACAAAGAAACCTAGGCAGCAAACAGAGGAATGAGTCTCTCAGGAAGGGAGAAAGAGTCAAGTGAGCTAGGCCATACCTGAACGCCCTGCCCATCCTGCCGTTGCAGCCGCCGCCGCCGCTGGCCATGCTTTGCCGCGCCGCCGATCCGCCAAACAGTCACAGGAGACGAGGGTGGACTGGTGGTGGAGCCTCCTCCTCATCCTCCTCGCCGTTTCTGCAGCCTCCTCCTCGCCGCCGCCGCAACGCGGATCCGCCAATGTGGCTCCCCCATTGCATATTACTGTACTTTTCAATCAACAAAAGAAGAGCAATGACTTTTTGGTTCACAATGGTGAATGGCACATGGTTCGGCCAAGCCGAGTCTCTCCTTTCAGTCAATCAAGAAACAAAAAAGAACATCTGTTGTCAAATTCAAGCGTTCTACGCCGTCATATAGAAAGTACTCCGTACTACCTATTTCACCATTACAATACGTGCAACCAGTCGTCATAGAAAGTACCCATTAATTTCCGGTGATTTTCCTTACTTGCCCCGATCAGGAAAACCAATGCGTGCGCGATTTGATGCACGCCCGCGTCGGGTTGCTAGGCTACGACGACCCATTCCCGTTGCAGCAGCTCCGAGTTTGGTTTTTTCACGGTTTAGGAAATATTCTAGAAGGTTCCTGGCAATTTTTTGTGTTTCTTCCCGGTTTCTTGATTCTCGGTTGTTCTCACCATTTTCTTCCAGTTCTTTGCGGTTTTCTTTTCTTGTTTCTTTTTTTTCTTTTCAAAGTCGAAAATTGTTTAAATTCAACAAAATGAAAATTGATCTTGCTCAAAAAAATCAAGTTCGAAAATTATTTATTTCTGAAATTTGTTAATTTTAAAAAAATCAATTTTGAAAAATTGTTTAAATCTGAAATTTGAACTTATTTAATAAGTGATTTTTCGAATTTGATTTTTTTATATGAATATTTTTCAAATCTGAATAATTTTCAAGTTTGCACTTTTTACATATTTGATTTTTTTCAAATCTAAACATTCTTTTCATCTAATTTTTAAGAATTTGAACTTTTTTCCGAATCACTGGAATCCAGAAAAATCGACAAAAACAAAACAGATACGACACACATATACATCACATGAAACAAAGACACCGAGAGGACAATACAAAGTAACGCACGCAGCGGTCCAGTAATAGGAGCACCCATCCCGATCAAATGGAGTACAAAATTGGCGAGGTGCTATACAACCTTCTTGGGCCGCCCCACCAAAGTTTCTTTCTTTTTTCTTTCTTTTTGTTGTTGTTTCTTTTCTTTTCTTTTATTTTGGGTTTTCTAAAATTTCGGAAAAAAACATAATCTGCACTCTGTTTTTGAAAATCTAAACAATTTTCAAAATATGAACTTTTTTAAAAAATTGAACATTTTTTAATATGAACATATTTTAAATTGGAACATTTTAAAATAATTATATTTAACAAATATTTTCCGAATTTCAGATATTTTTTAAATATAAACATTTTTTCAAATTCGAACAATTTTTAAAAATTTGAATAATTTAAATTTTTTAAAATTCAGATCTGTACGTTTTAAAAAATTTAACAATTGTCAAATTTTAAAAGAAAGAAAAAAGTTTATACAAAAAAGAAGAGGAAATAAAATAGAAAATAGAAAAACAAACCAAAAGATAGAAAAATAACAACATAAAACAAAAAAAAATGAGAATGGGCCGGGCCTAATAGCCAACCAAGGTGTGTGGCGACCTGGTCGGTGTGTAGAACTGGCACTAAAGTCATACTTGTGGTTTCTTTTTAATGAATGTGCCTTTTCCTATCTTGTTGACCTATTGGGCCTTTAAATTCATAGGCCATTTTACATGTGTTGTGCCAGTAGGCATGTAGAATTCCGTTTTTTTCGCGTACCAGTGGTTAGAGGCTTACCTTTACAAAAGGAAGGCACTAAAAAAACCTTTACAAAAGGAAACATCATCCCGCGCAACGCACGAGCCTTCGACGCATGTCAGTGAGAGTCATCTCCGCGACGAGTCATCCCGTGAAGCGAACCGTGGTGCGTCCCCGACCGAGTCACATGTCCAACGAGACAAACAAATTCACCCTCGCTTAAGTAGTGCTAGTACCGTTTTGGCTTGTTGCACTCTCGCCGCTTCTACCAATTGGCCAGAGTTTAAACTTCAAGTTTAACACTTCGGTGACTCGTAAAGGTTGAATATTCTTCAGTGGAAGGCGATATTCCCGTTGACAGCGATGCGCATGTGGTGACTTCGTCAATCTCAAGATACACCAGATCACTTTCTACGACACAGTCTCTCGGAGATGCTCATATGGGTAGAGTCGGTGTGTGTGCGTTCATAGGGGTGAGTGTATGTATTTGTGAGTTCCTAAATTTATACTGTTATTCGCAAATCCATAACTCATCCTCAAACATGTTTTATATTTTAGTTACAAATACATCTATACATACGTGACATATACGTACACGTATTATTCTATCTCAGCTGCCCGGCTACTTCTGGCTGGTTACTCCGGAGCTCAACTGGGTCGAGCCGTCGAGGGGCTCCACGTCGCCTCCGACAACCGTTCGACACCGCCTTATATTTAGCGTCCAGCCGAACGGAGACGAAGAACTCGTAAGAACAAGGTCGCACGCCATGTACTGTTGCGCCGTGCCTTGGACCCTTGGCCAAGGCAGGACTCCGAGTTATCCATAATACGTACAGTTTCCTAACCCATGACTCTGATCCCGTATACAAATAGTACGAGGCGATGCAGCTGAGCGCCCACCGATCGCCCCCTCGTCTCCAACGTAACGTACTCAAGCCACAGCTAGCTCCGCCGCCTGAAACCGAATAACCGATCGACGGAGCACCGGAGCTCCATACCGAGGCTGGCCGATGACGTTAGCGGGCATCCTCGAGGACATTGAAACCGTGGGCGACACCATCCTCCTCGTCTCCGCGGGCGGCTGCGGCTTCCACTTCGTCAGGGGCGCTCTGAGCCGCTCCTCTAAGGGCTGCCGCCTCGCCGGCGCCGTCCAGGCGGTCGTCACCAACAAACGCCGCGTCGGCCGCTGGACGGCCTGGTCGGGCGTCATGACGGCCATCGAGGTCGGCCTGGAACGCGCGCGCCATGTCGAAGGCCCCTTGAACCTGATGGTCGCGTGTGGCGCCACCAACGCCCTCTTCTCCGCGCATATGGGAACGCGCGCCGCCGTCGTGTCGGGGCTCAAGGGCGCGGCCTACGGCGGGGTCGCGGGGGTCGCCCTCCACAGCATCGTACGCCTCCTCGATTCCGCGGATAGCTCTAACTAGCTAATTAATTAAAACCTCGGATCAACTTGGATCGTGTGTTTGGTTGCTTCCCCGGCCCTGTTAAATCGTTAAAACTAGTATTAGCTTTATACGTGCTGCATGTCCTCTGGTGATATTCTCTGTTGCTGCACCTCTGGTGATATTCTCTGCTGCAGTTCACCATTGATTTACACAAGTGATCGTCGCTATTCATGTTTTTAATTAACTACCCAAGAGAAGCTCAAGCTGAAAATTTTCCAAATTTTAATAAATCTCACACAAGTTTTATGGAACAGAGGGAGTGCATCACTTGGAGTAGCAGACATGCACTGGTTAACCATATGGGAGCGTTAAGCGTTCATTACCCTGATCTCTCAGGTGAAGCTGTTGACACGTGTTCTTTAAAGTGTCCAATCCCACTTTTACTTCTGTAATAAAGCATAAATGTAGCAAAACAAAAAATTCTAGCAAAAAATGTGCTAATTGTAGCAAAACTAATTTTCACATGAAGCACAAATGTGGCAAAAATACTTTGCCCACCAAACATAAGAAAAGAACGGATCTCACGGGAGACCCCGCCGGAGCCCTTGTAGCAAAAATAAATAAATTGTGCCGCCGTAGCAAAGAAATGAGCTCGTTAGTATATCGCAGGAGAACTTGCTTGAGACAATGTAGCAAAAACGTGTGCCATTATAGAAAAATAAAAATTCAACAACATGCAAGCTGCATGTCTTATGCATTAACATAGAAAACGAAAATGATACACCATACAAGTCACGAATGATGAAACCGTGGTTGTAGCAAAACATTTATATATACTACCTCCACCATTCACAAAAGGATGTCTTAACTTTTGCTAGATATGCATGATCCCTATAAGCATTTTAGTGTATAGATTATAGAATTGCATGTTCTAGCCAGGTCAACTAAAAGATTGGTCTAATAGAAAAAACTGTGCAATTATATTAAACACCTCCAGGAGAACCAACTTGAGCTTGGATGGTTAGGAGGATGGTTGTACCCCCAGCCCACCAGAGTTCAAACCCCAGATTTGACATTTGTGTGTCTTATAAAGGCGGGATATTCATTCAATGGGAGGTGATGTTTTCGTTGACAATGAGGCTTCTGTGGTGAAGCTTCGCCTCATGGGTCTTAGGCTCCTTCCTCTCGTCGGGGACTCTCGCTTCCCCACGAAGCTTCAGTTGCTTCGGCCGCCCCTCCTCCTCCGGAGTCTCGAACCCGCGGCTAGAGTCCTCCTCGGCTCTAGACTCCATCTCCGCCTCCTCTCTAGACGACGGCCCCTCCAAAAAGAACCGGAAGCGACGTCGCCTGAGGCCGACGGTGGTGGCTCAAAGTCCGCTCCTCCCCAGCCACCTCCACCTCCACCTCCTCATCCCCGTCCTCGTCCTCCTCCCGCGTCGTCCTCGTAACGTGGATTGGGACGCTGTGGCCTCACACTCCTTCTAACATTGTTCTTGCGCTGTTGCATCTTCTTAAGCAAGCTCGACGTCCTCCTTGCCGCCGCTCATACTGTTCAATCACCTGCATTGATAAAGAGAAAACAATTAAGCATGTTGAAAAATATATAAATACTAAGCATAAAGACACTAAACAATTAAGAAGCATGTTGAAAAATATATAAATACTAAGCATAAAGATACTATGCAATTAAGAAGCATGTTGAAAAATATATAAGAAGCATAAACACATAAAAGACCCTCACCTGCCGTCATCAATCTCATTGTCAATCTCATTTTCTTTCTCCTTGTCACTATCACTATCACTATCTTTTGAGTAGTAAGTTGGAGCCTGATAGATGGGTGGAGGCTCATCATCGCTATCATCTTCCACTTGTAACTTCTCGAGCATATCTATGTCCTTTAGATCCACCACTGACTCACCACGAGGTTCTGCATCGTTCTCGTTCCCGAGGTCCTCTTCAAGAACACATTCTAACTCAAAGTGCCCGAAGTCCTCTTCCTCTTGATAGAAAATTCCCTCCACCCATATATGTTAGGGGCAGATGCAAGTTTTCCAACAATTCTGACGCTCCGATGATCTGTATCTTGGGAAACCCTAGGGCGGGGACCCCGCAGATCTACCCCTAGGGTTAGGGTTAGGGTTAGAGTTAGGGTTAGCAATGTATGTGGAAACCCTAGGGTTAGGGTTAGGGTTAGAGTTAGGGTTAGGGTTAGAGCTAGGGTTAGAGCTAGGGTTAGGGAAACCGTAGGGCGGGGACCCCGCACATCTACCCATATGTACATCGATAGCAAATGTTAGGCCTAGTGGCTCCGGTTGACCCATCTGCGAAGAGCGTCACTCGTGGGACCTACATATGCCATCTACCAATTCGTAAAAAATAGAACCATTTTTTACATAATTCATACTAGTAAATAAATAATACAAAACATAATATAAAGTAATATAAGAGAGGAAAAAATAAAAAAATAAACCCTACGGCGGGGACCATGCAAATCTACCCCTAGGGTTAGGGTTAGGGTTAGCAATGGACTTTTTTTCCTTTTTGGAGGACATATGTACATCGATAGAAGATGTTGAGCCTACTGGCTCCAGTCGACCCGTCTGCGAAGTGCGTCACTCGTGAGACCTAGCTACATATGGCATCTACCATTTTTCCCATTAAAAAAGAACTATTTTTACATAACTCATACTACTACGTAAATAAATACAAACATAATATAAAGTAAAGGAGAGAGAAGAAAATAGAAAAAAAAAACTAAGCCGAGGGAGGCCGTCGGCATAGGTAGGTCATGCACTATGCCGAGGGGCACCCTCGGCGCCTCGCTGACGCCGTAACCGGGCCGTCACACGCGGAGCGGCTGTGCAGTAGACGCAGGCACTACGCCGACGGCCGTTTGTACGCCGAGAGTGGCCGTCGGCGTACGATACTCTACGCCGAGGGTATTACTACGCCGAGGGGCTCATTGGGCCGCTGCCCTGGACCGGACGTACGCCGATATTTGACCGTCGGCGTACGCCACGGCCGTCGGCGCAGCGCGCCATTCCCGTAGTGTGATGTAAATCCAGCGAACTTGGTAAGTACACCGACGTACGCCAAGCTTGGCCCCGTGGCGCGAAGTAAAACCCCTCGCCCAATGGCCAAGGCAGGCGTCGATTTTGTTGAACACTAGCTGCTGACGTAGAGTAGATAGCACGGTAGGCGTAGAGTCGAACACTGCTCTGAGCCGCTCCTCCAAGGGCTGCCGCCTCGCCGGCGGCGTCCAAGCGAGGTCGTCGCCAGCAAACGCCGCGTCGGCCTTGTCGGGCGTCATGACGGCAATCGAGGTCGGCTTGGAACGCGCGCGCCAGGTCAAGGGCCCTTGAACCTGACGCTCACGTGTGGCGCCGCCAACGCCCTCTTCTCCGCACATCTGGGCACGCGCGCCGCCGCCGTCTCGGGGCTCAAGGACGCGGCCTACGGCGGGGTTGCGGGGATCGCCATCTACAGCATATCGTACGCGTCTTCGATTCCGCGGAATGCTCTAACTAGCTAGTAATTAAAACCTCGGATCAACTTGGATCATGTGTTTGCTTGCTTCCCCGGTCCTGTTAAATCGTTGAAATTAGCTTTGTACGTGCTGCATGTCCTCTGAAGATATTCTCTGCTGGACTATACCATTGATTTACATGCAGTGGTTGTCGCTGTTCATGTTTTTTAGTTAACTGCCCAAGGGAACGATCAAGCTGCAAATTTTATTTGTGGGCACTCCATCATAAATTGTATATATGTACAGGAGACGCCTATTGGTTAACCTTGTGTGGTAGTGTTGAGCGTCCCCGGCCCCCTTCTTTTGGGTTCTAGACTAGCTTATAGGTTCTAAATCGGAGTAGCTTAAAAAAAGTGATTGCTTTTGGATAAACTTAGTGCAAAATCGATGGGATGGAGAAGCATACAGAGCACAACTTCCCAAGCTTCTCGACATGACAGTAAACCCAAACTAGAGAAGCATACAGAGCAGATTTCCGAGCTTCCCAACAGTAAACCCAACAGGTACTATAGAATGCCCCTATTCTTTAAAGGTATCAATCGACTGAGACTCAACTTATGTCTAAGTTGAATTACATTAACGTGTTTTGATGCATAAACAACATCAAACACGAGCAGAAATAAAATCCGACGATGAAACACATGACTAAGACATAAGCTACGTTTCAGCTAGCTGAAACTTATCAATTCTGATTCTTTAATCAAATCTTTCTATTCTTAATAGGTGATCCCATTTTCCTGCACATGCAAGGTATCCACCTCATCAAACATCACTGAGCAATCACAACCTGCCACCTAAGCAATTCTTCCACGTCATCATGTACATTACCCATGTAGCCATGTACTACCACTAGTGGAAAAACGCTCATCAATACCGGTTCCAGAGGGCCATTTGCACCGGTTTCGCAACCGGTATAAAACATCCGGTGCAAAAGGCCCCCACCCTTTCGTACCGGTTCCTTACGAACCGGTATAGATGGGCCTCCACGTGGGCGCCCAGGAGAGCGCACGGCGATGGACCTTTCGTACCGGTTTGTACTACAAACCGGTGGCAAAGGTTTGCTACCGCGGCAGGAAAAATTCATGAATCTCTGCCGCGGCAGAGAATTCAGGGTTTAGGGTTTTTGCAGGGGTTTAGGGGTATCGGAGCGTTTCATATCGCGTCGATGCACCGGAAATGCGTTTGGGTTTACGTAGTACATGAAGATCAAGGTGATGCATATCAAGTTGGTGCATATAATATAACACACATGTAATTGCATAAGTAGTACTCTCCGATGCCAATCAAGTCGATGCACCATAGTACATGCATGAAGATCGATCTATTACACATGTACCATAGTGGTACACTCCGAGTCAAACTATATATACACACAAAGCAATCGAGGAGCTGGAGAAGATCTTTATGCATAGTGGTACTCTCCGGATGGTGATATGACTTCCCGAAGGAAAAATCCCGCCAATTCCTCGCCGATTGCTTTGAAGCGCTCCTCGATTCTGATCTTCTCCCGCTTTCTTCTCAACTGTAAAAGAATAAGATGAATACATGAGCTATGTGTGTTATATCAAATCACAAATCAAACAATTATTACTGAAACTCAGCACAACTTATGGTAAGAAAATAAATTTGTGAATATTGTTTTCGTACCTCTCTATTTCTTTCATTATTCGCTCTCTCGCTGACAATTCTGTGGATGTACTCGCAAACGTAGTATCCACATAGATCAATCCCCGGTGGTTGTTTTGCGCATTTCTGTACAAGAATATAATTCAGTCAAACAATAATGAAGTATGATAAAGGTGTGTGGACCTAGGTAGTACTACTTACTTTGTTCGCACGCCATACCAGCTTCGGTTTCCAATCATGGGACTGATCTTCCTTGATGAAAGTTTCCAATACGCTGCCCGACAAAAGAAAATGCACAAAAGAGTTATCAATCAGTTGATATCAGGAAACTAACAAAAAACCGATAAGAATTTGAATTACCTTTTGAGCATAAGAAAACAAGACTTGTATAGTATAGCCTCTTTGGTTAGTGAGTCAAAGACTTCAACTTCTCCTTCGTACATTTTAATGACGATAAGAATAAAGTGAAACCTGCGCACGTTATGATATGTAGTGTCATATATATAAGTGAGCAAAATAGAATGTGTTATAAGAGAGTAACACTCACTGGAAGTTGTAAGGCCAAAGTATTGTCTTTTTTTCACGTTGTCGCTTCAAAAACCTTAGCAAAGTCTCCGATGTATCCCTGTTATAGAGGGGTTCTTCTATGGTCCTGACATGCATTGTGTTCGGGTCAATGAACCCAATGTCCGTGATTTCATCCCTTTTGCATTCGAGCATCTTCGATCTGCATAACATAGCGCACAAAAGATTATAATTTGCGAGATAATCAAGGAGCTGAGCTAAAGACTTCTCAAATTATATAAATAAATCACTTACAGACAATAGCAACTGACGATAGATTTGTCGAGGGCCCGAAGATTGTATAACTAGAAAAGCTCGGAGAAGTCAACGCTCACAGAGTATTCTTGGAAGTAGTGCTCTTCCTTAACTCGCACCATAATAGTCTCCATCCCTCCCTTTGCGGCAACACCGTACCACGTATGCAAGTTACGCATACTTGTTGGTAGCTTGCTGAGATTCTCGACCAAATCTTTCCCTTGAACATATTGATATACTACCTTAGCCATGGCGTAATCGGTTGAGATTTGCCGAGAACTTTGAACGGCCTTCTCGTCAAACACCTTTAGAGGGGGGACCGATTTAACGGGTTGTTGTCCGAGCAGGTAGACTTGGTGTATCCCTTTTATCTCCTTGATACCCGAGCTGGTAGTGGGGTTTTTCGCCTCCATCATTTCGTCGTACGACCTTTCAATAGAACGCCTATAGTCAGATGGCGGCGATGGTTCAGGGTTATACAGATTCTCGACTGTACGACGAACCTTCACCGGATCTAGTGTCTTCTCAAAAGGTATCTCTGGCTCTTTCTTAGCAAAAAAGGCCCTCAGCTGGGACTCAACGGCTTCCTGGTTTTCCTCGGGAGTTTTTTCCCAAGGTAACTTCTCAATAGGCGGCAGTGGTTTCTCCTTTCTAGATCTCTTCTTAGGCGGCGTACCGTTCCGCTTACCAGGCGCTGTCTTACGCGGAGGATCTCGAGGTGGTGGACTCACGCTGGGTCCCTCTCAGGTAGGTGTGGACTTTGCTGCTTATGTGGACTGCTAGGAGGAGGAGTCGAAGGCCTTTGATGCTCATGTGGACTGCTATGAGGAGTCGGTGGCCTTTGCAGAAGGACGATGTGTTTCTTGGGCCATAGAGCGAAACCGTGCTTGACATCGGCAAGTGTCTTCTCATCGTCACCTCTAGGAATATCAAGCTCCACTGTTTCAAAAGCCGGAACAACTTCATCCACCCCTACATGAACACAGCCAGGTGGAATGGGCATATGGTGGTGCGTTGCTCCTTCTTCACTTGGGTAAACATAACCGACCGCCACCTTAACGGACGTGTTCCTGAATAACATATAGAGCTCGCAATCTGTCTTCTCCGTGACATAATCCACGGGGTAGCTTCCTCCACATCCGTCAAGATGCGTGGAACCCACACTGCTTCTTCGCTGAGATGGGGCGGCATCGGCTTGAGGATCCTGTAGGAACATCGGCTGATCAGGTGGCCTCTGATTTTTCTCAAGCGCCGACACCCTATTTAACAATTCCTTTAACGTGTCGGCGTCCTTCTTCTTCTTCTGCGAACGGCTTCTATAAGTGTCAGCGGACTCCGGGAACGCTTCCTTCATGGTGAGACCTGGGCGAGCTCGTACCCTTCCAACGTGTTCAGGATTCCCCAGAGCGAGTGTCAGCTCGTCATTCTCTCTATCGGGAATGTACTCTCCCTTTCGAACCTGTTCAATTGCAGCTACAAGCTTCGATACGATTTGCTCAATCTTTTCCTTCCATTTTCCCTCCGCAACGATCGGCCCTGTCTTTGGGTCCAACCCTGCCCCATGCGCGAACAACCAGAACTTGGACCATTCGGGCCAGTCCCATGTCTGTGGAGTGATTCCTGCAGCCATCAGTTCATTTTCATACGCTATCCACCTCGGAATGGCAGTCTTGTAGCCACTCGACCCCATATGATGCCAAATTGTCTTCTTTGCAGCATTTTTCTTATTTGTGACCGATCGGGACACAAAAGTAGACGATTTCTTATACCTCTTAAATTCTTGCCGGTGATCCTTTATCTTCACTAGATTATCATCGAATACTCGGATCTTCATTCTTATATTTGTCCCATAAATTTTTCTTCCGGGTCCGGAATTGTATGGCCATCTTCTTGAGAGTCCATTCCTTGACTTTATTCTTCGGCCTTCCGTCATGTCTTCCGGTAGGCTGAAGCGTGTCAGCAGAGTTTCCCAAAGAAACTTTTTCATCGCGTCGTTGACATAACTAGCTTCATTCTCCGCTTTCTTCGGCTTATGCCACTCTCGAATGCTGATCGGTACATGGTCCCTAACAAGAACTCCAGCTTGACTTGTAAATTTGGTGCAGTGATCTTTGGGATGCACCGGTTCACCATTATCCTTAAATGCCGTGAGGGCTAACCTACCCTCACCCTTTAGAACTCGCGTCGGGCCTCGTTTTGTTTTAACAGACTTGCTCGATGATCCAGAAGGCTAATAGAAAAATTATTCGTTAATAAGTGCAATACAAATAAATGAATGCATCTAGTGATGAACATAGACTTGATACATAAATATACACCTCGGCGGAGTTTGTTATGGACACTTCGTTGTCTCTTCTAACTTGTTCAGACTCAAGTCCCTCGCCGAAATCATTCAGAAAGTCGGGGAACTCATAGTCGTCTCCATCAGGCCCACGGGCACTCTCATATATCAATTTCTGCACCGCTTCTTCTTGATCCTCATCTCGGACGAAGGTGTCGTCCGCCATACCTCAATGTCACTACAAAATGAAGAAATCAATTATATTTCATTCATCATTTGGATAACAATTCAAATGAAGAAAACAAGAACCCTAACCCTAACACTCGGCGCTCCTCCTCTCGCTCTTCTCTCTATTTCTCGACCCTAACTCTATGTCGCGGCTATTTCTCGACCCTAACTCTATGTCGCGGCGGCACCGCCACGGACTCGGCACCGCCACAGACTTGGCACTCCTCCTCGATGTCGCGGCGCCACAGACTCGAACTCGGCGTTCCCCCTCCTCCCCTCGTTCTTCTCTCTATTTCTTGACCCTAACACTCGGCGGCGCGCTCATGCTCAACGTCTAACCCTACTACGACTACATGCGCCACCGCCACCTTTGGATCCGCCACACACTCGGTGTTCCCCCTCCTCCTCCGCCACCGCCACACACTCGGAGGCACCGCCACACACTCGGCGGCACCGCCACACACTCGGTGTTCCCCCTCCTCCTCCGCCACCGCCGACTCGGCGGCACGGCCACACACTCACCGGCACCGCCACCCTCTCCACGCCATCGTCGCCTGCCTCGACCGCACCAGGTGCTCGACCAGCCCGCCCAACCCCGCCACGATCGTCACCACCTATAGGGGCACCACGCGCACCCGAGCCCTGCCGCTCACCGCGGCATGGCAGCAGCAACACAACACAGCAGCAACACGGCACGGCAGCAACACGACGCGGCGCAGTAGCAGAAAGGCAGGCGCGCGGGTGGCTTAGACATTTTGTCGAACACTCTACGCGCGCGGTGGCGATGAAGCGGCGGCGCTGGCCTTGGCACCGGCGTAGGCGTCTCCGTCTGCAGAGCCCTCCTGGCCAGCCTGGTCTCGCGGCAGCACGCGCGCGGCGTGGAGCGCGGCGGCGGCGCAGCTAGTTGCTAGGCCGGAGGAGGAGGGGGAGAGGGGGCGGGCGCGCTCGTACCTTGGCCGCGTTGCCGGCGCGCGGAGGAGGGGAGAGCGGCGGGCGACGGCAAAGGGGACGGCGTGGGCGACGGCGACGGTGCGTAGGATCTGCGGCGAAGATGGCGACGACGTGGGCGCGGCCGACGGCGTGGGCGCGGCCGGGCGGTCTCTGCTGCGTGCGTCTGCGTGTGAAGAAATGGGGAATTTTGCCCGCGCGCTAAGTCAAATGGAGGGGGAACACCCTTTGGTACCGGTTGGTACCACCAACCGGTACGAAAGACCTTTCGTACCGGTTGGTGGTACCAACCGGTGCCAAAGGGTTTTTTTTGTTTTTCTTTTTGTTTTTCTGTTATCTTTTCTTTTGTTGTTTCTTTTCTATTTCTTTTTTCTTTTCTGTTTCTTTTTTTCTTTTCTTTTCCTGTTTCTTTTTCTTTTATTTTCTAATTCTTTTCTATTTATTATTTTCTATTGCTTTTCTTTTTATTTTCTGTTTCTTTTCTTTTCTATTTATTTTTTCTATTGCTTTTCTTTTTCTTTTCTTTTCTATTTATTTTTTCTATTGCTTTTCTTTTTCTTTTCCTGTTTCTTTTCTTTTCTTTTCCTGTTTCTTTTCTATTTCTTTCCTTTACTCCCGCCACGACGCCATCCGCGCGGGAAAGTTTCCCGCCCCGACGTTGCGCGGGAAAGTTTCCCGCCGCCGCGCGTGGGAGAAAAAATGCGAGAAAGAAAAAGGCGGGAATAAATTTTTATTAAAAGTACATAGCTCAACTGAAAATTAAGATACATGGCCATATTCTACTGTTGGAGTCATTCAGTCATACTCGTGCCTAGCCCTATAGTACTCGCCACTGTAATCGTCGTAGTCGCCGTCATCATCGTCGCTGGCATCGGGGTCGCGGTAGTCGAACCTCGGCGGGAGAGCACGCGTGGGCTGGGACTGAGGGTAGCGCAGGCGGGGGCCACGGTAGGCCATGACGCCCTGGAGAGTCCGGCCGCGCCACCACAGCCCGACGGCCGGCCTCGTTGAAGTTCGAAGGAGGCGGGCCGCCCTCCTCGTGCCTGGCAAGCGCCCTCTCACGCCGATTGATGAAGAAACTTTCCCAAGTCGGGCTGTAGTCGGGATGCCACTGGGGATTCCTCCGCTGCTCTGGCGTGAGCTCGAAGTAGTAGTGGTTCGTGATGGCCATCTCGCGCGCCACACCTAGAGGGACTGGAGGGAGCGGTACGCCTCCGATGCTTAGCAACCAGCCGGTCGGGACGCGGTAACCCGGCGGGCAGGGGTAGTTCGAGGCGCAAAGCGCCTCCGCCTCCCGGGGGGTTAGATATACGATGGAAGCCATGGGAGAGAATTATGAGGTTTGCAGATATGAGTCTAGATGTGATATGTAAATGGAGGCCAAGCCTACATATATATAGTGAAAAAATAGCGGGATGACGGAGGCGGGAACCGGTGAAAAAATAGGCGGGAAACCCTTTAGTACCGGCTGGTGGGTGCAACCGGTACTAAAGGTGGTTTTCTCGTCATGTAACAAAGCTGTCGGTGGGATAAGGACGCGTGGGTAACCTTTAGTAGCGGCTGGTGGGTGCAACCGGTACTAAAGGTGGTTTTCTGTCATGTAACAAAGCTGTCGGTGGGATAAGGACGCGTGGGTAACCTTTAGTACCGGCTGGTGGGTGCAACCGGTACTAAAGGTGGTTTTCTGTCATGTAACAAAGCTGTCGGTGGGATAAGGACGCGTGGGTAACCTTTAGTACCGGCTGGTGGGTGCAACCGGTACTAAAGCTGTCGGCATGATAAGGACGCCCTGCTCGATGAGATAAAGCATGTAGCGCACGACACCCTGTCGACGGAAGAAGACAAAGTAGAAGCGGCGCCGTGCCTATAAAAGGAGCATCGCCATGGCAAGCAGCTCAACAAGCCAACATGGATGGAGAGTTTCATCCCCATGGATGGAGGAAAGGGTTGGGAAATCTCCCGTGGCGGAACTTCTCGAAGATGCCCTTGGTGCACACGACCTATGGCATCTTCGGAAGTTCCGCCTCGGAAAAATTTCCCCGCAAGCCCGTGAAAGACTCCATCTCCTCTAACAATGTTGTGGAAGGATAGGGAAATCTCCGTGGCGGAACTTCTCGAATATGCCCTTGGTGCACATGCCCTATATATGGCATATTCGGAAGTTCCGCCTTGGAAAAATTTCCATGCAAGCCCGTGAAAGCTCCATTGTTAACATCATTACACAAAAGTGATTTCCATATTGAGATACACAAGTTATGATCCCTATCTAGCTAGTTTTCCGAGTTTTCTTCGTCTCGTTTCCCTTTCTTCGATCGCGACGCAACCATGGACAATCTTCATTATTTAAGATGATGCTTGGGTCAGTTTTCACCTTGAAGGGTGGAATATCATCAAACTTATTATAATCTTCTGACATGTTTGTCTTGTCCTCTACTCCCACGATGCTTCTTTTTCCTGAAAGAACTATGTGCCGCTTTGGTTCATCGTATGATGTGTCCTCTTGCCTTTCTTTTCTTTTCTTCGGTTTGCTAGACATGTCCTTCACATAAAAAACCTGAGCCACTTCATTGGCTAGGACGAATGGTTCGGTGTCGTACCTGATACGTCTCCAACGTATCGATAATTTCTTATGTTCCATGCTACTTTATTGATGATACCTACATGTTTTATGCACATTATATGTCATATTTATGCATTTTCTCGGAACTAACCTATTAACAAGATGCCGAAGAGCCGATTGCTCGTTTTCTGCTGTTTTTGGTTTCGAAATCCTAGTAAGGAAATATTCTCGGAATTGGACGAAACTTTCGCCCGGGGTCCTATTTTTGCACGAAGCTTCCGGAAGACCGAAGAGATAACGAAGTGGGGCCACGAGGCAGCCAGGGGATAGGGCGGCGCGGCCCAGGCCCCGGCCGCGCCGGCCTGCCCCCCGGGCACCTCGTGTGGCCCCCGCGTTGCCCTTTCGCCTACTTAAAGCCTCCGTCGCGAAACCCCCGGTACCGAGAGCCACGATACGGAAAACCTTCCGGAGACGCCGCCGCCGCGAATCCCATCTCGGGGGATTCGGAGAGATCGCCTCCGGCACCCCTGCCGGAGAGGGGATTCATCTCCCGGAGGACTCTACACCGCCATGGTCGCCTCCGGAGTGATGAGTGAGTAGTTCACCCCTGGACCATGGGTCCATAGCAGTAGCTAGATGGTCGTCTTCTCCTTGTTGTGCTTCATTGTTGGATCTTGTGAGCTGCCTAACATGATCAAGATCATCTATATGTAATTCTATATGTTGTGTTTGTCGGGATCCGATGGATAGAGAGTACTATGTTATGGTGATTATCAATCTATTGTTTATGTGTTGTTTATGATCTTGCATGCTCTCCGTTATTAGTAGAGGCTCTGGCCAAGTTTTTACTCTTAACTCCAAGAGGGAGTATTTATGCTCGATAGTGGGTTCATGCCTCCATTAAATCCGGGACGAGTGACGGAAAGTTCTAAGGTTGTGGATGTGCTGTTGCCACTAGGGATAAAACATTGATTCTATGTCTAAGGATGTAGTTGTCGATTACATTACGCACCATACTTAATGCAATTGTCTGTTGCTTAGCAACTTAATACTGAATGGGGTTCGGATGATAACCTGAAGGTGGACTTTTTAGGCATAGATGCAGTTGGATGGCGGTCTATGTACTTTGTCGTAATGCCCAATTAAATCTCACTATATTTATCATATCATGTATATGCATTGTTATGCCTTTCTCTATTTGTCAATTGCCCGACTGTAATTTGTTCACCCAACATGCTTTTATCTTATGGGAGAGACACCTCTAGTGAACTCTGGACCCCGGTCCTATTCTTTACATAGCATACAATCTACTGCAATACTTGTTTACTGTTTTCTTTGCAAACATCTTCCACTCGATACGTTTAATCCTTTGTTACAAGCAAGCCGGTGAGATTGACAACCTCACCGTTTCGTTGGGACAAAGTACTTGGGTTGTGTTGTGCAGGTTCCGCGTTGGCGCCGGAATCCCGGTGTTGCGCCGCATCACATTTCGCGACCATCAACCTTCAACGTGCTTCTTGGCTCCTACTGGTTCGATTAAACCTTGGTTTCATACTGAGGGAAACTTGCTTCTATACGCATCATACCTTCCACTTGGGGTTCCCAACGGACGTGTACATCTACGCGTATCAAGCTAAATTTCTGGCGCCGTTGCCGGGGAGATCAAGACACGCTACAAGGGGAGTCTCCACTTCTCAATCTCTTTACTTTGTTTTTGTCTTGCTTTATTTTATTTACTACTTTGTTTGCTGCACTAAATCAAAATACAAAAAAATTAGTTGCTAGTTTTACTTTATTTTCTGTCTTGCTCTCTATATCAAAAACACACAAAAAAATTAGTTACTCGTCTTTACTTCGTTTGCCTAGCCTACTTTTTGCTTATTGCATCATGTTTCCTTTTAATTTTACCACAAAAGATATACCGGTAGGACGTGGGTCCATAGTTGAGAGAAATAATATAGAAGAATTTTTCAATCATGTTAGTATTACTGAAAATTTTGAAGATAAACATTTGGTAGAACTTGCACATACCTATGAAATTGCTGCTGCTGCTTTAGTTCGCATGTTGGAAACTAAATTTATTAATATCAATCCTATAATACAACACATGTTTCTTACACTTGGTGATATGGAAGAAGGGGAAAAGAAAGATTTTGTTCTAGAAACTCTTTTTAGAGAATTTGGCGGTCTAGCAAGAGAGGCTAGAAAGGTTTTTGCTAAATTTAATATGCTAGGTTCTCATACCAATTTTATTGGTCTCCTTGAAAAAATGGACATGGATAGAATAAGGTACACTAACAACATTAATGATGGTGGGGAAATCAAAGCACCAATACCATGTAAACTCCTAGCTATGAATGATGCACTAGAAAATAACTATGCTTGGCTTGTTCCTGAAAACTTGTTCGATGAGAGTAGCAAGCCCAAGACTAATGAAAAGGGAGACGCTAAAACTTATGTATCCAATATACTATGCTTGGTTGAGAAAACTCCCAATACCCCTGGCTATGATGTTGATGCTTCATCTCTCGATAATACTTGATTTGCACTTTCTGCGCCTAGCTGAAAAGCGTTAAAGAAAAGCGCTTATGGGAGACAACCCATGTTTTTACTACAGCAATTTTTTGTTTTGTTGAGTCTTGGAAGTTGTTTACTACTGTAGCAACCTCTCCTTATCAAGTTTTTGTGCCAAGTAAAGTTTCTATGTCAAAGTTGATGTTATATTTGGGATTGCTGCGCAGAAACAGCATTGCTGTCTGTCACGAATCTGGGCACAGTTCTCTGTAGAAAATTCGAAAAAATCTGCCAATCTACGAGCGTGATCCTCAGATATGTACGCAACTTTCATTAGTTTTGAGTTTTTCCATTTGAGCAAGTCTGGTGCCAGCTTTAAATTCGTCTTTACGGACTGTTCTGTTTTTGACAGATTCTGCCTTTTATTTCGCATTGCCTCTTTTGCTATGTTAGATTCATTTCTTTGATCCATTAATGTCCAGTAGCATTATGCAATGTCCAGAAGTGTAAAGAATGATTGTGTCACCTCTGAATGTGTGAATTATTAATTGTGCACTAACCCTCTAATGAGTTTGCTTGAAGTTTGGTGTGAAGGAAGTTTTCAAGGGTCAAGAGAGGAGAATGATATACTATGATCAAGAGGAGTGAAAGCTCTAAGCTTGGGGATGCCCCCGTGGTTCACCCCTGCATATTTTAAGAAGACTCAAGCGTCTAAGCTTGGGGATGCCCAAGGCATCCCCTTCTTCATCGACAACATCATCAGGTTCCTCCCCTGAAACTATATTTTTATTCAATAACATCTTGTGTTCTTTACTTGGAGCGTCGGTTTGTTTTTGTTTTTGTTTTTGTTTTAATAAAATGGATCCTAGCATTCACTTTGTGGGAGAGAGACACGCTCCGCTGTTGCATATGGACACATGTGTCCTTAGGCTTTACTCATAATGTTCATGGCGAAGTTTCTTCTTCGTTAAATTGTTATATGGTTGGAATTGGAAAATGCTACATGTAGTAATTCTAAAATGTCTTGGATAATGTGATACTTGGCAATTGTTGTGCTCATGTTTAAGCTCTTGCATCATATGCTTTGCACCCATTAATGAAGAAATACATAGAGCTTGCTAAAATTTGATTTGCATATTTGGTTTCTCTAAGGTCTAGATAATATCTAGTATTGAGTTTTGAACAACAAGGAAGATGGTGTAGAGTCTTATAATGTTTACAATATGTCTTTTATGTGAGTTTTGCTGCACCTGTTCATCCTTGAGTTTGCTTCAAATAACCTTGCTAGCCTGAACCTTGTATCGAGAGGGAATACTTCTCATGCATCCAAAATCCTTGAGCCAACTACTATGCCATTTGTGTCCACCATACCTACCTACTACATGGTATTTCTCCGCCATTCCAAAGTAAATTGCTTGAGTGCTACCTTTAAAATTCCATCATTCACCTTTGCAATATATAGCTCATGGGACAAAATAGCCTTAAAAACTATCGTAGTATTGAATATGTACTTATGCACTTTATATTTTATTAAGTTGCTTGTTGTGCGATAACCATGCTTCTGGGGAACGCCATCAACTACTGTTGAATATCATGTGAGTTGCTATGCATGTCCGTCTTGTCTGAAGGATCTATCATTTTAGTGGTTGGAGCATGCAAAATTGTTAGAGAAGAACATTGGGCCGCTAACTAAAGCCATGAATCATGGTGGAAGTTTCAGTTTTGGACATATATCCTCAATCTCATATGAGAATAATAATCATTGCTACATGCTTATGCATTTAAGAGGAGTCCATTATCTCGTTGTCCATGTTGTCCCGGTATGGATGTCTAAGTTGAGAATAATCAAAAGCGAGAAATCCAAAATGCGAGCATTCTCCTTAGACCTTTGTACAGCGGCATGGAGGTACCCCTTTGTGACACTTGGTTGAAACATGGCATGCAAAGATCCGGTAGTCCAAGCTAAGTAGGACGAGGTGCGGGCACTATTAGTATACTATGCATGAGGCTTGCAACTTGTAAGATATAATTTACATAACTCATATGCTTTATTACTACCGTTGACAAAATTGTTTCATGTTTTCAAAATAAAAGCTCTAGCACAAATACATCAATCGATGCTTTCCTCTTTGAAGGACCTTTCTTTTACTTTTATTGTTGAGTCAGTTTACCTATCTCCCTCCACCTTAAGAAGCAAACACTTGTGTGAACTGTGCATTGATTCCTACATATTTGCATATTGCACTTGTTATATAACTTTATGTTGACAATATCCATGAGATATACATGTTATAAGTTGAAAGCAACCGCTGAAACTTAATCTTCCTTTGTGTTGCTTCAATACCTTTACTTTGATTTATTGCTTTATGAGTTAACTCTTATGCAAGACTTATTGATGCTTGTCTTGAAGTACTATTCATGAAAAGTCTTTGCCATATGATTCACTTGTTTACTCATGTCATTACCTTTGTTTTGATCACTGCATTCATTACATATGTTTACAAATAGTATGATCAAGATTATGATGGCATGTCACTTCAGAAATTATCTTTGTTATCGTTTTACCTGCTCGGGACGAGCAGTAACTAAGCTTGGGGATGCCGATACGTCTCCAACGTATCGATAATTTCTTATGTTCCATGCTACTTTATTGATGATACCTACATGTTTTATGCACATTATATGTCATATTTATGCATTTTCCGGAACTAACCTATTAACAAGATGCCGAAGAGCCAGTTGCTGTTTTCTGCTGTTTTTGGTTTCAGAAATCCTAGTAAGGAAATATTCTCGGAATTGGACGAAACTTTCGCCCAGGGTCCTATTTTTGCACGAAGCTTCCAGAAGACCGAAGAGATAACGAAGTGGGGCCACGAGGCAGCCAGGGGATAGGGCGGCGCGGCCCAGGCCCTGGCCGCGCCGGCCTGCCCCCTGGGCACCTCGTGTGGCCCCCCGCGTTGCCCTTTCGCCTACTTAAAGCCTCCGTCGCGAAACCCCCAGTACCGAGAGCCACGATACGGAAAACCTTCCAGAGACCCGCCGCCGCGAATCCCATCTCGGGGGATTCGGAGATCGCCTCCGGCACCCCGCCGGAGAGGGGATTCATCTCCCGGAGGACTCTACACCGCCATGGTCGCCTCCGGAGTGATGAGTGAGTAGTTCACCCCTGGACCATGGGTCCATAGCAGTAGCTAGATGGTCGTCTTCTCCTTGTTGTGCTTCATTGTTGGATCTTGTGAGCTGCCTAACATGATCAAGATCATCTATATGTAATTCTATATGTTGTGTTTGTCGGGATCCGATGGATAGAGAGTACTATGTTATGGTGATTATCAATCTATTGTTTATGTGTTGTTTATGATCTTGCATGCTCTCCGTTATTAGTAGAGGCTCGGCCAAGTTTTTACTCTTAACTCCAAGAGGGAGTATTTATGCTCGATAGTGGGTTCATGCCTCCATTAAATCCGGGACAAGTGATGGAAAGTTCTAAGGTTGTGGATGTGCTGTTGCCACTAGGGATAAAACATTGATTCTATGTCTAAGGATGTAGTTGTCGATTACATTACGCACCATACTTAATGCAATTGTCTCGTTGCTTAGCAACTTAATACCGAATGGGGTTCGGATGATAACCTGAAGGTGGACTTTTTAGGCATAGATGCAGTTGGATGGCGGTCTATGTACTTTGTCGTAATGCCCAATTAAATCTCACTATATTTAGCATATCATGTATATGCATTGTTATGCCTTTCTCTATTTGTCAATTGCCCGACTGTAATTTGTTCACCCAACATGCTTTTATCTTATGGGAGAGACACCTCTAGTGAACTGTGGACCCCGGTCCTATTCTTTACATAGCATACAATCTACTGCAATACTTGTTTACTGTTTTCTTTGCAAACATCTTCCACTCGATACGTTTAATCCTTTGTTACAGCAAGCCGGTGAGATTGACAACCTCACTGTTTCATTGGGACAAAGTACTTGGGTTGTGTTGTGCAGGTTCCGCGTTGGCGCCGGAATCCCTGGTGTTGCGCCGCATCACATTTCGCGACCATCAACCTTCAACGTGCTTCTTGGCTCCTACTGGTTCGATTAAACCTTGGTTTCATACTGAGGGAAACTTGCTTCTATACGCATCATACCTTCCACTTGGGGTTCCCAACGGACGTGTACATCTACGCGTATCAGTACCCTAGATTCTTGAGATCCACTGTAGTCATTCCGTACTGCGGGTCTACCTGTACCCCGTCTTTCAGGTTGAACCATTTGCACCGGAACAAAGGTACCTTGAAATTATGTCCATATTCAAGTTCCCATATCTCCTCTATGTACCCATAATATGTGACCTTCTTCCCATTGTCATCTGCTGCATCAAAGCGGACACCACTGTTTTGGTTGGTGCTCTTTTTATCTTGGGCGAACGTGTAAAATGTGTTCCCATTAATCTCGTACCCTTGAAAAGTCGATATAGTCGAAGATGGTTGCTTGGCCAACAAGTATAGCTGCTCGTCATCAGTGGCATTCATGGGACGTGTTTGCAACCAACCGCGAAAGTCTTCATGTGTTCTCCATCAATCCAATCTTCACGTTCCTCCGGGTATTTAGAGCGTAAGATATCCTTGTGTTCCTCTTTGTACGGAGCCACCAAGATGGAATTATGTAAAACTGTGTAGTGTGCTTGAGTGAAAGAATGTCCGTCCATACACGTTATTGCTTTCTTTCCTAGCGTGCCTTTTCCACGCAGTCTCCCCTCATAGCGTGATTCAGGAACACCGATCGGCTTAAGGTCGGGAATAAAGTCAACACAAAACTCAATGACCTCCTCTCGTTCCATAGCCCTTGGAGATGCTTCCTTCGGCCTAGCACGGTTATGAACATACTTCTTTAAGACTCCCATGAATCTCTCAAAGGGGAACATGTTGTGTAGAAATACAGGACCGAGAACGCCAATCTCTTCGACCAGGTGAACTAGGAGATGTGTCATAATATTGAAGAAGGATGGTGGGAACACCAACTCGAAGCTGACTAGACATTGGACCACATCCTTCTGTAAATTTTGTAGAGTAAGTGGATTGATCACCTTCTGAGAAATTGCATTGACGAAAGCACATAGCTTCACAATGGGTACTCGAACATTTTCCGACAGAAGCCCCCTCAATGCAACCGGAAGTAATTGTGTCATAATCACGTGGCAGTCATGAGACTTTAGGTTTTGAAACTTTTTCTCAGACATGTTTATTATTCCCTTTATATTCGACGAGAAGCCAGACGGGACCTTGATGCTACTCAGGACTTCAAAAAAGATCTCCTTCTCTTCTTTGGTAAGAGCGTAGCTGGCAGGACCTTGATACTTCTCTGGATTCAGGTTGCTTCCTTCGTGGATACTTTGCTGGTCCTGCCGTGCATCCGGTGTATCTTTTGTCTTCCCATACACGCCCAAGAAGTTTAGCAGGTTCACGCAAAGATTTTTCGTCACGTGCATCACGTCGATTGCAGAGTGAACCTCTAAGAATTTCCAGTAGGGTAGCTCCCAAAATATCGACTTCTTCTTCCACATGGGTACATGCCCGTCAACATTCGGAACAGATTGTCCGCCGGGACCCTTTCCAAAGATCACTTTTAAATCCTTGACCATATCATATATAACTTCCCGCAGAGGGCGGGTAGGCTTCGTCCGGTTATCTCGCCTCACCTCCGAAATGCTTTCCTCTCTTTCTTACGTGATGTTGTTTTGGAAGAAATCGACGATGCCCTAGGTACACATTCTTGTTTCCTAAATATATAGTGTCAGTCTCACCTAAACAGTGTGTGCATGCGTTGTATCCCTTGTTTGACTGCCCTGAAATGTTACTAAGAGCAGGCCAATCATTGATAGTTACAAACAACAACGCCCGTAGGTTAAATTCCTTTTGTTCGTGCTCATCCCACACAGGTACACCTTCGTCACGCCACAACTGTAAAAGTTCTTCAACCAACGGCCTCTGGTACACATCAATGTCGTTGCCGGGTTGTCTCGGGCCCTGGATGAGCACTGGCATCATAATGAACTTCCGCTTCATGCACAACCAAGGAGGAAGGTTATAGATACATAGAGTCACTGGCCAGGTGCTATGACTGGAGCTCTGCTCACCGAAAGGATTAAAGCCATCGGTACTTAGACCAAATCTTAAGTTCCTTGCGTCATCTGAAAATGACTTGAACTCTCTGTCGATTTTTCTCCACTGCGACCCATCAGCGGGGTGTCTCAGCATCAAATCTTTCTTACGGTCCTCTTTGTGCCATCGCAACAACTTGGCATGCTCTTTGTTTTGGAACAAATGTTTCAACCGTGGTATTATAGGAGCATACCACATCACCTTCGCAGGAACCCTCTTCCTGGGGGTGGACTCGCCCTCAACATCGCCAGGGTCATCTCGCCTGATCTTATACCTCAATGCACTACATACCGGGCATGCATTCAAATTCTCGTACTCCCCGCGGTAGAGGATGCAATCATTGATGCATGCATGTATCTTCCGCACCTCTAATCCTAGAGGGCAGACAACCTTCTTTGCTTCGTACGTACTAGAGGGCAATACGTTCTCCCTCGGAAGCATCTTCTTTATTATTTTCAGCAACTTTTCAAATCCCTTGTCGGAAGTACCATTCTCTCGCCTTCCATTGCAGCAATTCCAGCGTGGTACCCAGCCTTTTTCTCGCCATCTTCGCAATTTCGGTACAACAGTGTCTTGTGATCCTCTAACATTTTCTCCAACTTCAACCTCTCCTTTTCACTTCTGCAGCTTATCTTCGCATCAAGAATGGCCCGACCCAAATCGTCATCGGGGTCATCAAAAATGGGCTCTTCTTCAGCTTCGTCTTCCCCCATTCTACTATCACCGTCTTCAATGAACATAGGATAGTTGTCACTATCCTCTTCTTCTTCGTTGTCGTCCAATATAATCCCTCTTTCTCCGTGCTTGGTCCAACAATTATAGTTGGGCATGAAACCGTTCTGCAGCAGGTGGACGTGAATGGTCTTTGAGGTAGAGTAATCCGTCATATTCTTACAGGAACTACATGGACAATAGATGAAACCATTCGATCGCTCGTTTGCCTCAGCCACGTTGAGAAAATAATGCATGCCATTAATGAAGTCGGGATGGCACCGGTCACCGTACATCCATTGTCGATTCATCTGCATTTTATATGTATATCAAATATCATTAATTACACAACATCGTGGATATATGAGTGACAAACTAAATTAATATTCAAGTTCATCGGATAAAACTAAGTTTTTTTATAAAAAAGAAGAGGCTCACCGAGGTTGTACGGTGCTCGGCTAGGGGACGACGCTGGCGATCGACGGCGGTAAGACGGGGATGATACTAATTAAAATCTACAAAATATACCATAATTTCAGCTCAAATTGATTATAAAAAGTAAAATCCCTAACTTAGGAATTTCATCGAACACCTTGCTAGCACTAGAAAAATAGTACGAGTTAAAACTACCAAAGAGATGTGCTAAATTAGGAACGCCGGAAGAAAGGATGATATTGCTAACCCTTGGATACATGAATGCCCTTAATCTTGTTAAAATGGTGGAGAAAAAATAGAGATTTGTTGGAGTGTGAGAGGTGCAAAAATTTTGTGTGTGAGAGGAAGAAGAGAAAAATGAGATGAAGAGAAGAGCCGGCCAGGGGACGGGCTCGATGATGATATAGGGGGCACCCTTTGGTACCGGTTCGTGTTAAAAACCGGTACCAAAGGTCCTGCCCGGGCCCCACCAAGCGTCTGACAAATGGCCGAAGACCTTTCGTACCGGTTCCTAACACGAACCGGTACGAAAGCCCCTCACGAACCGGTGCCATTGCTCCTCGCACGCCTGAGCCCCCGAACCGGTGCAGATTGCCCCATTAGCACCGGTTCGTAAGGGAACCGGTACCAATGGCTTAGATGGATGCCCCATTTTCCACTAGTGTACTACCGTCATTTCCCCTTCCAAACCATGCAAGATAAAATTTAGCACCGAGGCAAAAGAGGATTGGTCTTCCTATTGAATGCTTCCTAATAAATGCTGAAAACTGTTACCAATTCGGGGCCTTAATTCCTAATCCTGCTGGCCCTCCTCCTTAATTTCCACCGTGAGAAATTATCTCTCTCTACTGGTATGTCTCCAGAACCTCTTCATCTCCTCCACGATCTCTCGTGAGAAATAAAAGCGCACAAAATGGTAAAGGCATACCTTGCTCTGCCTTGTGCTAGACTGTGTATCAGTTGGCTGCACGCGGCACTTCTCATACAACTATCTTCTTTCCTCACCCCACCTTCTCTGTCACATCGATGGGGACCAGGTTGTGCTGTGTTTGATGTTTCACATGGAAGGCATAGCAAGAAGACGGGGGCAACTACGCTCAAGATCGGTGGAGTAAGGAGTCTGATCAGAAATGAGGTAGATGGCTTGACCGACGATTGCGATGAGTCCTGATAGAGGCAGATAAAACCCGATCAACGAGCAGAGTTGTTCTTAAGAAATCACATGATCGCATCAGCTATATGTTTTGTCGTTTAATTCATTCAATCATGCCCATCTGTTTTGTGGGGAATTCCATCCTCGTGACAGAGAAACAACCAGCTGAATTTCCTGATATTTTCGGATTGCAGAGATGGCCACAACATGTACTAAGCAATTCTTCCACGTCATCATGTACATGACCCATGTAGCCATGTACTACCACCGTCATTTCCCTTCCAAACCATGCAAGAAAAAATTTAGCGCCGAGGCAAAAGACGATTGGTCTTCCTATTGAATGCTTCCTAATAAATGCTGAAAACTGTTACCAATTCGAGGCCTTAATTCCTAATCCTGCTGGCCCTCCTCCTTAATTTCCACCGTGAGAAATTATGTCTCTCTACTGGTATGTCTCCAGAACCTCTTCATCTCCTCCACGATCTCTCGCGAGAAATAAAAGTGCAAAAAATGGTAAAGGCATACCTTGCTCGCCTTGTGCTAGACCGTGTATCAGCTTGGTCTGTACGCGCCACTTCTCATACAACTATCTTCTTTCCTCACCCCACCTTCTCTGTCACATCGATGGGGACCAGGTTGTGCTGTGTTTGATGTTTCACATGGAAGGCATCGCAAGACGACGGGGGCAACCACGCTCAAGATCGGTGGAGTAAGGAGTCTGATCAGAAATGAGGTAGATGGCTTGACCGACGATTGCGATGAGTCCTGATAGAGGCAGATAAAACCCGATCAACGAGCAGAGTTGTTCTTAAGAAATCACATGATCGGATCAGCTATATGTTTTGTCGTTTAATTCGTTCAATCATGCCCTTCTGTTTTGTGGGGAATTCCATCCTCGTGACAGAGAAACAACCAGCTGAATTTCCTGATATTTTCGGATTGCAGAGATGGCCACAACATGTACTAAGCAATTCCTCCACGTCATCATGTACATGACCCATGTAGCCATGTACTACCACCGTCATTTCCCCTTTCAAACCATGCAAGAAAAAATTTAGCGCCGAGGCAAAAGAGGATTGGTCTTCTTATTGAATGCTTCCTAATAAATGCTGAAAACTGTTACCAATTCGGGGCCTTAATTCCTAATCCTGCTGGCCCTCCTCCTTAATTTCCACCGTGAGAAATTATCTCTCTCTACTGGTATGTCTCCAGAACCTCTTCATCTCCTCCACGATCTCTCGCGAGAAATAAAAGCGCAAAAAATGGTAAAGGCATACCTTGCTCTGCCTTGTGCTAGACTGTGTATCAGTTGGCTGTACGCGCCACTTCTCATACAACTATCTTCTTTCCTCACCCCACCTTCTCTGTCACATCGATGGGGACCAGGTTGTGCTGTGTTTGATGTTTCACATGGAAGGCATAGCAAGACGACGGGGGCAACCGCGCTCAAGATCGGTGGAGTAAGGAGTCTGATCAGAAATGAGGTAGATGGCTTGACCGGCGATTGCGATGAGTCCTGATAGAGGCAGATAAAACCTGATCAACGAGCAGAGTTGTTCTTAAGAAATCACATGATCGGATCAGCTATATGTTTTGTCGTTTAATTCGTTCAATCATGCCCTTCTGTTTTGTGGGGAATTCCATCCTCGTGACAGAGAAACAACCAGCTGAATTTCCTGATATTTTCGGATTGCAGAGATGGCCACAACATGTGCTGTGTAACAATGCAGGCAGCTTATCAGTCGTTACAAAGCCATGGCTAATTATTTGGTCCCTGACATGCTGGTCACTAAATGGAGATGACAATAATTTATACTCTGTACCATCGCTTGGAACCAATTTTCAGGTGGCTTGGAAGTCCCGTGGTTAAACTTTTATTCATAGCTATGGTACCATCATTTGACTAAAATGAAAATATTTTAGCTCCGTGCTCTACTGCTCTGTGTACCATCATTCCTAAATAATCAGAACATCCCGATGCACTTCGCCCTCTAATGTTACTCTACACTTCTCACAGGTAATAGCACAACAAAACATATAAGTTTTATATGTTTGTCATTTTCCAACCTGTTAAATGGGAAAAAAACATCTGCATATTAGGTAAAGTATGCACTCCATGTGTCAGGAAATAAGACGTTTTATATTTGCAGTGTATTTCCATTCCCTTCTTCCAATATCACATTTGCTCTTATAAACACATAATTTCTTATTATATATGTACGCATGCCACTTGCACATCATAACAGCGTTATTATGTTTGCGAATAAATTAGCAGTAATAAAATTACAAATCGTACAAGTCCTGTATTTCATTTCACTATATTTTGAAACTTTAATAACATATTTCACACCTTCATGTACCGTGTATACTGTGTTATTTTATCTATGGATCATATGATATTATGTGCTCATGACTAAAGTTCCCGCCGCAACGGCGCGGGGTAGCATCTAGTTATAGGAAAGTGCCACCCCAGGTTTGAACTGTTTTTATCTATGTTTCCTCAAAATTCGTGCTCAAAATGCGCCGATGCCTCCGTTTCTTCCCCGCAGCATGCTACCACCCAACCACCTCCGCTTCGCCGGCATGAGCCTCTGTTTCTTTGGTTCCAGGTCGAGAGCCGCCGCCGCATGGCTTCCCCGCCTCTCTTTGCTGCCGACCGGTGAGGCATACCACAGGGAGCTGCGTGGGCAGCGTCCCGGATCTCCTCCGGCTACCCCAACTTCTTTGGCCGGCAAGTATTTCGGCACCGAAACTCTGCTCCGAATCAGTTCAACCGTGAGCGCAAAGCAGGCACACATCCTAGCGAACGTACTGTAGGGTGCTTGCTCTAATGCATGTTATAGACACGTGCGTACCTGCCAGCTGCATGTCGGAATGCCCTGCATCTAGCTGTTAAGGATTAGAAGGTTTGGTGATTATCATGTAATGGTTAATGGCCTATTTGATTACGACGATTATTAAAACATTGGAATAGGAAAACCACATAATTGGAATGTTATGTCCCTCTAAATTCTACATGACTTGAAATCTACCGGAAAAATTTAAGGAACGTTTGACTAATAGAAAAAGCAAAAGAATTGTAACTTGGGGTTTGAGTGAATGAAAAGAATTCTTCAAAAGATAGTGTGATACAACCTCAGGTTTGACACTTTGGTATCTCATAAAGGAGGAATATTTCTTCAGTGGGAAGTGACGTTCCCGTCGACAGCGAGGCGTCTGTGGTGACTTCGTCAATCTCAAGACCCGCCAGATCAAGTTCATGAACCAGTCTCTCGCATGTGCTCATAGGCGTAGGGTGTGTGTGCGTTCATAGGGATGAGTGTGTATACGTATTTGTGAGCGTCTACATCTGTACTAGGTTTCGCAAAAAAAAACAATCTTATTGAATTTTTTTAAATATATTTCTAGGAATTCCAGTTCCACGAATTAAATGGTGCGTAGTAAAAATTTAAAAGATTGAACATCCTACAACAATCCTATGGTATCCCTTTAAATCAAACGAGACCTAAGTCCTTTGTTCCTTGTTAATTTGGTTTGTTGAAACCGTGAATTCAATGAGGGCTGCTCCGGTGCTCCCCCCTAAACGAAGATGAAGGGTCATGGTTGGCTTTTTTCATGTGTTGGGTTCGCCGAACCTCATATCTAGCTAATGTATGCCCGTCTATATTCATACAGTATGTGTACGTCGCGTAAGAACAAAAGAGGTCACATGAGTAAGATCTTTATAGGACCTTTCTATTTCGGCACACGTACGCGACCATAGATACGTACAAAATTGAGGTACAACACAACACGGGCCATATGTACAAGGTTGTACGAACGGTGAACCTACACTGAAATTACAATGAACATGTAGGGGAAAGATCTCCACCGTTGTTGTATTTGCCGGGCCTAGAATTTTTCCAGAGGAGGAGCATCAGTGCAGAAGTGGAATTCAATAAGACGTTGCAATTTGACGCGGGTTTGCAACAGACAAACAAATAACTTGTATGGCACCGCTGTGACCTGGAGTAAAAGGATGGATGCATGTTATTCTATGAACTTTTTAGTTTTAAATAAAATGTCGTTTTGGACATAGGTTAGCCTGTTGGACTAAGTGCATGTATTTGGGTCGTGAATTTGGGATGTCTGCGACCATTATGGTTATTGATGCTTGGTTAGACTATGTTATGGATTTATTCATGCCTATATACGATTGCCAATTGCGGGTTACGACTGAAAATTATTAGAATCTTTTGCAAAGGTCGTGCTGAATTATTTCTTGCACCGAGCCTTTGAGTCGGCTTGGGAGCTTCACCGAGCAAGCTTGTCTAGCCTTTTTTTTTTTTTGCGAATCAAGGAGCTTTATGTATTACTCAACATCATTACAATCTTTCTCTAAGATAGAGACTAGAAAAGGTGGCGTATAGTTTAGCCACAGGCATCTCCTACGTTCACTACTAGCTTTATTTGCACAAATATGGGCAGCCTGATTGGCTAACCTACTAACATAAGAAATATTAAAGCTAGTAAACATATCACTAAGCTCCTTAATCTCCTGGATAATACTGGCTATAATTGATCTACCAGCCCTAGGATCCCTCCAACACTTGACAACTTCCTGTGCATCTGACTCAATGATGACACGCTGGTAACCTCTGTCAACCGCAAAAGATACCGCATCCCGAATTGCCTCGGCCTCCATAGTTAACGGACTAGCTGCCTGAT
Source organism: Lolium rigidum (assembly GCF_022539505.1). Classification (NCBI taxonomy): domain Eukaryota; kingdom Viridiplantae; phylum Streptophyta; class Magnoliopsida; order Poales; family Poaceae; genus Lolium; species Lolium rigidum. The sequence goes on from NC_061513.1 coordinate 9,570,238, forward strand.
CGTACCACTTGGCTTGAGCACGGACAAGAGTACCCGTATGATCTCTCACAATCAGACCTGTAGCCCCATTATTCTCATTCTCACGGAAGCTTGCATCAACATTAATCTTATAAACACCAGGGTTTGGTTTCTTCCATTTCACCAACACACGAGCCTTCCTTGGGGTGCGCTTCCCTGCCCGAGCTAGGTCAACAGTGGTGTCAAGGGTCCATTTGACGGATACTGACACTGACCGTCCGTTGTTACCATGCCACACTGAATTCCTTTCTGTCCAGACCGACCAGCACCCACACAGAATAATGCTCGCCGTCTCCTCATCAGCAATCTTCCCCTCAACTAGATCTGTCGCCCAAGAGGTCGGGCACATCTTTGGAAGTTTCACCTTAGTTACCTCTCTTACTTCTCTCCAAAATTGTCTTGCCCAAGCACATTCAAACAATGCGTGAAATATAGACTCTTCCTCAGCACCGCACGTTTTGCAATGTGCAATTTCCTCCATATGTCTCTTCTTTAGAATCTGACGACATGGAATGAATTCATTAATAACTCGCCACCAAAAACCGACCCGCACGTTTGGAACCCGGCTACGGGCGAGGATTAAATCGGGAGCATCAATGATTGCTTTGAGATTGATACTTAATATAGCAGCAAATCAATACGCTTTCTTTAATTTTTTTATACCAGTTGGATACGAGAGGAAATACACCAAGTGGTAAGACAAATGTCAGAGTAGTTAATACTAGGAAACAAAATTTGTCAGAGCAGTACAATGTTAAGAAAACGCCTACGAGACTAATTGTACCTTTGAATAGTCAAACTGAGATCAATTAGTGCTATCAAAATGTAGCACCAGGAATCAAGCCTTGACTACATAACAATTAGCAATTAGCATGACAAGAACTTGATTTTGGAGTTCCTCCAAAGTAAAATACCAAGAACTCTGATCTGTTTACAAATATTATTTATGCATTTTTCGCAGATTGTTACAGAATCTCATCAACAATTTGAAACTAATTTTACAATTATTTAATTGCACCACAAGTGCTTCACAATTTTACATAAATAGACAAATAAACCTCGTTCAAAATCTTGGAGCAAATGAAAAAAATGCAGTTCTAATGGATTTAGCATGACAAAAAAAATCTCAATCCCGCCAAAAACAGTATCAGAAAAATGGAAACTACAGTAGAAAAATGGATGAAGTAGATTTGATTGTTGCTAATCTACAGATTAGTGAATATGCGCTGCTTCCTCACAATAGGATACATTAATTTTTCAGAGTACCATTACACGCAAAACGTCATGAGAAATAAAAGGGATTGGAGGGGAAGGAGCTGGATTTGTCTGCCTACTATACTTTCAGAATTCAGATGGTATGCCGACACATTGAGGATAAACAGAAGAAAAATGCAGAGTTGCCAAATGTGCTGCACCGATATTCGAAACTTACTATGACTAGGGCGGAAATAGCTGATTAACAGTAGATCGTGAGGACGGATCAAAGCCACAGGGCACCGGCCTGCTTCAGGACCGGCACGAGCTTGCCGGCGATGTGCTTCGCCATGAGCTGGTCGAGCCCACCCACCAGCTTCCCCTCAATGAACACCGCCAGGAACGCTGCGTCGCGCGCCGCTGTCGTAGCCACTGGCGCCGCGCTGACGACGCCCTTAGCGCTGTTGTCCTTGGACGACCGGAGCCCGACGACGAGCGGGGCTGGGTCGACGTCGGCGGCGGCCTCGAGCACCGCCTAGTAGCTTGCCCCCGGTGAACACCGCCAGGAACGCTGCGTCGCGCGCCGCCGTTGTAGTCACCGGCACCGCGTCGTACGCAGGTCAGCGCCGTCGGCGACCTCGAGCACCGCCGGGTTGGCGCCCTGCCTCCAGGAACATCTCAAGGAGGACCGCACGCACGCGGGGGGCGCTAGATCTCGAGGCCGCCGTGCCGGTGTGGAAGGAGGGCGAGGAGAAGAGGGCGTGCGGCGGTCTTGGATGATGGATGGGGAGAAGAAAGAGATGGGGAAGGAGAGATGCGGGGCCAGGGGATTTAATGCAATTAATATGACGCGTTGGTGAGTTAAGGAATATACACATCACATACCTCATATACCTGCACGAAAATACGTATGTAGTCACACACATGTTGCTCTCTAATTGGCTGCACTTTCATCCTCGCCCGTACCCGGGTTCCGTTCAGCATTTTCGCACCAAAAACCTCTTACTTTCGGAGGTATAGGAAGCTTCCAGAGTTTCTTCCAACACAGACTTGTACCCTCGCCCTAACTGGACGGTAAGACACTCTCCCGCACTTGCCTCGAAAGAATTCTATAGCAAGATCGCACGGAAAAATACCCACTCTTCTCTTCTGTCCATGCCCAACAATCATCATACGTTTTTCCAATAGGAATTCTACTTACTGCCAAAGAATCAAAGGGAAAAAAGTTTTCCTCGATTTTCTTTATGTCCCATATTCCCAAATCCACATGTAGTAATTCACTCACTTTAGTTACTTCAGATTCTGGTTTTCTAACCAGTGGCTTCATGCTTGGATGATCTGGGATCCACGGATCCTCCCAGATATGCATCGAGGAACCGTTGCCAACACGTTTGATTAGCCCCAGTTTGAGCGCCTCGCGGCCATGAAGAATAGCTTTCCACACATGCGAGCTATTTTATACAAAACATTGCATAAGGCAAGCTTGTCTAGCCTTTGAACCGACGTTTTAAATGTTGTATACAGCGGCCGTGAGTTCGTATCTTTTTGAGGGGGAAATTAGCACTTTATTAAATCATAACATTGTTTGAAATAAAAATAAATAGACACCCGAATAGACAACCTGATGTATTGAGTCGCAAGCTAGAAAGATGGGCCTCTGAAACATACTAAAGATAGAAGACTAAATATTGATCAAAGAAAAAAAAGGCTTTGGTGAACCAACACTTTAGCCATCAGAAGAACGTCGGTGTGGTCATGGTCACATAAACCGAGCAGGACTCTTCTGACTAGAGCTTTATTCCAACTCCTCGTCCGATTATATAGTATGAAGACGATTTTTGGTTACTGAAGATGGAAAACCGAACCCTACCTACGAAGAATTGATGCCTTCTCTCAGATCGGCGCTAGCTAAGCTAGCTGCAGCCATGGGGAATAAAAGTAGCGCCATCACCGGGGAGGAAGACGACGTGGATGATTGGGAGACGAAACGGATTGCCATGGTCAGCGATTTCGTCAACCACAGGAACTACATGGAGAACCACGGGTGCGCGGAGGGCTTCGGCCTGGCGCTTGTGCGATGCAACCCGGAATACCTGGAGGGCGCCGCCCGTGATGACAAAGCCTGCGCCGAGGCCACGGCCATGCTGCGCCGGTGCATGAAGGATAACCGCGCGCACTTCCGGGCCTACGCCCGCACCATGGACGAAGGCATCGACGAGGACGAGAGGAGGGCGGTGGCCGGCGAGCCGCCATTGTCAGGGTGGGATGACGAGGATGGCAGGTTTAGGTGGTGGACGGGCATGAAGAGGACTTGATCTTCGACAGGCTTGCATGCGACCTATATAGCTAGATGTCCACTATCGAGTCTTCTGTACTGCATTTGGTTTGCAGTTTCTTCATCAGCTGAATCTTAGTGATATTTTTTTTAGGGATCACTTCTATATTAGTATCTGGCTCAAAATCTCATAAGATTATATGCGTCAATTTTGTATGAAGATATATTATTTAAGGAAAACGCTTTGTTTCCTCCGGAGGTTGCTAGCACCGCGGCCTCCGGATCGCCCGAGCGACACGCGTCTCATCTGCGTGGACGAAAAGGAACGATAGTGCATGGGGTCCACCACAACCCTATCATGTCCTCTATGCTTTCATCGTTCTCCTTCACACACACACTCTCTCTCTCTCTCCCTCTCTCTCACACATCTCACACCCAAACGCTGCCGCTGCATCTCAGCCACTGGACGCTCCCATCCGAGCCGCGCGACGCCGCTAGAACCAGCGCTCCCACGCACCTCCTACCTTCGCCCTCCCCTCCTCCTCCTACCGCCCCTCCCTCGCTCGCGCCGCCTCCGACGAGGTCACACTAGTAGGAAAAGCCTCATCAGTGGCGCACCAAAAATTGATTCTGTGGCGCATGGTCGGTGCGCCACAGAATTCTCGCCACAAAAATAAGGTTTATGTGGCGCACCTGCCCATGCGCCACAGAATTAAGGTGTTCTGTGGCGCATACGGGCCAGCTGCGCCACAGAAAGAGGTGCGCCACTGAATTATATTTTGGTGCGCCACAGAACAATTTACAAGTATACTCGATTTTATGCTCCCTGGTGTATTATACAGGTTTTATACAGGTTTTGTACACAGTATACAAGTATAATATAGACAGATAGACAGATATAATATGGACACATATAACATAGCAACATTATACATCATCATCACAGTACTTAGAGCCCGATCGAGATACATATATAGTGGCAAGTGTCAAATGTTTTGCATACAACTATTAATTCATACAAAATTCACAATTTCGAGATACAAAGTAGTCTTCATCCGGTTCCTCCTTTGCTCCCTCCTCTCTACCCACCAGGCTCGCTTGCATCAGGGTCTTCATCCGGTTCCTACTATGATTAAAATGGAAGAAAGTGAGACCAACAAGTCCGATGCACAAGAGAAATGGAATAAATGCCTCATACATTGTTGGTCAACACAAATATTAACATTCCAGGATGGCGTCAGTGAGACCAAGTCCGATGCACAAGAGATTGATATTTGTGCAACCTTACCAGGCTCACTTACGCCACCCCATACGGTGACCAAACATTTTAATCATTGGCATTTTGAAAATACCAAAGCAAATGGAATGACAAAATGGAATAAGTGCCTCATACATTGTTGGTCAACACAAATACTATGGTCAGAAACCATAGTTGCAGTACACGTCGCATTATACTTTGCAGAAGGGCCCCCTTTCCCCGGCCGCCGTTCCGTGAACGGGTCCTTGACGAGACAACATCGCCGATCTGCCTCTCCGGCGCAGAACCACGGCAGTCCCAGCCGCCTCCCTTGTGGCCGCGTCTCCTGCGCTCTTCTCCATGGCCGGACCACGATTGGACTCACCGGAAGAATAATGATAATCGCCATCACCACTACCGCCAGACTCCACAGGTGCATAGCAGTTTGCAGCAGATGCCACTTTTCTTCCCTTGCCGTCCATTGAACGAGTCCTTGATGCAAAGACCGTGCCGGCCTGCCCAGCATTATGCCGGCCCGTGTTGCCGCGCTTTAGGCCGTGTGTCTCGCGCCCTGCACTGTTCGCCTTCTTGCCCCGGTGAACCAATAGACTGATCGTTGGAATAAGGAAACCGATGAAGGCCGGTCGCAAGATTAGATTCGATCGGCCGTCATCGGCTTCCTTATTCCAACGATCAGTCTATTGTTCATCGGGCAAGAAGGCGAAGAGTGCAGGGCGCGGGAGACACGGCCTGAAGCGCGGCAACATGGGTTGGCATGATGCTAGGGAGGCCGGCACGGTCTTTGCATCAAGGACTCGTTCACTGGACGGCGAGAGAAGAAAAGTGGCATCTGCTGCAAAGTACTCTACACCTGTGGAGTCTGACGATAGTGGTGATGGCGATTATCATTATTCCCTCGGTGTGTCCAATCGTGGTCCGGCCATGGAGAAAAGCACAGAGCGCAGGAGACGCGACCACAAGAGAGGCGGCTAGGACTGGCGTGGTTCTGCGCCGGAGAGGCAGGTCGGCGTTGTTGTCTCGTCAAGGACTCATTCACGGAACAACGGCCGGGGAAAGGGGAGCCCGTCTACAAAGTATATTGGGGCGTATAGGTGACCAAACATTCTAATCATCGGCACTAAAATGGAAAAAAGAGCCAAGTGGTATCTCAACTAGATATCATATGCCTCATACTTTATTGGTCGAAACAAATATTAACATTCAGGGATGGGGTCAGCGAGGCCAGGTAGGATGCACAAGAGATTGATATTTGTGCCATCGCACCAGGCTCACTGGCCCCACCCCAGAGTGTACATGTGACCAAACAATTTAACCATCGGCACTAAAATGGAAGAAAGGCCAATACCATCTAATCATCGGCAAGTACAAAAACACCACCAAACCAGCAAGATATTTGACATAAGTCAAGATACTCAAATACACATAGCATGCATGGAGCAGATGCTCCAAAGGGATTATTCATCACTTGGTATATAGACCAAGTGATGCTGGCAAAAGAGAGGCCAATCAAGAACCAGTAAATCCAATAAGTGATAGATATGCCTAAACAAGCAACAACACATAGCATATCCTAGCTAACCAGATGAGACAAGTCTTGGTAGCCAACTTAATCACCTAGCACCACCTAGCCTTTTAAAACCATCAGAAACATTCCATTTTCTTCAAAGGATACCACAGTGGCATTCATTTACATGATCCCCTACTGTGGATATCTCTATTTTCATCAAAACCAACAAGAAATAGATCATAAGGCATCAATTAAGGAGGCAACCAGGGACAAAGGGAAACATTTGATGATCCAGTAAGTGCATGACACTTTGAGCTACCAAGAATAAAGGCCAACAGTGGATAAACATCTGCTCAACCATTTTTTGCACTAGAGGAAAAGTAACCAACATTGAAACTTGAACAGTCAAGTGACACTACAAGCAGCTCACACACACATGCAAACACATGTGTTGACAGTAACTAAACAGCAGAAGAACACCACCAGATATTCATGGGTACTTAGGATCAGTAGGGAATTGATAAAGTACGGTGAGGAGCAAGCATACCATCGAAACTGTCCATTTGAGAGAAATAACATTGGGGTAATGTTAAAATGTTTGTCTCCATATTTGGGAGACATTTTTAATATTGGAGTCTAGCTAATGGAAATCAAGAACTAGTCTTGATCTCCAAATGGTGATTAGAGGGAATTTATTCATCTTAAGCAACATTAGGGACAAATGGGATCATGCAAGGGACTTGGGTCATTTGGATCATAAGGCATCAATTAAGGAGGCAACCAGGGACAAAGGGAAACATTTGATGATCCATTATCATAGGCAACAAAGCGAGCAACTTTTCCCCTCTAATCTAGCTAGAGTCCTTAAAAGAAATCCATCATAAGCATGGTCAAATACACATATATAGCATGGGGCAGATGCTCCAAAGGGATTATATATTCATCACTTGGTAATTTGGAGAGCAAACAAGCAGTAGCCATATCACTCAATCCAATAATATAGTAATTTGGATCATAAGGCATCAATTAAGGAGGCAACCAGGGACAAAGAGACAAAGTAATTTCGTCGAGCACTTTGTGCCCGCACGGGAGAGGAAGAGGGAGGGGAGGGGAGAGGTGGAGCTCACCGACGATGCTGTTGGAGGAGGGGCCGGGTAGGGGTGGAGGAGGAGGTTGACGATGACGGCAGGGGTGGAGGAGGAGGAAGACGGGGTGGCTCCTCCTCCTTGACGCGGAGCCGGCCCCTCCTCCTCCACACCGCAACGGCTTGTGCTGCTGGTGGCGGGGATGGGTGGAGCGTGGCGGCATGCGGCCCTCACGGAGGAAGGAGGCGGCGGCGGCGACGATGGCGACAGCGATGCTCACCATGGAAGGCGGCGGCGCGCGGCGGTAGGGAGAGGAAGAGGGTGGAAGAGGAAGTACGGGCGGGGGAGGGGGTACGGTTGCATATAGAAGGCGCTATTTCTGTGGCGCACCAGCATAAGTGCGCCACAGAATCAACTACTTCTGTGGCGCACCAGAACAAGTGCGCCACAGAAACACTTATTTCTGTGGCGCAGCTCGCCATGTGCGCCACAGAAATACCTACACTAATAATTGGTGGTGGCAGGATGTGGGCCCCACAAAATTCTGTGGCGCACGTTTCAGTAGTGCGCCACAAAAAATCTTTCTGTGGCGCATTTCTTCTGGTGCGCCACAGAACTAAGCTCCACCTATAACCATTTCCCTACTTGTGTCAACTGCGTAGCCAGCCGCCGATGAGAATGTCGTGGCCAAGGCGTCATGGGAGGCTGCACCACGGAGGTGCTGCAAGGCCATGCTGCCGGTGCTGCTACAGCAAGCCAACGCTGCTTTGAGCGGCGGTCATAGCTGCTGCATGGGGAGGCGGCGCCGCGCCCGGCGCTACAAGACCAGGCCGGCGGTGCTACAAAGGCCCACTGGCGGAGCTGCAAGGAGCTGCAAAGGCCCACCGACGAAGCTGCAAATCCCAACCGCCGGTGCTGCAAGGGGCCGCAGTGGAGCTGCAAAGGGCCACCGGCGGAGCTGCAAATCACCACCGCCGGTGCTGCAAGGGGCAGCGGTGGAGCTGCAAAGGGCCATTGGCGGAGCTGCAAGTCCCCACCGCCGATGCTTCGAAGGCCCGCCCACGAAGCTCCAAAGGCCAAGCGTGGCTGCTGCCAGCGAGGGCAACGGTGTTGCAGGCGCGAGCGGTGGTGCCTCCAGCAGGGGCGGCGGTGCTGCAGGCGCGAGCGGTGCTGCTGGGGGTGCTGCCATAGGAGGAGAATGCCGCTTCCTTCGGTGGGAGGCGGTGCTAGAAGGAGGAAGCGCATATGCTGCAAGGAGATTCGCCGGTGCATCCCACCGGAGTTCACGCATCGCCGGCAAGATCCCTCACCGGACTTGTTTCTAGGTGTGTCGGGAGGATGGTGCGGCCAAGGGCTGTCTCTGTGTGATGTTTTTGTTTTGTTTTTTCACTATTTTTCCTCCGTGGAGAATAGAAGAGGTGCATGTGGCGTGGTGGTCCTAGAGGGACACGTGTCGAACAGGGGACTCGGAGGTTCGGGAGAAAAAAATCCTCCGGAGGATCCTCAGCAGTATCTTTTCACTATTTTTTCTCCGTGGAGAATAGAAGAGGTGCACGTGGCGTGGTGGTCCTAGAGGGACACGTGTCGAACAGGGGACTCGGAGGTTCGGGAGAAAAAAAATCTTCCGGAGGATCCTCAGCGGTATCCATTATTTAATCTGGTTTGCAGTTTTGTAGAATTTTGTATTAAGAGTGTAATTTTCAACATAACTACAAGACATATATGTACTACCAAGGAAACTACACTCTATTTTTTTTCTTTTTTCCTCCTTTTTATCTCTTTCACTAATTCCCACGGTTGGCATATGCTTGTTATCCTAACGGAGATGCGTTCAAAAGTAATGGCCCTTATCTCCATTAATATTTTACGTGCTTTTATAGTAAACCATGTTGGCAATTCTCTCCGATCAACTGGAGTGAGCACAAGCTTCCGTTATCAACAGAAAACCGTGTATGTCTCTTGTCCTCCTTGAATCAAGCTTTCGTCCCAGTTTATAAATAAAGAAACTACTAGCATACATAATATGAGACCAAGTTAAAGCAGAAAATAAAACAACAATATGTCGGGCAACAGCACAACAAAGCCCAACAACAACAACACAATAGAGGCCGCACCCCTAGGGCAAGGCGAAGCAACTCAGCAACTGGATGTGGTAGGAAGGCGACATGACTCATGTAGCAAGTCTCGAAGCATAGCGTCCAGTGGCTCCTGTCATGATGTCTACAGAGCGGGGTACCAGTACTACTGGATAAACGCAAGACTTTGAATATAGATTAGCGCGTTGTAAGAAGACTCTTTCAATGTACACCCGTCGGCAACATAGGCTACCAACATTGATGGCTGCACGCAGATCGCGATAAGGCATGAGTATTCCTCCCACAAAGGCTGCCCTCCAAGCCATGATTCTAGTCAAAAGCGGCTACCCTCGCCATTGCCTACGGCGAAGGAAGCCCCACGGCCGATGTCATGGTTGACATCCTGAATGGATGCCATGATTTAGCCTTTGACCTAACCTATCCTACCAACAGGTCCATATCCTTGATAAGGATCCTAGTATTCCGGACCGGCATCCCCAAGTAGGTAATCAGAAAAGAGGCTAGACTACAATTAAGATTGTCGGATATCCTCTGCTGATCCTCATCGGAGTAGCCCAGAACCACAACCTTGCTATTATGAAACTGGATTCTAAGAGCTGACATCTCCTCAAAGTAGAGGAGGAGGAACTTTATTTTGGCAATATCCAATTCTGACCCCGCTACCATGATGAAGTGTCATCCACATACTAGATCGAGGTGGGTGACCTCACCCCCTAGGGATGTCCACTACCGACTCTTCTTTGCTGCATTTCATTTGTAGTTTCTTTGATATTAATATTTGGCTCAAAATATTATAAGATTGGATCCGTAAATTTTGTAAGAAGATACTATATAACCTAGTTTGCATGTTTGTGGAATTTTGTATTAAAAGTGTAATTTTCAACATAATTAGGAGACGTATATATACTCCCCGTGCTCCGAAGCGGACTTAGCTGTTTGCGTCTACGGCTAAGAGGATCAGAGCCCACTAGAGGATGACCTCTTAACAATACGTACCGCATCCTACGAGCGTGCAAGAGACAACGGGGTTACAAGGCACTCACGGCTTCCCCAAAAGTAACATCATATCATCTGACCACAAAGAAACATGCTTGCACGCCCGGAAGAAACAAAACAAACATCCAAACTAGTTGTGGCCACTGGACAAAGCTGTAGATTCCGGCAGTGGTCGAGGGGAGACCCGGTAAGCATACCCACGTGGGAAATACACTGCAAATATATATATTATTTCTCTGAGGATTTTGTAAAATCTTCCAACTAATCCTCTGTTTTGGTCATAGGCAAATGATCCCACAGTTGGTATATGCGTGCGGGAAGTATGTGCTTTTCATCCTGACGGAGATGAGTTCAAAAATAATGGCGAGTATCTCCAGTAATATTTTACTTGATTTTATAGTAAAACATGTTGGCAATTCTCTCCCATCAACTCGAGTTAGCACAAGCTTTTGTTATTAGCACAAAACCTCCTGGAAACAGGTTTCTGCCCCGCTTTATACATAAGGAAAGAACCACTAACATACATATAGTGCAACAACGGCAACAACAACAACAACAACAACAACAACAACAACAACAACAACAACAACAACAACAGCAGCAGCAACTCAATGATTGGATGAGGTAGGAAGGCGGCGCGCCGCCTGTAGCAAGTCGAAGCATAGCGTCTAGTTGCTCCCTGTCCCGGTGTCTATAGAGCGGGTACCACTGCTGCATAAACGCTAAAACTTTAAATATAGATTTAGTACGGCTTCGTAAGAAGACTCTTTCAATAACCATCTTGTTGTAAATCGTCCAAAGAATTCAAGACATGGCAGCAAGCATCAACCCGAATAAGCATCTCCAATCTTTCAATAACCATCATATTTATGAAACATGTACTAATCAAGGATTTATAATAGTTCGCCGCAAAGGCTCACTCTAGGTCCATTTTTGTTTTGTAGAGGTCGTGTGTACTCTCTTTTATCTGGCTTGGTGCGTGTTTTGAGTTAATTCCGGAACAACGCAACAACAGCCAAAGTGTAAGCCAAGCATACTGTCTGCGCTGATCGGTTGTGGTAGAGGGTAGGACTTGCACTAGGGTAACCAATGCACGCCCATTGTCATATAAACTAGTTGATACCCCACGCGTTGCTGCGGAAAATAAGCTAATAATTAAAGAAAATACATATAAGCATCAAACATATGCTTAGTGAGAAAAGATTTGGAAAAGTAATCCAACTACAGCTACCCTGTTGAAACAGAAACTATAAGCTAAGCATAACATATTTGGTATACCATATTTACTTATGATTAATAAACATCATAATTTTCCGTACAGATGGCACAAAGAAATGATATTGTTCGCAACAACAGTTTTTACATGACAATTAAAGACACTGATTGTCTTTGGGTCAGCTCCCAGTCCACTAAACTTGAAGATGACCATCCTTTTTTATGTGATCTTTGCTTTCTTATCTGAACATAATAAGGCTGCATTGTAAATGTCTCTTGGAATCTCTTTTATAAGCTTAATACATCTCTCGGGATGTTCTTGAAAAATCTGTTCGTCAGCAGTCAGTTTTGTAAGTGTACAATTAAAATAAATATGATTTGCTCCCTGAACAAAATGGTGTGATGATTGAAATGGATCAATGAGACATTGGAACAAAATGGTGTGATGATTGGAATGGATCAATGGTGATTTACTCAACCACGAACTGTTGCCGCGCAAAAACTTAGACTGAGTAGCGGCAGTGGCGAGCTCGTGTTACTGCTACAGACTGGCCTTCGTAGTTCCCATCTCCTTTGGGAGCCCAAATTAATCAGGTCCAACAACACATGCCGAATAGGTGCACCATCAGTGGCAGGAGCCTCGTCATGCTCCACACGGGAGGGCAGCTTCATTGGGATTTATTTTCTGCAGGCTGACCATGGTGAGAGGAAAGGGTGAGCAATCAATTTTGTTTCTTTGAGAAATCATGGAGAGTAGTGAGGAATTAAGGGAGACGAATGCTTGCTTGCTTCTTTATTGAGAAAGAGGAATCGTTTCTTACCTTCTTGGAGAAGAAATTTTCTTGTTCTTTTGGTCTGTACTGCAGACCTGTAAGCAGCGTTTATACAAAACAGAGAGGAAAATTCGGTACATGGAGGGAAACTCAGACTGACTTCATTTGGCAAGCAGAGGTGGGAGTGGACTGCCGGCAGCAGCGCTCGAGATCAGTTCCGTCGAGCACCCGCGTTACGTCATGTCGAGCAAACACCTGCTAAACCAAAAATCTCAGCAGAGAGAAAGCTCATGGAGATTTGTAGGATGTTTTACCGGTGGAGATTCAGATAAGACCAGGGGCACTGGCTCACAGGTACCAGGTAATGGTGGAGACGTCGGAGACAACATTAGTGAGGAAGGGGACTGCTCACCAGGTGGGGATTCGGATGAGAACGCGGGCTCCATCCCAGTTTTAAGGGGAGAGAAGCTTGTCTGATTCCATCGGTTACAATAGTTTAGAGGAGATAAAAAGAGAATATGGAATCCATCAATGTCACGCATGTGTGAAGTTGAAGAAGGAAACGATCAAAAGGAATTTTTTAATGGAGGAGATGAAAGGTGAGAGCAGCTGAGTAGAGGAGAGGGAGGGCCGCGGGGAAGACGAAGAAAAAATGTGACGTTAGTTACCGATGTGAACACACAGAATCGTTCAAAGAACTATTGGAGCCAATCAAACCATAGATTTTAAATCGGACGGATGAAAATAATTGGGATGATGTGGCTGCACCAGGTTTGAGCTTGCAAACATTAAATGCATTTTAGTGGGGATGAACTTTATAGATATTATAGATACTCTACTCTCGCTCACCTAGAAGTGAATTTCAGATTTAAATTGAATAAATTACTAGCCTATGTTAAATCTAAAGCTACATATTCTTCATGTTGGAAGGTTTGTTAAGAGTTAAAGAAACCTATTTTGGGGGAAGTAAAGTGTTGTTGAAAAGTGATTATATCATTAGGTTTTGGTTGGATCCTTGGCTTGATAATACTGCTTTATGTGACCGTCATCCTTCTCTTTTTGATATTTCCTTAGCACAAGAAGCTACTTTGCTCATGTTCTTGCATGTCAATTTTAGTACTGTATTCTTTTTAGGAGAAGAATGTCTAATGAAAATTTAATTCAGTGTGATAATATTAAAGCTGCTATTGCCCAGTCTTCTGATGCGGTATCCTGGTCTCTGACCACAATTAAGAAGTTTTGTAATGAATATGTGCATCATTTTCTTGAGAAAACTATCTCTGGTGCTCCTAACAAATGGATTTTGAAATCTAAAATACCCTTAAACATAAAAAGTCTTTATGTGGCAACTTCATGAGGATGCTATCCTGACTAGAGATAGTACGAGGAAAAGAAAATAGCCTGGATCTTCTAAATGTTCCGTTTATGCTAATGTTGAGACTGATAACCAGTTGTTCCTCACCTATTTCTGGGCAAAGACTGAGTGGAGAACTCTGGGTGCCTGTGTGGGAGCTACTTCATACCCGAGAATTGTTTTGGAGATTGAGTCTTGCCTGGCTATATGCTTACTAACCTGGTGGTAGGAAGTTTTACACTCTGTAAACAGCAATTTGTTGGATTATCATGAAAAATAACGTTTATGCCATGTGTCCACACACCGCAAAGCTTTTGTCGTGTTCCTCACCCCGTTGTCGTCGTGCATGTCTAGAACATGGCAAAGCCATGATTTCCTGTGTAGTGGTTTACTGGATCATCAGGAAGAGTCCGAAAATCTCGTGTGTGGTGGTAATCTTCATGGATGTGGTTTAACAGGGCACTGGATCTCTGTCCATGCACTACTAGGATTTTGCTTACCGCCGGCGCACAGATTTTGCTACCGCCGGCGCATTCCTATTCGCCGGCGATCACCTCGCCGGTGGTATTATCCTATCACCGGCGTTTTCGTAACCGCCGGGGGTAAACCTGTTTACCACAGGCGCCTCGCTCATTTCGCCAGGGGTAGCATGAATAGGAAACAAAAAAAAAAGACCCACTCACCACCCGCCCCACCACTTGCCCACTGTTCTCTCATCATTACAATTGCAGAGAGCACATGCCAAAAGAAACAAAATTACAACTGGTACGAAATTTGCACATAACACCCTAACAAGAATTAACAAAAGCAATCAGGTCCTCCAAGTGTTGCGAGTGCGGTCCTGGACGCGACGGTCGTGGACGGCGAGCCTTGCTCGATGCGACGGCCTTTGACGACGACCCTGTGGTTGCTTCTTGTGGCGGAGATGGACGGAGGCCCACACATCGACCTGGGGGAGTTGGTCGGGACGGCACCGTGGGGCGGCTAGGAGGCAGTAGAGGAGGACATGGCGAGCGGCGGAGAGTAGGGGTGGGTGGAATTGACCGCCGCCTCCCAGCACGGCTCCCCGGCGGTGGCACGGCGACTGCGCGGTGTTGCTTCCCCGCGTCAAACGGATCAACGAACGCCGACCCCAAACAGCCTGGCAGCGGTGGCCTACGCCCGTCTCTGCGGCGGCCGGCAGCGCCCGCTAGTGCGCGCGCCGGTGCGGAGCCCGAGCTATCCTCCCTGCGTGCGCGATGTGGACCGACGGCCGTGTGGAGTAGCAGGCGATGGCATGATTTCTGTTTGGTTCGTGCGTGGGATCTGGGAGTTAGCTGCGTGCGTGAGATCTACTCCCAGATCTTTGTATGTGCGTGAGTAGTAGGAGTTAGGCGTGGGCGTGGTGGGCGTGGTCTGTGTATGTGGCCTGCCCTCTAGGTAGTGTAGGTGGGGAAAAAACAAAGGAAAAAGAATGGAGAGGTATTACCCCCGGCGAACCAGGTTCTTTGAACGCCGGCCGTAACTGGGCTTATCCCTGGCGCTTGTAGCCCATCTCGCCGGCGGTAATGCGAGGCCCATACGTGGCCTCGCGGCCCAACACATCGCCGACGCTTTGTATCTCTCTTCGCCAGCGATAAGTTGGCTAGCCCCGGCACATTTAAATGAACTCGCCGGGGGTAATGTGAGATGACCCTGGAAGGCCTTACCGCCGGCCACTTTGGCCCAAGATTGCCGGCGGTAATAAATCCGGCTATAAGCTTATTCCTAGTAGTGATGGTTTAAGTTGGTTTGAGGGATCATATAAAACTGTGTGTTCCTGCGATGTTTTGAAAGGTTTTCTCCCTGCAAGGGGTAGGCCGTCTTAAAAAAATATCAATACCACACAATGCTGAAGTAAACAGTGACGATATTTGCAGTTTGAAAGTGTCCGGGACAGTTAAATAAACAACAAGAACACCGAATAGCATATCAATGGTGCCGTGTTTATTCCAGACACCTAATATGAGCAGGTCTAATTTTGAAAGAAGCTAGGAGACAGATGCATGCTATTTGATCCGAGCCTTTTAGTTACGCGCGCGAGCTTTCCCGCGAGTCGACCAAGGCTCCGAGGCCGCGGATGGCGATGCACGCGGCCCCGCCGTAGGCCGCGCCCTTGAGGCCCTCGCGGACGGCGGCGCGCGTGCCGCGGTGCATCGAGAAGACGGCGTTGGCGGCTCCCCAGGCGACCGCCATCTTCAAGGGCCCCCCGACGGGATGCACGCGTTCCATGCCGACACGCAGGGCGGTCACGACGCCGCGCCAGGCCGCCCAGCGGCGGACACGGGGCGCGTTGGCGACGGCCGCCTGGATGCCGCCGGCGAGGCGGCAGCCTTCGGAGGAGCTGCGCAGGGTGCCTCTGACGAAGAAGAAGACGGAGCCGCCGATGGCGACGGCGACGAAGGTGACGCACCCGGCCTCAACCATGCCCGGCTTCGTCATCGTCCAGCTTAGTTCCTTGATCGCTTTCAGGCGGCGTGTGTGGGCTGTGGCTCGATCTACAAATTGGCGGAGAGTGTTTTGGGTAGCTCGTACGTCATGTATTTATACACGTGATCAGATTTGGGTTACAAACATATTACTCGTAGACACCTCAAACTCAAAAGGCTTGGATATATATTAACTCTTACAGGATTAACTGAGTCCTGCCGTGCTATCCTTGTAAAAAGAAACAGAGTCCTTCCGTGCTATTGATGTAGCAATGCTACCCATGAACACAAACCGTGAAACACCGTACCGCCATGCGATTGATACCTTGTAAAAAAAGTTTTCCTGGTACGTCCGCCTCGGCTCGGAAAAGAACTAACCAGTAGTAACCACACGCCTTGTCCCCAATAATCCTACGCTTACGGGATTTATGTTACGGGGTGGTTTTACGGGATGAGTTGGATGAACGTGGGTGGTGCAAATCTTTCTCCTCCCATGATTTTAGGAACCGTAATCTCTCCATGATTCTCCACGTCAGCCTGTAAGTTAGATTTCGTAAAAACGAGCCCGTAGGTGTAGCATTGCTCGCTTGTCCCTCGTGCCCCCCTGCGACTTCCTCTTCCGTCATTTTTTTTTTAGGGTCAAGATTACTCAGCAGGATTACAATAACTACGAAGAGAACTAGTGAGAAAATCTAGGTTATAATTAATCCACGGGCACCTCCCCCTATCAAAATTTGCCTGCTTAGAACAAAAATGAGCCGCGTAATTAGCTCGTGGCCAACAAAACTAATGCTTAAGCTAGGTAAAGCTCTTTTAATCTCAACTATTCTGCATCACTTTCTTTTGCATCACTTTCTATAATGACACATGTAAAACCCATATCTCCCATTAGGGGAGTCCCATCTCTCTGACTGACAAGGTATTAACTTGTCAATGCCTACGAATTGTAAACTTGGGGTTTCGTAAGAAGTATAGGGCAAGTAGATATTGAAGGTTTGAGCCGACAAAGGTGTTTCGACTAAAGTTATGGTGGCTCTGTTGACAATTGATTCGATCCTTTCCTCTTCCATTGGCTCCCCTTTATATAGGAGGTGGAGCCGAGGGATTTCGTGCCGTATAAGTTATAAATTGCGAGAAGGCGTATTGGGCCTTTCCCGTATCGATACATAATTCCTAATACAACTCTATATTCCTTATTCGAAATTCTCTGGGCTTCTAGGCCTTGAAAGTTTCGGGTCGTGGGCCTCACATCCTCGCCAGATAACCCGGGTACCTTATTCGGCATGCCTATGTCAGTAGCCCCCGAGATTTTGCTTGAATCGCAGAGTCGAGTAAAATCTCCATCATAAAATTGAGTCGCATATTTAAACCTTCGAATCATAACGAATATTTGTCTCAATGTCTATTTTGTACAGGGATAATGATAAATGGGGCTTGTTCATCTGACGGATCAGATACCAGTTAACTGCTCTTGTGGCAAACCCGCATAAACCTACTTCAACCTCGAGTCTCTGGACTAGAACTCGGGATACTGACGTAATTCGACACGCGTCGCTTAAGACTTACCGTGAACCGAATCACAGCTATGTTTTATCGAATACCTAACGCGTCTGTTATGATTTTTCTTTGTATTTGCTGATATGGGTAAAGTGGGAGAGCGCATTCGGGTGCGATACCACGCCACACAGGACAGATCCTGGGGTCTTACCTTCGAAACTCTTTCGAATTACGGCATTCACAGTTTTTTTTTACCGCATCGGATGCGCTCTGAGAATATATTGTCGAGTGCCTTTGTCGGCTGCTGGAATTGTGTATTTATTCGAGTTGTCTCGTGAAATAATATCTTGATCTCCCGATGGGAGTACATGACGAGTTATATGTAACTCGAAGATGTACGATAAAAATTCATCGTCTGCAATTCTATATTGTCTTTCTTCTTTCTCATATTTCATCGGGTGCGCGACCAGCGCTCCCAATGGGAGTAGCACCCGAGGCTACAACCGACTGTTTGCACTTGGTTGTAGGCTCAATTTTTGTTATTTTGATCAACTCTATATTTTTTGTTCGCCTCGCCATCTTATCAGAAGTATAGACAATACTTCTGATAAGAGTAACCCTCGAGCCTATGAACAGGTGCTTGCATCTGAGAATAGGCTCCCGAATTTTCCTTTTTAACCGTACATTTCTTTAGATCTGGTAGTTTTCTTCCCACTATATTTTGCTTCACCACTCGAAGCTTTTTTAACAATGACGTCGTTGCTGACGACAGCCACGTATAGCCACCTTGGGAAGCCACGACTCCTGGCAAACTACTGTTCCGTGGGTCCAAAGCTCTGCACCTCCGACACATCGCGCAAGTGGGGCGACCACGTCCTCCGGAATTCCCGACACGCGGGCGGTAACTTCCCTCCAGTAAAATTAAAGCGCTAAGACCATTCTACCCTTTGGACACGCGTAAGGTTCAGAGCTCTCCCTTTTTCATTTGACGGCTGAACGCATCGTCTTCTTCCTATAAATTTGGCCATTTGTCCTCTGTTTTCTCCTTTGTTACGCCGCACAACTTCTCTCTCTTTTTGCCCTTCTTCCTGCTTGAGCACCTAGCGCCCACACTCTGCTTCCTATCCCTCTCTGCTCCACCAAGCCTTCCACCATAGCTCCGCGCTCCAAGCAGCGCAAGAACCGTGCCCCAGGCACCGAAGAACGCGTGGAGAAGGCCAAGATCTCCGGCTGGGAGAGGTCGAAGCTCTCTGCGCAAGATAACAAGATGCTGAAGAAGATGGGCCTGCTCAACAAGGAGACCATGAGGATGTCCGGAGACGAGAGTTCTCCTCACCCTCCTATCGGTTTCCGAGAAATCTTTGTCGATTTCCTCATTCGCGGCCTCTCTGTTCCTGTTCACGAATTTCTTCATGGCCTTCTCTTTATCTACGGGATCTAGCTGCACCAGCTGACCCCAAACTCTCTCCTCCACATCTCCATTTTCATCACACTATGTGAATGTTTCCTGGGCATCCACCCTTACTGAGGCCTCTGGAAACGCATCTTCTACTTCGCTGCAACAACTCGAAAAAACGTCATCTACAACGTAGGCGGTGTATGCATCTATGTCCGCCCCGAAGTTGGATATTTTGATGTGAAATTCGCCGACTTCGTCCAAGGCTGGCGCAGGAAGTGGCTTTACATCAAGGACAAGTCTTCAGATGCCCAAGAATACGGTCTTGCGCCCTTTGACGGTGCCGAAGATATTCAGAGGCACAAATCTTGGGACGCAGAGGCTACAACCAAAGAAAAGGCGGACACTGACGCTCTTATTGCTCGCATCCAAGAGCTTTAGAATACTTACGGGGTAGAACTGTTGGGTGTGCAAATCATTGCACACTTTCTTCGGATTCAAGTGCAGCCTCTGCAAGCTCGCAAAAGACCTCTTTGGATGTACTCGGGTGCTGAAGATACTGACAAAGTTTCCGATGATCTTCCTCTGAAAGATTTGGAGAAGCTTGTCCGTCGGTTCACATCCTTGAGAAAGAATCATGAAGTACCTTCATTCGGCCGCGTGGAGCCGTTCAGTGGTAGCCACGCCATTCCCGAAGTAAGTGCTTTCTTTTGAGTTGTATCTTCTATATTTTGGCTGTTGCTGTTTTTTCCTTTGTGTTTTAATTTTCTTTTCTTCTCGTGCTTTTTTGACTATAGAACCATCAATCTCTTTCTTATCTTCCCCCACTACCTGAAGGTGGGTAAGTGGATGAGTGAGCCGTTGTCACCGACGACTCGCAAGAATCCTCCGTTCCTGAGAGTGAACCCACAGGATCTCAAAGAACTGCGGGTTCCTCTGACAGAAACTCAGAATCAGATCAACATTCCGACTCTGCCCATTCCGTTTCTCCTCCTCCTACCGCTTCTCCGGACAAGCGCAAGAGGAAGAGAGACGACGACGAAGATTCCGGCGCGTCCAAACTCGCTGAACACGCTGCCGAAGAATCTTCTCCCGAAGAGCAGGAAGTCTTCGACCCCTACACCATGAATGGCGCCGTTAGCTTGTGAGTTGCTCTTTGCTATTTTTGCCTATCTTTTTCTTTTGGTTCCCTTATATTTATTTTGCCGTTGTACTGATAGAGCTGATGAGGAGGAAGAAGAGCCTGATGCTCATGGGCCAGCTCCTACGAGCACCTCCAATACGTTGGTCCTTTCTGAGGATCGTCGTGTCGCTTTAGAAGTTTCGCCTCCCCCGCAACATGATCCAGAAGCACCGACTCCAGTGCCCATCCCTCGAGCACCGAAGCCGAAGAAGGCTAAAATTGGGGCTGCTAGCACACAGGAATTTACCACCGGGAGTATGTCGGGTCTTCTCCTTGAGGATGTAAGACTTTGTATTTCCGGACGCTGTACTTCCTTCTTGTCGTTTTTTTGGATCCCTTGATAAAGTAATTGGTCAACTTGGGCTCTCAAGTTATCGGGTTCCGCGACGAGGCCGCGTCTCTTAGAGGTAAAGCTTTGATGCTCTTTGCATTTTGTATATTCCTATCTTGTTTCTGCATCCGATGTTACCTTTTTCTTCCAGAGGCACTGCGTCGTGCTGAGGAACGTGCTGATGGTTTGGAGACTAAGCTCAAAGCCTGCAAGGAAGCTCGCAAGAGGGCTGAGAAGGATGTTGCCGATGTCAAGGATCATCGCCAAAGGCTTCAAGCCGTTGAAGATGCTTTGAGCGACAAGGAGGCCAAGTAGGTCGAGCGTGAGAATGATATAAGCACGCGCCTTGAGAAGCAATCTCGAAGATTTTCGAGTAATACTATCTTTCCTTTTATCGTTCTGCTTTTCCTTGTGTTGAAATTATCTTTGGTGTTGACGAAACCCTGCTTTTCTTCAGCAGGGAAAATGGGTGAGCAATACACTCTGAGCCAAGAGTCGAATGATCGTCTTCTGGACACTCTCGATATTCTTGAGATGAACTGCGACCTGGCGCGCAAGTGCATAACTTCTGCGCGGAATGCGTTGAAGCGCGTCTTCCTCCAATTCTTCCCGAAGGATACTCAACCTGAGATATTCTCCCAGCTTTCCCATCATTTTCTGGCACATGATGATCCAGCTTTGGCCTATCGTCAAGCAAGCTTGAAGATTGGAGTCGAAGGGACCATCGCTCTTGTAGCGGCTAGCGGCCAAAAAATCGACTGGGTGAAGGCTGGTGCTCCCAAGGGTTTGAATTCGGAGAAGTAGAGGGCCCTGGCGAAGGATGCCAAGGTTTACTTGAAGAAACTCATCGCCTTCCTTGACCCGAAGTCCCCCACTTCTGCTAGCGCTGCTCGAACGGAGGTCAGTAGACCAACTTGCACTTCCTTTTCTTTTCCTTTTTGTAGATACTGTCGCCTTTTGCTGCTCCCGATCATTTGTATGGGTTCTCTATGAGCCGTATTTTGTAAAGACTCGTTTTATGTAATGTGCTCTGAATATGAATGAAAAAACGTGTCTTGTTGAATGATTGATGTTGATACTTTCTTGTCTTCCAGTTAATTTTTGACAACTATACTAGGACTGGACCTTCCAACGCTTCTCCTGCTACTTCTCATTCCGCGAGAATACCTGGCGATGCTTCCTTGGATGTTTCATCGTGTCCTGACTCAATTAACCAAGACATGGCCGATCTGCGACAACAGTTGCAGGCGATGAAGAAACAAACCGTGACAGTTCTGGATCAATCTCGCAAATCCTTAGATCGGGAACAAGCTGCCCTTCGTCAGGCGCAAGAGGATCTTGATTTGAAGGAAACCGCGACTGCCAACGTCACGCGATCTGCTCAACACGAGAGCTATATGCTTGACTTGATGACCGATGCAAGTCAAGATATGGATGGTATGTTATTTATATGTTTCTATTTCCTTGATATTTTTCCGTATCCCTCCTTGTGTTACATTGCATTCTCCTTGTGTTGCTCACAGGTTCGTTCTTGGATGCTGTCGCCGAAGAACAAAGAGTGAATTTGCGAGTCGAGGCCTTTCTTCGACTTGCCCGTGCAAATGATAGTGATTTTTGGGCGGATGAGGATCGCACTCGCCGTATCGTTCAATTTTAAGATCGAGCCGCTCAAGTTCGGGAATTTCTTCACTTCTGCACCAGTACTTTGGCGATGGTGTATAATGCCATATTTCCTCGTAACCCTCAGCCCGATAATCTTCCCGGGCTCATGGGAAAATTTAAAGACGTGCGCAGTATTCACGACTTCGTCAAGGCTCAGATGGTGGTTGGTGCCAAGTTAGCCTTGATCTGGTTGAAGATCTGCCACTCAAAGTTGGATTTTGGCAAGGTCGTCGACACTTTTTACCTCAAGGCGTCGAAGAGGAGAATGAAAGTTGACAAACATGATGCGGCTATATCTCCTGTCCCCGAAAAAATGGTTGATGAGCTTCTTCGGGTAGACACCGCTTTCTTCAAGGAATTTCGATACGATGATTCCACTCAAAATGTCCGTGCTGCAAGAGAAAACATAAATATAGATAGCTAGATATAGGAGTTCTTTTTTCTTTTTTCTCGATGCGTTAGGTTTGGACCAAAATGCAGAGTTGTATATGTATATCTGTCGTATATATTGTAAATTTCTTACGAGATATATAAAGTCAAGGCAAGTTCTTCTGGGTTCTGTTATGATCTTTCCCTTGAGCCCCCAAGTATCTCGGCTGACATGATTATATTTATTTTTCGCGAGGTTTTTTGTGAAACCAAGGCGTGTAAGTTGGATACAACTGCCTCCATGGTTCTTGCATTCAGCAATATTTTCATACCATCTTGCTTTCACTCTAAGATGGTTTACTCTAATGGTCTCAGAACAACCAACCCAGTGCCATCAGCTATCGTGCCTTTACTGATTGAAGCGTTGGTGTTGATCTTGATCACATCTTGAGCAAGTGCCTTCTAACGGTCTTTCTTCCGGGGCAGTTTCATCCAAATCCGTTTTCCGATATGAGCAATATCTAGTGTAGTTTGCATCACAAACCTAAAAGAATCAGTCAGTGATCTTCCGCCCTCTCCATGGCGCTGAGAATTTCTCTAAGACCATATTGACCAACACCTACACATGTATGGGTGGACACGAGCCAGCTCGGGCTGGGCTCGGTCCGAGCCTGCTTTTAGCCCGCTTTAAATGGGCTCGGCTCGGGCTGGCTCGTTTGTTCCACGAGCTCGAAAAATGGGCTCGGCTCGAGCTTGACGGAAACTCGGGCTGGCTCGGGCTGGCTCGCGAGCTGGATGCCTGTAGTCACTGCCGTGTGGGCCCCACGCTGGAGGACCATGGGTAGCAGTGGAGGAGACGAGCGAGTTGACGGCGATCCGCTGCCAACCAGCGAGAAACTTACCTCCGGCGACGCAGGGAAAAGCTCCATTGCCGCTGCTACCTCCGCTCGACCCCCGCCGCCGCGCGCACCACGGCCGTCCCCGAGCTCGTCCACCACGGCCGTCCCCGAGCTCGTCCTCCACGGCCGCCACGCGCCGGCGCCAAAGACGTTCCTGGACTCAGTCGACGGTGCCCTCGCCGCGCACTCCGCCCCAGCCGTCCTCAACCTCGAAATCGACATACCCTTCATGGGCGGCGGCGGCGCAGCGCCTGTGCTGTGCGGCAGCGGGCCCAGCGATATCATGGGCGACGGCGGCGCAGCGCCTCTGCTGGGAGGAGGCAGACTCAAGGGTATAACTAGGTAGAGACCAACCTTTGCAAAGGGAAATCGCGTCCCGCGAAACATACGAGAATCTGACACGTGTAGTGACCGCGACGCGAGAGCGAGTACGCGCGCGAGTCCCGTGCCGCGCGAAGCTGCCTGGGCGAGTACGCGCTTCGTACGGGCGCGAGTACGTTCTCCTCATGTACGTGCAGTGCCGCGCGTTCCTCTCCTCACGTCCCGAGCTAGTACGTGCACTGCCGCGCGAGTACACCACGCTAGCCAGCAAACTCTCACAATGTACAAAAACGGATGCAGCTAGCTCACTACGTGTATGTCTTCGTTTTTTTTAAATCAAAGCATAGGTACAGTTGTGTATAAAAACTGGTACAACCGCACATATGAGCAGGTACAATCGTGCACATGAGCAAGTACAGTGATAGAAGTGCAGTCACGCGCACGAATACAGTTGTGTACAACACACGAGTACATTTATGTATAACACACGAGTACAGTTGTATACAACACACAGGTACAGTTACATACAACACACAAGTACAGTTAAGAAACACGCATGAGCAGGTACAGTCACGCAACCGACCAAGTACATATACATAAGTACAGTAGCGTACATGAGCAGGTACAGTCGCGCACACGAGCAGGTACAATCGCACACACGAGCAAGTACAGGTACAAAATTACAGTCGACCACACGAGCGAGTATAGTTACCGAGTAAAGGGAAAAACCAAACCAAATACACTAAAAACAGAAGTACTTATCAGTTGAAGCACGAGTACAGTTAGGTACATAGCACGAGTACAACCATAATAGCACTGGAAGTACGAAAAAAAGTATTCTAAAACCTATCAACATGGGATCTAGTTTTAAAGATCTCGACACGAGGATCTCAAAAGTGAAAACGGATCGTAATTTGGACTTACGGTTCTCAAGATATTTCATTTTGAAAAAACGAATCTAGAAAATAAAGGGAAAATCTGTAGCCCCCCTCTGCCTTCTCTCTCCTCCCTCATCCCACCTTGCTTCCCCTTGCGACACGTGGCGAGCAGAGAGACCACTTCCCAGAGATTTTCTGGCACCACAGCGTGCCACTTGTCGCGTGCGGAGCGTGTTGTCTTCCCTTCGCGAAGGTCGGCATTTTTTTAACGATTTCGCAGACTCAACCATCCAGGTTTCGTGTTTTGGGCCAGAAACCACTCAAACCAGGCCCATATCACGTCCCCCTGTTAATTCGAAAAAAAAAACACGAGCTAACGGGCTGGCTCGGGCCGAGCCGGGCGAGCTTTTAGCCCGCTACGGGCCGTAAAATTAGGCTCGACTCGGGCTGCATCTAACACGGGCCGAGCCCAAAACGAGCCGAGCCAGGAAAAGCTCGGGCCGAGCCAAAAGCTCGGGCCGAGCCAAAAGCTCGGCCCGAACGTCCAGCCTTATACACATGATCCCCGATGCATCCTCTTCCTTAATTAGATTAGTATCAACCACATCCATCGCCCAAGACTCGGGATGAAGCATGGAAATCTTGACGCCATAAGCTTCCTTCATATCTTCCCAAAATAGATGTGCTCAAGTCCACTCAAATAATGCATGATTAATGGGTTCTTCCTCAACACCACGTGCTTCACAATATGCAATTCTATCCATGTGTCGATGCTTAAGAACTTGATTTTTTAATCACCTGCCACCAACAATGACCTAATCTTTGGTGGTACCGGCATTCGCCACATTGTGCAATTTTATCCATCATTGATTAGTGTCCTCTCGGAAACTAGAAGCCTGTCTTGCAAGCTGTGATGAAGCCATCATTATGTAGGCTGAACAGACAGAGAAAACATCATTTATTTCATGTGCCCAAGCCCTCTCATCCTCGGTCAATCTACCAATAGGTATTTGGAGGATGGCTCTCTTAAATCTACCAATAGGTATTTTGAGGATGGCTCTCTTATCTGTCTCAACAAAATTTGTCTGAAGCTTCTCTTCTTTCCAGCACGAAAGAGCAACATCAATCAGTTAATGTACCATAGTAACATCAGCTCCTTGTTTTGTGTAGAGAGGCCGACATTTCGCATTAGTAGGGATCCATGCATCCTCAACGGATCGAATGGTCGATCCATCACCCACTCTTTTGATAAGCACCTTGTTCAGGGCCTCTCTTCCACGCATAATCGCTCGCCAAACATGAGACGAACCTCGTTTCTGCCGAGAATTTAAGAAGTCTGAACCATGGTAATACTTGACTCTTGCACAATGATTCAGGGTTTGTCAACGATCGACATACATGTTTCACAAGCAAAGCTTGCTTAAAAAACTGGATATCTCAGAATCCCATCCCACCAAGTTGGGGCTATTTCACCCGTCGACCAAGCGTTGGTGGCATGGGGTGTCGTTCAGCCGTCATTGTCATTGATTGTATGGCCAGTCTCCTGATCGAGCTTTTCTTTTTTCAGAATTGGGTGTCTGACTAGGTTCCCTGTATTCCAATTATTACGTACTAGTCATCAACCCGTGCAACATAGTTTGTCTCAAACTTCAATGCCTTCAACTCTTTGGTTGTTGGATATTTCGCTTACATTCAGCCGCCATTCATATCTCTTTTAAATTACTGAAGTTTATGCATGAAGCTACACCATCTAGTTAAATTCATCGTCTATGAGTTATTTCCTTTGCTTGGGAATTTCTACATGTATAATCCATTAAGCTCACAAAATAGCAACCAAGTATATTCAAAAAATGCGCAAATAAGAAGCGTTGGAAATCTGAGTTGGTGCAAGACATACACATAGTAGCGGCATACGATTACGGCAGAATAAAATACCCTCCACATTATGTTTGCCAAAAAGGTTATGCTCATCTGGTTCCCAATGTTGAGAACAAATTGAAAAGTCACCAGCAAGTTCCCCATCTCAATTCGAAATTAATGTACCTTTGTTTTTGACACACAATGGAAAATAACAAAAGCAGAATTGTATTATTAGATCTGAGACGTGAGGCAGTAATAGCACCGAAAAGACATCAATTAGGCTTTTCTCAGCCTGCTTTGCGATAGAATGGAGCTGGAAGACAGAAAGTTTTAGTAGCTATATAGGACAAATGTGATGATTTTGACCTGAAAACACCAATTTTGCTGTAACAAATAATTGCATACCAGATGGACTTCATGTGAGTCAAATCCCAGGCTGACGCTGATGTCTTAGTTCTTCAGAGAAATTTCCGACAGTGTGACTCACCAAGTTAAATTGCAGATACAGCATGCTTTTCTAAACCTACCTATTGCAGGTTCCCAAGTTCCAAGGCACGGATATGCAGTCATATATAGGTAGAAAATTTGCTTAGGTTTTATTGATATATTTCATTTTGAGAATGTGTATATTAGACAACATATCCATGCTACAACAAATTGTTCAGTTAACGCCTAATCATAGAGCAGATCAAGAAAGAAGCAAATATTTTTCTTTCTTATGTCCCTCTCAGATAGGCATCTAGCAAGTGAGTAAAAAATGGGCTCAAAAACACGTCAGCTATTTCTCACGTCCAAGGATCCTATGGTAACTGACGCAAAATCAAGAACCTATTATTCCAAGGAGTGATTTAAAATAGCCGCTATATACATACCATGTAACAGGTGGTATGACATAAAAAATCATGAGCATTTTCATAGCCATACTAATTAAAGATTGCCTCACAAACTGCGATAACACACTAACATTTTTCACGTGGGCAAGCATGACTTTTGCATTTGCATATATAATACAAAATTAAGTTGTTCAGAAGAATGAAATCATAAACTGACTAATACAAACTGAAGTTAGATTGTGATTGGAGAATAGGGATAGCATCCAAATATTGACATGACAGAGACAGACATACAGATGCAAAATATTTTTCTCAAATTAGGTACATTATTAGGGAACAGTGTTGTAGGAAGTATATATTTTTGTTTGTTTGAATCAACCTAAAAGTGTCAAGACAAACCACTGTAGGCTAAAAAATCAAGCATAAATCCGAAATTGTGTGATGTCCAATGTCTTAGAGAAAACGAAAAGAAATCTGGGTGAAGATTTATGGGGATAGGCCTGTATATAAGGGATTTGGCAGTACGGCTGGTAAAATCGTTCCCAGAGAGAAAATGGATCAACATGCCCTCCAATATTGTATTCCCTTTTATCTTGAATCATATGAGCTTACTATCCCGAAGAGGGTTCCAATTGATAAAGACCGATCAAGAACTTTTTTGTTTCATTGGTGATACGGGTAGCAGAATGGTATTTATCGCTTGTCCTTATGGACAACGGGTTTCTTCATTGATTTGTCAAATAAAACTTGGTATATCAAAAACATACCTATAAAAGTGGAGAATTCTGTTGTACCTGCAATACCTGAAGCAGTTTCAGTGCGATAAACAATTAGGTCATTCTGCAACATGGCAGTATCCAATTAACTCATATGAACACTACACATTAATATTCCAAGTCATATGTGCAATTGGGATAAATAATTAAATTACTCCATACATATCTCCTTATTCGTTTTTACATGGTAGAAGGAATCAATTTATTAATTTGACGATAGCAGATTTAACAACATTATGTGGCTAGCAATTTAGATGACTCGCTGTTGTAGCTTATGAAATGCAAAACACTTTGAAGGTCTTAGCTTAAAATTCGACATTTTTTGTATAAAGCCAACCTATAAGCCCTAAATTCGTGACCTGCAAAGGAAAGAAATATCATAAATATTATTAGAAACAGAGCTGCAGAAATTAAATTAATTACCGAGATAAAGTTGAAGAGAAATATCATACCAAGTCTTTTCTGCATCCAGCAAGCCAGCCTAATTATTTTTTATATGAACATCTCCAAATTCTTATGCTCACTCCGATCAAAATTCATCATCGCATATTTAGAAAAAATGTTGCTGAAAATCTGTCTAGGTTCATCGAACATGCAACTATTAATTTGGACGAAAGGTAGTAGCATATACTCTATTGACATATGTACTCTATTGACACTAATTGAACTAATCTTGGAGGATGATCTGTGCTAAAAGTCAAATGTTTAAATTACCCAGAACTTAGGCATTGTGCCTTCGTTTGCTTAGTTCTAAGAGGCTAGATATACCAAAAAGAAACTCTGAGCTTTAGCATGCATGAAGAATAACACAGAAACTGCAAATCTCTCCATGAGAAATATCAAATAATATAGTTGGCTAATATCAGATAAGATAACAGTGAAAAATATCTCAAAAGCCTCTCACGTACACATCTAAGAGAACCTTCGTCCGGTGTTTGATTTGTTAATGCATGGATTCCATGGAACGTGGCCCTGATTTGATGGTGCCGCTTGAGGCGATGCAGAATAAATATTCATCCCTTTGTTTGCTCAAAACTGACAGACCTACAAAACTGAATATATGTTTTATTTGCACATCAGTCAAAGGCCGATTTGCTGAGATTTATCGATGATCTGCAAATTAGAACAGAGAAATTAAGGGTATGGAGTGATTTGCGTACGCAAGGGTGTAGTTCGCCCGTCCATTGCCTCCCAAACTAATACGGTAGCTTAGCATGCCTCAAGTTGATGTTTGCAATTTCGCACACCACCTGGTTTTCTGTAGCTAGCATCAACGAACTGGCCAATTGATTTACAGATTGTTTGACAGCTTAGTATATGCCTCAAGTTGCTCGTTGGCAGCCCACCTGGTTTTCTGCAGCTACCATCAACGAACTGGCCAATTGATTTACAGATTGTTTGACAAAATAGGGTATTTAATAGTTGGAGACGAACGGGATCAGGGGAGACTGGATTGGTTCTTACCTTTTGATGGAATGGAAGACACGGAGAGAGCACGATGGGTCAGTGGAACAACGCCGCTAGGGGTCGCCTGAGGAATCGCTGTGGGATTGGAGATGCGAAAAATTGAGATAGTTTTCGGCAGCCAATCGCACGGATCGGAGACCTAAGCGCCTACGCCTGCGGGACAGATCGCGGTAAGTTATATTCATCCGACGACTGCTAATAGCTAATGCATAGATCGGACGGATGATTAGTTGTTGTTTTCTAGGATTAACGTGCAGGCTTAATGGGAGTCTCCAATTAGTAAATATAAGATATAAGATATAAGATATAAGATAAGATATCATACATCAACTAAACCTCATGACAACTAGTTGCAGTTTAGCTCTGAAATACTCCCACGGGTTCAAAGTAGTGAAATCACATCAAATAGACAAACATATCTACATTTATAAAATCATCTCGATGTGCTTTATACAAAGATGATAAATAAGCTGCCACATCATTCCTGTTATGAAAACTACATTATGAAAAGTTGTCAACGCAGATGGACCGCGCCAGGCTGAGTCAGTGGCACTCCTCGAAGCCCCACCACATGTCCTCCCCGTCGAAGTCGTCCAACCCCACAAGAACGTACATGTGGCAGGATCGTAGCAAGTTGTGACAGTTATCTAGGGAAAAACTAGGACATGTGCACCGGTAGAGAAGGCACAATTTTTCTTAGAACTCCAAGTTAATTAGAGAAAATAATAAATATAAGTGGTACATGCATCATCTCTTATTGTCAACCCCACAATTAAAATAATCAATTTAATTTTAGTATTATTTTGATGCTAAGGGATGACATATAATGTAGAAAATAGCCTTTTTTTTTGTTTCATAGGAACATCTCTGAGCTAAAAGAAAACAACCATCTTTTCTTTTATTCTCTTTCCTCCAACTAACTAAAAAACATCCAACATGGCAACTATAAGAAAATAACGACGTCACTGTTAGAATACATGTACGGCCTCTGATTAGACTAGGATTAGATCTTATTGTAGCCCAAGTCTTCTCCCCTTATTGTACCTCTATATATACCCCACAAGTTCATTGCAATACTACACGCAGAAATTAGGGTTCTATAATTTCCACATGGTATCGGAGAAGTTAGCCACGTTGCGCCGATCCTAGATCCTCCCACCACTTCTGCATCGCGCCGCCTCTGGGGAGATCTCTCCTCGGGGGCACGACACCCGGTCACGATCAATGATCGGATCGGTTCTTTAGACCAGATCTTAGATCAATTTTGAATTTTCCAGTTCCTAGATTAGATCCAATTAGCTAAAAAATAAAATCCCTAAATCCAAGATCCAATATCCTCAAAATTCCGTCGGTGTAGATGGGCTTAGCTCAAAGGAAACCAGGCATCACCGGTGGCGTTACGTTCGTGGGAGGGAAACCTCGCGTGCTACGTCTCAACGTTGACGGCAACAATCCCGTCATCAGTGGCCACGCGCGCATCGCACTCGTCGTCCTGGAGCCACACGAGCACCTTCACCGTGCAGATGAAGATGAAGCGTATATGTGAGTGTTCGCTAATCACCGGAGAAGAGGTGAAATTTGAAGGGACAAACAAGGAGTATAGTTGGTGTCAAGACATGGACAAGCCGACGGCAGGAAAGTCGATGGCATGGGTGTTACAAGGAACGGCAATAACAATGCCGAGGATGACGCCTGCGAGGAGCACATGACGCATTTGGGACCCTGGTGGAAGATAAAGACCACATCATGCTAATTAGAGGAGTGATTGTTAGACTTAAGCACGACTTGTGTTTCGAATAGTATACGAATAGATGTCTATCTAGTATAAATTTTAATTTTTCTAGTAAATTTTGATACCAAAATTTGAACAAAAAATAGCAAAATACTCCCACCAGGATCCAACCTTAACACACTAAGTTCTTTGCTCGGTTAATCCTCTTTTCAAGGATATTGAAGTGTATTGGGGTGGATTGGAGTGTATTTTAACTTGTGGGGGTGGGGGGGGGGGGGGGGGGGGGTTAAATTTCCCTCAATCTCTTCCAATCAACGTGTATTGTAAGTAAACCAAACAAGGCCTAAGCACAAATCGCATATATATGCGTGTACCATGAGCATGTAATACCTGTGAGATTGAGGAATATATTGCAACGCTCGATACGAGCGTTTAGCCAATCGATATTGTGTGCGTAAGTTGTGTTTGCTGATCGATCAATCCATTGAGCTAGCTGCTAGCTAGCTTAGCTTGTTGTACACATACGGTAGTAGCTGCATATTGGTTTGTACGTGCGCGTACTGCCGAAGTGTTGCTTAGTTGTTGTAGGTCGTGTCCACTTATTTTCAGGTCTGGCCCAACACGCCAGCTACAATGCGCCTTCGGCTGCGGCAGACTCGAAGATACGCCCACGAAGGCATACGTGACTGAACTACTGCGGCTTGGCGATGTCGCAGAGGCGAGGGTCTTGAGACAGTTGACGATGTGGCCGAAGACCTTCTCATCTGGCTCGCTGATTATCTGGTGCCACATCCCAGGGCAGCAACTTTTCCTTGCTCCACACTCGGCGGTGAAAGTCCTCCTTCACTGGTAGAAAAAAGGCCTTCCGTCCAGCCCTATTAGTCGCGGAAATGCAAAAACCGCGACCAAAGGTGGATTTAGTCGCGGCTCGGTTGCCCAACCGCGACCAAAGGCCTGGGCCCAGCGCGCTCGGTGGCCAGCTGGTGGACGTGAGGGGCTTTAGTCGCGGTTGGCCTGGCCAACCGCGACTAAATGTCCTCAGGCCTGGCCCAAAGGCCTTTAGTCGCGGTTGGCCTGGCCAACCGCGACTAAAGACCCTCCCCTATATATACCAGCCAGCCCACAGCACTTAGCCATTTGGTGCCCACTTCTCTTCACAAACTTCACAAGGGGGTGTAGGTTTGCTTTTGGCTCTTCTTATGCACACAAGGTGTTTGATGAAATGTCCCAAGAGCATGAAACAAACATGATATGAAGTGTCGGAGCCACACTTGATCGAGCTTCCTCATTTATTTTTTCCTCCTCGATCGCGGTTAGCAACAACACACTTGAACCTTTCATATATATGTGTCATTGATAAAATATGCATATGTGTGTAGTTCATTGTTTAATTTCTATTTAATTAGTTTAACAAATGCATGCGATGGTTAATTATATATTTTGTATTATAATAATGCAGATGAATCGGCAATGGATGTACGCTAGCCGACTCTCCGGCGAATTCACTACGGGTTTGCAAGATTTCCTTGTAGTGGCTAATGCGAACAAGCAGGGGGGTTTTGTTATCTGTCCATGTGTTAACTGTAAGAATCAGAAGGGTTACTCTTCCTCAAGGGAAGTTCACGTGCACCTGATTCGGCATGGTTTCATGCCAAGCTATAATTGTTGGACCAAGCATGGAGAAAGAGGGGTTATAATGGAAGAAGATGAAGAAGGGGATGACATCGATGAGAGCTATCTTGATCATTTCGGTGATACTTTCATGGATGATGCTGAAGGTGGGGAAGGTGAAGGGGAAGGTGATCAAGAAGAGGCACGTGATGAGCCCTCTGATGATCTTGGTCGGACCATTGCTGATGCACGGAGTCGCTGCGAAACTGAAAAGGAGAGGGAGAATTTGGATCGCATGTTAGAGGATCACAAAAAGTCGCTGTACCCAGGATGCGATAATGGTCTGAAAAAGCTGGGCTGCACACTGGATTTGCTGAGATGGAAGGCACAGGAAGGTGTAGCTGACTCGGGATTTGAAAACTTGCTGAAAATGTTGAAGAATATGTTTCCAAAGAATAACGAGTTGCCCTCCAAGTACGTATGAAGCAAAGAAGGTTGTCTCGCCCTCTAGGTTTAGAGGTTCCGAAGATACATGCATGCATCAACGATCGCATCCTCTACCGCGGTGAATACGAGAATTTGAATGAATGCCCGGTATGCACCGCATTGCGTTATAAGATCGAGGCGATGACCCTGGTGACGATGTCGAGGGCCGAAACCCAGGAAGAAGGTTCCCGCCAAGGTGATGTGGTATGCTCCTATAATACCACGGTTGAAACGTCCGTTCGGGAACAAAGAGCATGCCAAGTTGTTGAGATGGCACAAAGAGGACCGTAAG
The DNA here is from genome assembly GCF_022539505.1 of Lolium rigidum. Lineage (NCBI taxonomy): Eukaryota > Viridiplantae > Streptophyta > Magnoliopsida > Poales > Poaceae > Lolium > Lolium rigidum. The sequence continues at coordinate 9,604,049 of NC_061513.1, forward strand.
TCGGACGGGGAGTTGAGACACCCCGCAGATGGAACGGAATGGAGAAAGATCGACAGAGAGTTTAAAGATTTTGCAGCTGACGCAAGGAACATAAGATTTGGTCTAAGTACAGATGGCATGAATCCTTTCGGCGAGCAGAGCTCCAGCCATAGCACCTGGCCCGTGACTCTATGCATCTACAACCTTCCTCCTTGGTTGTGCATGAAGCGGAAGTTCATTATGATGCCAGTGCTCATCCAAGGTCCGAAGCAACCCGGCAACGACATCGATGTGTACCTAAGGCCATTAGTTGATGAACTTTTACAGTTGTGGGGCAGACCTGGTGTCCGTGTGTGGGATGAGCACAAAGAAGAGGAATTTGACCTACGAGCGTTGCTTTTCGTAACCATCAACGATTGGCCTGCTCTTAGTAACCTTTTGGGACAGTCAAATAAGGGATACAATGCATGCACGCACTGCTTAGATGAGACTGAAAGTGTACATTTGCCAAATTGTAAGAAGAACGTGTACATGGGGCATCGTCGATTTCTTCCCAAAAATCATAACGTAAGAAAGCGCGGCAAGCATTACAACGGCAAGGCAGATCACCGGCCGAAGCTCGCGGAACGCACCGGTGCTGAGGTATTTGATATGGTAAAGGATTTGAAAGTCATCTTTGGAAAGGGTCTCGGCGGACAATCGGTTCCGAAGGGAGCCGACGGGCACGTAGCCATGTGGAAGAAGAAATCTATATTCCGGGAGCTAGAATATTGGAAAGTCCTAGAAGTCCGCTCTGCAATCGACGTGATGCACGTTACGAAGAATATTTGCGTGAACATCCTAAGCTTCTTGGGCGTGTATGGGAAGTCAAATGATACAAAGGAAGCACGGCAGGACCAGCAAAGTTTGAAAGACCCCGATGACCCGTATCCGGAACGGTTTCAAGGTCGTGCCGGCTACGCTCCGACCAAAGAAGAGAAGGTCATCTTTTTTGAATGCCTGAGCGATATTAAGGTCCCGTCTGGATTCTCGTCCAATATAAAGGGAATAATAAACATGGCGGAGAAAAAGTTCCAAAACCTGAAGTCTCACGACCGCCACGTGATTATGACGCAATTGCTTCCGATTGCTTTGAGGGGGCTCCTGCCGGAAAATGTTCGAGTAGCCATTGTGAAGCTATGTGCATTCCTCAATGCAATCTCTCGAAGGTAATCAATCCGAAGTTCTACCACGGTTACAGAACGATGTGGTCCAATGTCTTGTCAGTTTCGAGTTGGTGTTCCCGCCATCCTTCTTCGATATTATGACGCACCTCCTGGTTCACCTAGTCGAAGAGATTTCCATTCTCGGTCCTGTATTTCTACACAATATGTTCCCCTTCGAGAGGTTCATGGGAGTATTAAAGAAATATGTTCGTAACCGTGCTAGGCCAGAAGGAAGCATCGCCAAGGGCTATGGAAATGAGGAGGTAATTGAGTTTTGTGTTGACTTTGTTCCTGACCTTAAGCCGATTGGTCTTCCTCGATCGCGGCACGAGGGGAGACTAAGTGGAAAAGGCACGATCGGAAGGAAATCGGAGCATTTCATTGAAATATCGAAAAAAAATAAGGAAAATGCGGCTAAGAAGGAGTACAATCATGTTATGGGGCCAGGAGGGTATCGCTTTTGGGAGCCTAAGTGGGAGAAGATGGAGAACGAGCCGAGGAGGCGAGGAATCCGTCCAGTGCACGGAGGGATGGGACCGAAGGGCCAAAAGCTGGTGGTACGGGCATGGGGGAACGCTAGACCCGGAGACAGGGGCGTGTGTTTACGGGAACAAAATGTTTAAACCCACCCAAGCCCTTATTGACGCAATGAGGGATGCTCAAGAGGGGAAGATCAAGTTCAACGGAGAGAACGACGCGGCCGACAAGAGCCCTCGGGAATCCTGAACACGGAGGACGTGTACGAGGCATGCCCGGGAACATTACGTGGAAAGAAGGGTTCTCCCGGGACGATGACCCGTACGGTTACGGAAGCCGTAAGAGAAAGTCGGATCGGGATGCCGATGTTGTGGCGCGGTTGGCATCGGAAGTCGATGAGATGAAGAAAACCCCTGTCTATACTAGTACGGGAGAGATCGGCAGCTGGGACGCATGAAGATCATCCGGCGGATCTCGGAAGCCGGCAGCGGAGAAGCGGCGTGGCTTCCACGGAGGTCCAGCCGGCTACCGATGCACCGGAGATCCAAATTACCGCACCGGAGCCTCCTCGCTACCCCGTGGACGATGTAAAGGAGATGAAACAATGTCATCTGCATTATCCTACCGGGAACATGTCCACGAAGGTAGCCATCGGCGAGTGCTTTGCCATGTGAGCCTGGAGCACTCCACCACAACAATCCCATTGCAGATGGCTATGCTCGTGTCACGGTGGAGGAAATAGTCCCAGGGTTTGAGGACCTGGAGATTGACATTGCTACACCCGAAGGGGAGAGAAGACTTGGAGGTGTCAAGCGCCGCTTATTCTCCGGAAAAAGAAGTTTATCAAGTTTCCGGACGAGGCGCCAAGGCGAACAAGTCCACCCCCTCCGGTGGTGGTGGCGGCGGCGGCGGCGACGGTGGTGGTGGTTCACCTACACCTCCTTCACGTCAGCCCGACGCCGCCCCCAATTCACCTCCGGCGGGTAGCGGACGCCGCCCCCGGTCCACCTCCGGCGAAGAAGCAGCCGCCCCGGCAAAGAAGAGGAAGCAGTCCTGGACTATTAACCCGGACCCTTATGTACCTAGGACCACAAAGATACCGGAGCCATCACTGAAGCCTCTCACCCCGAGACCTTATGACCTTAGTGTGGAGGAAAATGCAGCGGTCGTGGCTGCTCAAGCATGAGAAATGGCAGGCGGACTGCAAGAAGAAAAGAGAGCCCGAGCCCAAGCCAGTATATTCGACAAGCAAAAGAAGTGGGCTAAGTCATTTTTGACCGAACCGTCCCAAGCCGCGAAGAATCCGCCCGACTACTATTCACATGAACTTCGTAGGCAAGCATTCATCTTGAAGGAGAAGCAAGAGTTGGCGGAGAAGCAGGAGAAGAAAGCCTCTCATAGTGAAAGTAAAAAAGAGGGGAAACAAGTTGCCCAGCTCGGGGAACAGAGTAAACAATCCATCGCCCCTCTCATAGTGAAAGCCGCCGGTCCGGATGACCCCGAAATCATAGCAGCTGCGGCAAGACAGGGATTGACTGTAGCGAGTGCCATAGAACAAGCGGCCAACTTAGGTCTGACTCTTCGTGCGGTGTTAGGCCTTGATGAGGCAACAATGAAGGACGTAGTAATTACATATGTGTCGAATGGGCCTCTCGTCGAGCCTCGCGCAGGAAAAGGATCTACCTCCACAAATGACAGGTCCGCTAAATTGGTACAAGGCTTACATAAAATTAAAAAACGCCAAAGACTATATTTATGCGGAAGTTAGACCTGAGCATCACTTCAAACATTACTATGTACAAATTCATCGGAGTGAATTGTTCCAGCTTTTCAATCTGCGCGAGCTCGACAAATCTATCATCAGTTGCTACGTTACGTAAGTGATTTATTTCTACCCCATCTCGTTCATTGCTCGCACTATATATATATATATATATATATTGTCCTAATTAACTATCTTGTTGTGTATGCGAGAATGAAGAAGCGGGAATGCATAATAAGGAACATCCATGATGTTGGGTTCATTGACCCACATATCGTTAATTCATATGTGTTACAACATTTTCCCGCCGACATGGAGGCCGACCTGTGGATGTTTTTTTCAAGCCAGGAACTCAAAAGTGATATTCTATTTCCTTACCATTTTGGGTGAGTGTTTCTGTCTTGAGCACATTCTCTTTTGTTTACTCTAATCGATGAGTTAATTATGCATGACTGTGCATGTATCGTGTCCGCAGGTTCCACTGGATTCTGCTAGTAATTCAATTTCACGACTCCACAGTTCTCATCCACGACTCTCTGAATATGAATGCAAAGCTTTGGGCCGACTTGAGAAAAATGATGCAGAAGTAATGATGCAAAGCTTTGTTCATTTCCTAATATCAAGTAACTAATAACTCTCTTGTTCATTTAATTTTCTTTGCCTCGTAGGGTTTGGACACGGTTCGTAAACACAAAGGTCGGTGAATTCAAAAAAGAGCTACAGTGGAAAAGGGTAGTGTCTGCGACTGGAGATATTCAGCCAAAGGGGACCAATCTATGTGGATACTATGTTTGTGAGATGATCCGGAGATACACCTCTGAGCGGATTTCGTGTCAGAGAAACATTAGCAGGAATAACCTTCGGAAGACGCTTAGTCTAGAAGCTCGCTTCCGACCAATCCAAGAGGAACTAGCTGGATGGATCGCGAAGCAAGTCATCGATCCTATAGGAGAACACTATGTAGAGGACGTAGAACTTCATATGCAGTAAATCATATGTATGGAAACTAGTTCAAAATTGTATATGGTCATCGATATTGAATATATATTGTCAATTCCTCTTGAATTCTTTTTGGTTCTAATTTCAAATTTGTTTGAAATTGTACGTTCATATGCATGTATATGTAGTACCGTAGAATATGTGAAACTCCTTCAAAATTAAAATAAAACAGAAAAGAAAATAAAACAATACAAACTAAAAAGAAACCAGGTTTAGGGGGGGGGGCTAAAACCCTAAACCTGCGGCGGCCTTTAGTCGCGGTTGCCCAGGAGAACCGCGACTAAAGGTCCTCCGCCCCGAAGGAGTGCTGGCGGCCACGTGGAGGCGCCTTTAGTCGCGGTTCGTAAGGAACCGCGACTAAAGGGGGTGGGCTTTAGTCGCGCTTGCTTGGTCGCGGTTGCGCAACCGCGACCAATGGCAGTTGCGAACCGCGACCGAAGCCCTTTTTTCCACCAGTGCTTGCACGCTGGGTGACGACGCACCATGTCCTCGCCGCTGTGCACCGCTGACATCGTCAACTCCACATCCTCGAACCGCACCTACACCTGTGGCGGCACCGGCACGGGGGGATGTGGTACGGTACGGGGGGATGCTTGACCGAGAATCCGAGTTGTGGTGGAGGGCCAGAAGGAGCAGGCATGTTGGAAGAGGAGCGGCGCCTGAGATGGGAAGGGGAGACATGGTTTGGACGTTTGGCAATTTAGCTTGGTTCGTGGTTGAGAAAATGCCCAAAAGCAAAGGAGATGATCCTACATGCCAATGTCCTGATTGCAGATGGACTCAAAACGAAACACCGCGCACTGCCCACGCGTGGGCAACGCTACCCATGCCCCACACACCAGCGACACGGATTGACGAGGCAGTCTGAGAGCAGCTGCATGTCAGCAGGCTTATACTTTTAATTAACTAGCGTAGTGGCCCTCGCAAACGCGAGGGCATCGTCTTCATTGTGTTGAAACGATCAACACAAATATATTATGATTAAAAAGATATTGGATAATGTGATAAGAAATACTATTGATGTATAATCTTGAAATGAAAACAATTGTCATGCTAATAGGTAGGCCTTAAGCATTGACTACATAATTTTTGTGACATTGCCATAGTTTTATTCCTCTCCTCTCCTTTACATAACCAATTAAGTTAGATATAGAGATTGGCATGTTCTCCACGATGACCATTTGACCAATATTAAATGGGAATACTTACTACATGGCATTGTTATTTTCTTGCGTTTTCCGAAACACCCCTCGCGATTATGTCTTTATCAGGTATATTACAATTATGTGATATATTTCTAGAACACACCGCCTGACCAAAAATGGAAAGTTTGGCACTTTTGTGTAGGATGATCATGCTATGACCTGTTTTAAAAACAATGTGCCAAACTTTGCCATTTTGATCATGAGGTGTGCTATGGCAAATATTCCACGAAATTATAATGGTAACCGACAAAAACGTAATCGGGCGGCGTGTTTTGGCAAACGTCGGAAAATAACGGTGGCATACATAATTTTTCCCTTATTTAGTATGTTAACACATAACTAATATACGAATATAATCCAAAATTAAGATTTTATGACATTTCAAATTTTTTCGGAAGCTGCGGATCAACTGGTTAAACTAAACATGATACATAATTACGGTCTCTGTGAAAAAAATATGTCCCATGCATATAGGTGAAATTTTGGCCGAACTTATCACTAAACTGAGTTCTCGAAATATTCATACCCTTTTTTTATCTTTGGTATTGAAATTAGGAATATATAGTTGATTTGTGATGCTTTTGTCACGTAGATATGCTAGGTTATTTTTTTTTTGTTGGCCTCTATTTCAGTTTTATTTCCTCCACCAACATATGAATTATTATACTTCCTCGACTTTAAAATAAGTGTTAAAAAGTATATCTCGATTTGTTTACTGTGTAGATACATCTATTTTTTGGAAATTATATTAAACCGAAAGGAGTAAATATTTTAATGAATGAACAAAATCTGAGCGTAGTTGAAAACGAATGAATGCAATAATCGAGCATGTATAATTCTTCCACTTCCATTACCTTTTTTTATACCACGGGGACTGTTATGCAAAATACATGGAAGGAAATCACGATCTATCTACCCTTTTTTATGATCACCACGTTCATATGTATGTTTGAAGATTTATCTCCCATACTGGATTATGGCAACGACCGTAACTGTCGGCATTTCTTTATTGGACGTGCTTTATTTCAGGTTTTGTACATCAGCTTCTAGAGTCTATCTTGAACACGTATACGTATTTCCTAGAAAAAATAGCTTCACAAGCTTTAAACAGTTTTTTTTTTTTTTTTTTTTTTTGACAATACAAGCTTTAAACAGTTGTAGGGGTCCGAGTCCCAAAAAAAAATGGATGCGCACCAAAACTACATGTTACATACATAATCTTGAAACGTGACAACTTTTTACGTAACACTTGTTGGGTTTAAATCTCAGCCGTTGAAATTAAGATCAACGAAGTATATATTTTAAGTCTATGTGGATTAACCTGATGTCTCCGTTGAAATCTCTTATTTTGCTTTTAGTATATAATAGATAACTAGTATAAATACCTACTTAAATTTTATTTCTCAATGCACATATATAATGCACAACTTACTATGAAAATTCAAAACGCAGCGAATCGACCAAAAGTGTGGGCCACTATTATTCCTTGTAACATGTCAATACAATACATGCGAAACTTCACATGTCTAAAAAAACCATAATATATTCCACAAACTAATAAGATTCTATCTCGCTTAAAGCATATTTTGACAACCGATATATTTTGGCATCATTTAAACATGAAATAAACATTTGTATTAATAAAAATATCTACTCCTTAATACTTCGTAGATATTTATACACCTAGTACATTGATTCACAAAATGCGTTGACGTGGGGTCAGTATTCATCCAAAGTGGCATCATTATACATAAGGTTTATCGAAGCCATCATAACACCAAATGAATCCGGTAACAATTACATCCCAGGTCTAGTTGTTAAATGCCCTGCGTTGCTACGTGTACTCGAGTATTTCCTTGTCCCACATATAAAGGCACATAATATTTTGAAATAATAAGACTATTTTTACATAAATTATAATTTGATAAAAATCTATAATTTGGCATTATATATAGAGAAAGCAACAAAGCATCTATCTCTTATTGACTAAGATTTTATTTAGCTCCTGCCTTGAACATTACTTCAAGAAATAGGTTTTACATACATCACCCCTGCAATGTACAATTTCGTGTGACGTTGTTAGACCTATTAGAGCATCTCCAGTCGCGTTCCCCAAAGCAATTTGGAGCGCGTCAGACCAAAAAAACGGTTCCAGCCGTGTCCCCCAAAGCCGAATTTTGTCCGGCACGGCCCGATACGGTGTCCGGCGCCCCGAGCCTGTCCCCGTCCCACAGGGGACGCACCGGGCACGCCGGACACAACGAAAAGCGAGGCGGGGAGTGGCGGGGCCGACGCGTCAGCGACTCATTCAAGTTTGGACCTAACCGTCGCCTACCTCGCGAAGGAAGTTATTCGCGCGCAGTGACACACGACGGCATCTTTGCCCAATGGCGACGGAGGGGCAGGCGAGACGTCTCGTCGGTGCTGCGCAGCCTCCACGCGTCGCCGGCGTTCGCACGCCACCGCCCGTTCCCGCGCGATCTTCCCGCCTCTTCCCGCGCTTTCTTCCCGACGCCGGCGTCTATAAAAGGCCTCCCGGCTCAATGGTAGCCACCACAGCCGCCGGCACCCCTTTCTCCGCAACAAACACAGCCCTCGTCGCTCCACCATCGTCTCTGTTGGAGATATGCCCGAGAGGCAATAATAAAGTAGTTATTGTTATATCTTAGTGTTCATGATAAATTTTTACACCCCATGCTATAATTGTATTAACAGGAAACATTAATACATGTGTGTTGTGTAAACAACCAGAGTCCCTAGTAAGCCTCTCGTTTAACTAGCTTGTTGATTAATAGTTGATCATGGTTTCCTGATCATGAACATTGGATGTTATTAATAACAAGATCAAATCATTAGGTGAATGATGTGATGGACACACACCCATAGTAAGCATAGCATAAGATCAAGTCATTAAGTTCAACTTGCTATAAGCTTTCGATACATAGTTACCTAGTCCTTCGACCATGAGATGATGTAAATCACTTACACTGGAAGGATACTTTGATTACATCAAACGCCATTGCGTAAATGGGTGGTTATAAATATGGGATTAAGTATTCGAAAAGTATGAGTTGAGGCATATGGATAAAGAGTGGGATTTGTCCATCCCGATGACAGATAGATATACTTTGGGCCCTCTCGGTGGAATGTCGTCTAATTAGCTTGCAAGCATGTGACTAGGTCACAAGAGATGACATACCACAATACGAGTAAAGAGCACTTGTCGGTAACGAGGTTGAAGTAGGTATGGAGATACCGATAATCGAATCTCGGACAAGTAAAGTATCGCGTGACAAAGGGAATCGGTATCGTATGTAAATGGTTCAATCGATCACTAAGTTATCGCTGAATGTGTGGGAGCCATTATGGATCTCCAGGTCCCGCTATTGGTTATTGGTCGGAGAGGAGTCTCGACCATGTCTGCATAGTTCACGAACCGTAGGGTGACGTGATACGTCTCCAACGTATCTATAATTTCTGATGTTCCATGCTAGTTTTATGACAATACCTACATGTTTTGTTCACACTTTATATCATTTTTATGCATTTTCCGGAACTAACCTATTAACAAGATGCCGAAGTGCCAGTTCCTGTTTTCTGCTGTTTTTGGCTCCAGAAATCTTACACAGGAAATATTCTCGGAATTGGACGAAACAAAAGCCATACTTCCTATTTTCCACGGAAGCTTCCAGAGAGCCAGAGAGGGACCAGAGGGGAGCCCTGGGGGCCCCACCCCTCATGGCGGCGCGGCCAAGGGGGGGGGGCGCCCCCCTATGGTGTGGGACCCTCGGGACCCCTCCGAGGCCGCCCTTCCGCCTATATATTCTTCCAGGGGCAAAAACCCTAAAAACATAAGCCACGAGACGAGAAAAGTTACGCAGCCGCCGCCATCGCGAAGACAAGTTCGGGGGACAGAAGTCTCTGTTCCGGCACGCCCCCGGAAGTCATCTCCATCGACACCACCGCCATCTTCATCGCCGCTGCTGACTCCCATGATGAGGAGGGAGTAGTTCTCCCCCGAGGCTGAGGGCTCTACCGGTAGCTATGTGGTTAATCTCTCTCTCCCATGTACTTCAATACAATGATCTCATGAGCTGCCTTACATGATTGAGACCCATATGATGAGCTTTGTAATGTAGATGTCGTTATGCTATTCATGTGGATTTTACTTATGTGATCTCCGGAGACTCCTTGTCCCACGTGTGTAAAGGTGACAGTGTGTGCACCGTGTGGGTCTCTTAGGCTATATTTCAGAGAATACTTGTTCATCTGGGTTATGATTTGAGTTGGATGTCTCTATGAAATTGTGGTGTGTTAGTACCTCCTATGAATGCTCAAAGTGACAGCGTGGGGTGTTTATTAGTACTTGGGAATACATCTTTAAGGTTTGCTTTTGCATCCCTACACGGTGAATTAGTGTTTGTTATCCAGCCAGAGAGTAATTCAGAATAGCATAGTGAAGTGCTTATATTTATATTCCATTATGATTGCAATGTTGAGAGTGTCCACTAGTGAAAGTATGATCCCTAGGCCTTGTTTCTAAGCATTGAAACACCGTTTCCAACAAGTTTTGTTACATGTTTGCTTGCTGCCATATTTATTTAAGATTGCAATTACTACTTACAATCATCCATATTACTTGTATTTCACTATCTCTTCGCCGAACTAGTGCACCTATACATCTGACAAGTGTATTATGTGTGTTGGGGACACAAGAGACTTCTTCTATCTTAATTGCAGGGTTGCTTGAGAGGAATATCTTTGACCTCTACCTCCCTGAGTTCGATAAACCTTGGGTGATCCACTTAAGGGAAACTTGCTGCTGTTCTACAAACGTCTGCTCTTAGAGGCCCAACACTGTCTACGGGAATAGAAGCGTGAGTAGACATCAAGCTATTTTCCGGCGCCGTTGTCGGGGAGGTAAGGTAAAAGGTATTCACATCCTCCAGACTACTAAGCTATTTCCTAGCATTGTTGCCGGTGTGTGAGTGCTCGAAGCTATCTCCTTTAGATTCTGCAGTTTTATCTTTTTGTCTCTTGTTTTTATTTTCACTAGTTAGGCTTAATGGAAAACAACAAAAAAATTAGAGATCTTTATAGTATTTATCTTGAGTTAGGACATGAGGTGTTTCAATAGAAAATTAAAAAACCCATGGAACTTTGTTTGCAAAATAGTTGTAGCAATGTTATTAGCATGAATTCTTTGAACACTATTATTGCTAATGCTATGGAAGAATTTAAGCTTGGGGAAGCTGGTTTTGAGGAGCATGATATTTTTAGTCCCCCAAGCATGGAGGAGAAAATTTACTTTGATGATACTTTGCCTCCCATTTATGATGATTACAATGATGAATATGATATTTTCAGTCCACCTACTATTGAGGAGAAAATTAATTATGATTACAATATGCCTCCTTGATACGTCTCAAACGTATCTATAATTTCTTATGTTCCATGCTACTTTTATAACAATACTTGCATGTTTTATACACACTTTACAACATTATTATACATTTTCCGGCACTAACCTATTAACAAGATGCCGAAGTGCCAGTTGTTGTTTTCTGCTGTTTTTGGTTTCAGAAATCCTACAAAGGAAATATTCTCGGAATTGGACGAAATCAACGCCCAGGGTCTTATTTTTCCACGAAGCTTCCAGAAGACCGAGGGGGAAACAAAGTGGGGCCACGGGGCGCCGCCACACTAGGGCGGCGCGGCCTAAGGGGGGCCCACGCGTCCCTAGCGTGTGGGGCCCCCGTGACTCCTCCGACTCCGCCCTTCCGCCTACTTAAAGCCTTCGTCGCGAAACCCTCTGTACCGAGAGCCACGATACGGAAAACCTTACTGAGACGCCGCCGCCGCCAATCCCATCTCGGGGGATTCAGGAGATCGCCTCCGGCAACCTGCCGGAGAGGGGAATCATCACTGGAGGGCTCTACATCATCATGCCCGCCTCCGGATTGATGCGTGAGTAGTTCATCCTTGGACTATGGGTCCATAGCAGTAGCTAGATGGTTGTCTTCTCCGCTTGTGCTATCATTGTTTAGATCTTGTGAGCTGCCTAACATGATCAAGATCATCTATTTGTAATGCTACATGTTGTGTTTGGTGGGATCCAGATGAATCTAGAATATTATGTCAAGTTGATTATCAATCTATCATATATGTGTTGTTTATGTTCTTGCATGCTCTCCGTTGCTAGTAAAGGCTCGGCCAAGTTGATACTTGTAACTCCAAGAGGGAGTATTTATGCTCGATAGTGGGTTCATGCCTCCATTGAATCCGGGACGAAGTGACAAAAAGTTCTAAGGTTGTGGATGTGCTGTTGCTACTAGGGATAAAACATCGATGCTTTGTCTAAGGATATTTGTGTTGATTACATTACGCACCATACATAATGCAATTATCTGTTGTTTACAACTTAATACTGGAGAGGGTGCGGATGCTAACCCGAAGGTGGATTATTTAGGCATAGATGCATGCTGGATAGCGGTCTATGTACTTTGTCGTAATGCCCTGATTAAATCTCATAGTAATCATCGTTGATATGTATTGAATCTTTATTTCTCAATTGCCCACATGTAATTTGTTCACCCAGCATGTTAGTTATCTTATTGGAGAGACACCACTAGTGAACTGTGGACACCGGTCCATCTTTTACATCTGAATACAATCTACTGCAATCATTGTTCTCTACTGTTCTTTGCAAACAAACATCATCTTCCACTCGATACGTTTAATCCTTTGTTTTCAGCAAGCCGGTGAGATTGACAACCTCACTGTTACGTTGGGGCAAAGTATCTTGATTGTGTTGTGCGGGTTCCACGTTTGCGCCGGTTTCACTCGGTGTTGCGCCGCACTACACTCCTCCACCAACAACCTTCACGTGCTTCTTGGCTCCTACTGGTTCGATAACCTTGGTTTCTTTACGAGGGAAAACTTGCTGTTGTACGCATCACACCTTCCTCTTGGGGTTCCCAACGGACGTGTGCTTCATGCGTATCAAGCTTTTTTTCTGGCGCCGTTGCCGGGGAGATCAAGACACGCTGCAAGGGGAGTCTCCACATCCAATCTCTTTACTTTGTTTTTGTCTTGCTTTACTTTATTTTATTTACGGTCTTGTTTGCTTCATATCAAAAACACAAAAAAATTAGTTGCTCTACTTTCTGTCTTGTTTACTTGTTCTATATCAAAACACAAAAAAATTAGTTACTTGCATTTAGTTTATTTTTTTATCATGTCTAGTCCTGTGCTTGTTTTTATTTTCACTAGTTAGGCTTAATGGAAAACAATAAAAAATTAGAGATCTTTATGAAGTTTATCTTATATTAGGACATGATGTGTTTGAAGAGAAGATTAAAAAACCCATGGAACTTTGTTTGCATAATAATGATAGCAATGTTATTAGCATGAACTCTTTGAACACTATTATTGCTAATGCTATGGAAGAATTTAAGCTTGGGGAGGTCGGTTTTGATGAAAATGATCTCTTTAGTCCTCCGGGTATGAAGGAGAAATTTTATGTTGATTATGATATGCCTCCTATATATGATATTTTCAGTCCATCTACTATTGAGGATAAAATTCATTATGATTATTCTATGCCTCCAATTTATGATGATTATAATGATGGATGTGATAGTTTTGCTCCCACTATTACTAATAAAATTGATTATGTTTATGTGGAGAGTAATGATACTTTTATGCATGTGGATAAGAATGCTTTATGTGATAGTTATATTGTTGAGTTTGTTCATGATGCTACTGGAAATTATTATGAGAGAGGGAAATATGGTTGTAGAAATTTTCATGGTACTAAAGCACCTCTCTATATGCTAAAAATTTTGAAGTTACTCGTGTTTTATCTTCCTATGCTTGTCACTTTGTTCTTCATGAATTTATTTGTGTACAAGATTCCTATGCATAGGAAGCGGGTTAGACTTAAAAGTGTTTCTAATTTGCTTCTTGATGCTCCTTTTGCTTCATGTTCTATTTTCATGAGAGCATCATTAAAATTACTGAGCCCATCTTAATGGCTATAAAGAAAGCACTTCTTGGGAGATAACCCATGTTTTATTTTACTACTGTATTGTTGAGTCTTGGAAGTTGTTACTACTGTAGCAACCTCTCCTTATCATGTTTTTGTGCCAAGTAAAGTCTCTGTGGTAAAGTTGATGCTAGATTTGGATTGCTGCGCAGAAACAGAATTGCTGCCTGTCACGAATTCGTGCAGAACTCTCTGTAAATAAATCAAAAAAATCTGCCAATTTACGTGCGTGATCCTCAGATAGATACGCAACTTTCATTAGTTTTGAGTTTTTCTGTTTGAGCAAGTTAAGTGCCTCTGTAAAATTCGTCTTTATGGACTGTTCTGTTTTGACAGATTCTGCCTTTTATTTTGCATTGCCGCTTTTGCTATGTTGAATGGGTTTCTTTGTTCCATTAACTTTCAGAAGCTTTGTGCAATGTCCAGAAGTGTTAAGAATGATTATGTCACCTCTGAATGTATGAATTTTTGATTATGCACTAAACCTCTAATGAGTTTGCTTGAAGTTTGGTGTGGAGGAAGTTTTCAAGTGTCAAGAGAAGAGGATGATACAATATGATCAAGAAGAGTGAAAGGTCTAAGCTTGGGGATGTGATACGTCTCCAACGTATCGATAATTTCTTATGTTCCATGCTACTTTATTGATGATACCTACATGTTTTATGCACATTATATGTCGTATTTACGCATTTTCTGGAACTAACCTATTAACAAGATGCCGAAGAGCCAGTTCCTGTTTTCTCGCTGTTTTTGGTTTCAGAAATCCTAGTAAGGAAATATTCTCGGAATTGGACGAAATCACCGCCCGGGGTCCTATTTTTGCATGAAGCTTCCGGAAGACCGGAGGGAGTCGAAGTGGGGCCACGAGGTGGCCAGATGACAGGGCGGCGCGGCCCAGGCCCTGGCCGCGCCGGCCTGTCACCTGGGCCCCTCGTGCCGCCTCTTGACCTGCCCTTTCGCCTACTTACAGCCTCCGTCGCGAAACCCCCAATACCGAGAGCCACGATACGAAAAACCTTCCAGAGACGCCGCCGCCGCGAATCCCATCTCGGGGGATTCAGGAGATCGCCTCCGGCACCCTGCCGGAGAGGGGATTCATCTCCCGGAGGACTCTTCATCGCCATGATCGCCTCCGGAGTGATGAGTGAGTAGTTCACCCCTGGACTATGGGTCCATAGCGGTAGCTAGATGGTCGTCTTCTCCTAATTGTGCTTCATTGTTGGATCTTGTGAGCTGCCTAACATGATCAAGATCATCTATCTCGTAATACTATATGTTGTGTTTGTCGGGATCCGATGGATAGAGAATACTATGTTATGGTGATTATCAATCTATTGTTTATGTGTTGTTTATGATCTTGCATGCTCTCCGTTATTAGTAGAGGCTGCGGCCAAGTTTTACTCTTAACTCCAAGAGGGAGTATTTATGCTCGATAGTGGGTTCATGCCTTCATTGACACTCAGGACGATGACGAGAAAGTTCTAAGGTTGTGATGTGCTGTTGC